>NC_133651.1:136392010-136715008 GCF_009905375.1 Apium graveolens
AATTGAACACTTAATTGACACTTGAATTAACAATATTAAATAAACATGAGATCATAACTTCATTACTACTTCCTGCAATAGTTTTTGACCCTTAGCATGTAACAGTGATGATATTAATTGAACAACACGAAACTGATAAAAGCCAACTTTCGTTGTACTAATACCATTCTACCAAACATCCACAATTAAGATAGAAGTTGAATAGGCATCAATTATGTTGAGACCCTGTTAGGAATATATGTGCATTAGTTTGATGATATGTTTAACAAAACACTTAAGTAGAAATTTAGTGTCTGTAGCCTCAACGGATAAGACCACTTTGGCTATCCGTTGATGGTGTAGCTTTACTTAGAAATAAGTCTAGTATTGTAGCATATTTCAGTCTCTGTATTTAAAATGTAATTCTTAGAAGTTGAGAGAAACTATGAGTCATGTTGACTACTAGATGATATGCAGATAGGAAGGCCAATTGTAAATATTTCATGCCTTGTAATTTTGTATAAATGAAGTGGTATCAACGGATGACTTAAAGACCTTCAACGGATGAGAAGCTAAGCTTCAACGGATGTCTCTAAAGCTTCAACGGATAACATCCTTCAACGGATGAGAGCATCAATGGATGAAAGCTTCAACGGATGAAGTCATCAACGGATGAAAGCTTCAACGGATGTTCTGCTAATTAGCCGTTGATAAGTGGTAGTTGTACCTACAAACAGAGGCACATGGGTTGACAGAGAAAAGTGAGATGTGGTAGCCGAATTTCAGGATCAACAGAAAAAGCAGCCGTTCTTCTTTAGTACAAAGATGCAATAGTCAACAAAGTACTTGAGTGAACAGGAAAAGAAGCAAGTGAAGAACTTATTTTACTATTGTAATTTTATATTGTTTTTCACTTGTACACTTGGTAATAAATAAACCAAGAAGAAGCTAGTAATTAGAGAGAGATTTTCCAGAGCTGTTAAGAAATATCTTGAGAGAAAATTCATCTAGTTTGTACTAGGATGCAGCTGTGATCAACATTGTTGAACACAGATTTTCTAATATACCATCTCTGGTGGAACAACAAATCCACCAGAAAAGTTTTTAAAGTTTGTTGTGTTCTTTACATTTTGTGTTTGAATATATATCTGTCTGCATTAGCTCAAAGCAATTCATACACTTGTTCATCTAGAACACACTGCTTTAATAAACTTCTCAAAACCTGAAAAAGTTTTGAGATTTACATTCAACCCCCCTTCTGTAAATCTCATTGTTAGTCCTCTAGGAATAACAATTGGTATCAGAGCAAGCTCTTGACATACAAAGAGTTTAAAGATCTTGGAATCTAACAAAGATGAGTAAGAAGGATATTGGAGTAAAGATCCCAGTTCTTGACAAAGACAGTTATCACCATTGGAAGGTGAAAATGCATCTTCATCTACTCTCCCAAGATGAAGGTTATGTAAACTGCATTGAGAATGGTCCTCACATTCCCCACAAAGTAGCCACAGTTGCTACGGCCACAATTGCTGTTGGTCAATCCATTCCAAAACCTAGAGCAGAATGGACAATGGAAGACACAGAAGAAGTCCACAAGGATAAGAAGGCTATGAACATTTTGTTTAAGGGTCTTGACAAGGATATGTTTGATAATGTGATAAATTGTTCAACTGCCAAAGAGGTTTGGGACACAGTTCAGCTGCTGTGTGAAGGTACAGAACAAGTAAAAGAGAACAAAATGCAGCTTCTCATTCAACAGTATGAGTACTTTCATTTTGAAGAGAATGAATCTTTAAATGACACATTCAATAGATTCCAAAAGCTGTTGAATGGACTGAAGCTGTATGGTAGAGTGTACCAGGTGAAGGATTCAAATCTTAAATTTTTGAGATCCTTACCAAAGGAATGGAAACCCATGACTGTTTCCTTAAGAAACTCTCAGGATTATAAGGACTTTACTCTTGAAAGATTATATGGAATCTTGAAGACTTATGAACTAGAGTTGGAACAGGATGAGGTATTGGAGAGGGGGAGAAAGAAAGGAGGTTCAGTTGCATTGGTAGCTGAAAATGAGAAAGAATGCAGAAAAGAAACTGTGAGATCTACATCAAGCTCCAAAGATGGTGTAAGAAATCCAGAATCAGACAAGGGTAAAGAGCAAGTTGCTGAAAATGAAGACAACTCCAGTCAAGATGACTCTGATGGTATTGATGAGCATCTTGCATTTCTGTCCAGGAGATTTGCAAAGATGAAGTTCAGGAAAAACACTAGAGCCACTAAACCCTATAAGAACATGGTGGACAAATCCAAGTTCAAGTGTTTTAATTGTGGTATAAGTGGACACTTTGCAAGTGAGTGCAGAAAGCCAACCTCTGAAAAGAAGAAATTTGAACAAGTAGATTACAAAAAGAAATATTTTGATCTGCTCAAACAGAAGGAAAGGGCTTTCATTACTCAAGAAAAGGACTGGGCAGCTGATGGAGATGAAGAGGATGAAGATGTGGATTATGTCAACCTTGCTCTCATGGCTGATTCTGAAGAAAACGAAGTTAGTTCATCAAGCAATCAGGTAATCACTACTGATTTAACACAGCTTACTAAAGAAGAATGCAATGATGCTTTCAATGACATGTCTACTGAATTGTATCATTTGCGTGTGTCTCTTAAATCTCTTGCTAAAGAAAATAGTAGGATCAAAGAGAACAATCTGTTTTTAAGCAATAGAAATACTGTGTTAGAAAATAAGTTGATTGACCTAGAGAAAACCAAATTGCATTGTATATCTGTTGAGAATGAACTAGCTGAATCTGTTAAGAAAGTAGAAATACTTTCCAATCAATTAGAGAAAGAGCAAGAGGTGATTAAAGCCTGGAAAACATCTAGGGATGTAAGTGCTCAAATTGCCAAAGTCCAAGGAATTGAATCATTCTGTGAAACTGCCTGGGATAAAAATAAAAAGAAACTGGAATTAATTGATGGACTGTCAACGGATGTGGAATCAACGGATGATGAAAGTTATCCGTTGAAGGAAGAAAAGGAACATCCGTTGAAGGTTCCTCAATTAAAACAGGCAGATGTTTCTAAAAGAGAAAATCTAAAGAAACTCAACAAAAAGTTTGGTTCAACTTCAAAGAACTTTGTCAAAGAAGAAGCAAGCACATCCAAAGATGTCAGAAAGGTGAATGTAGGGCACATGACCTTAGAACAGTTAAACAATAGGCTCAAGATGGTTGAGGATAAAAAGGAATCCAAAAGGAAATCCAACAGAAATGGGAAGGTAGGAGTTAACAAACATAACAATTACACACCTGATAAGTATGCTCCTAGAAAAAGCTGTGTGCATTGTAGTAGTGTTAATCATCTATCTGCTAATTGTAAATCTATTAAGAAATCTCCCATAACTGTACCCTCTTCCATGCCTAACATGTCTGTATCACCTCTACTTGCTATGCCTGTTATGTCTCAACAAAATCCTTATGCATATTTTGCAAACATGCCATATTTTAACAATCCTTATCTTGCTGCATTCAGTATGCCTCAATTGCCATACAATATGCCAATGTGGAATAACATGTATGCACAATCCATGCCTAATAATTCTATAAATGTGCTGGATAATGTTGTGACTAACCCTACACCTCAACCAACCACATCTAAGACCAAGGTTGACTCAAACTCACCTAAGTCTAAAGATGCAGGAGGAATGAAGTCTAGGAGAAAGGCTAACAAGAATGGACCCAAGGAAACTTGGGTACCAAAATCAAATTGATTGATTTTGTGGTGTGCAGGAAAATAGAAGAAATCTATGGTACTTGGACAGTGGCTGTTCAAGACACATGACTGGAGATTTCTCCCTGCTCACAGAGTTTAAAGAGAGAGCTGGCCCCAGCATAACCTTTGGAGATGACAGCAAAGGGTTTACTATGGGATATGGCTTGATTTCAACAAGGAATGTCATCATTAATGAAGTTGCATTAGTTGATGGTCTCAAGCACAATTTACTGAGCATCAGTCAACTATGTGATAGAGGGAATACAGTTTCCTTCAATTCTGAAGCCTGTGTTGTCAATTGTAAGAAAGACAACAAAGTGGTTCTAACTGGAGTTAGAAAAGGAAATGTGTACATAGCTGACTTCAACTCTACAGATGCAGAATCCATTACTTGTCTCTTCAGCAAAGCAAGCACAGTTGAAAGTTGGCTATGGCACAAGAAGCTATCTCACTTGAATTTCAAGACAATGAATGATCTAGTCAAAAAGGACTTAGTTAGAGGAATCCCTCTAGTTGAATTCTCAAGGGATGGTTTGTGTGATGCTTGTCAGAAAGGCAAACAAAGGAAAGCATCATTCAAAAAGAAGCTTGAAACAACAATTGATGAACCATTACAGCTGCTACATATGGATTTGTTTGGACCAGTCAATGTATTGTCTATTGCAAGAAAAAGATATTGCTTAGTGATTGTAGATGATTTCTCAAAGTTCTCATGGGTCTATTTTCTTGGATCAAAGGATGAAGCAAGTGAAATCATTATCAATCACATCAGGCAAGTCAACAATCATCCTGACTTGAAGGTAAGAAATATCAGGAGTGACAATGGAACTGAATTCAAGAATTTGACATTAAGGCTGTTCTGTGAAGAAAATGGAATCATGCATGAGTTCTCAGCTCCAAGAACACCTCAGCAAAATGGGGTTGTTGAAAGAAAGAACAGATCTTTAATTGAAGCTGCCAGAACAATGCTTGAAGAATCAAAGTTACCAACATATTTCTGGGCTGAAGCTGTTAATTGTGCCTGCTTCACTCAGAATATTTCTTTGATCAATCAAGCTAAAGGCATGACTCCTTATCAGTTGTTCAAGAGAAGAAAACCAACTCTAAACTTTCTTCATGTCTTTGGATGTAAATGCTTTATACTGAGGAATCAATCTGATCATAAAGGGAAGTTTGATGCAAAGGCTGATGAAGGGATATTTGTTGGTTACTCAGCTGGAAAATCTTATAGGGTCTACAATCTAAGAACCAACATTGTTATGGAATCTGTGCATGTTGTGTTTGATGATAAAAAGATTGATGGACTAACAGATGAGGGACATAATGAAAGACTCAAATTTGACAACATTGAGATATATTGTGATGATAGTGAAGAGGAGACTGATGGAGATGACACTTCAAAAGGGATTCAAAACATGCCCTTGGATAATGCACAAAATACTGCATCCGTTGATATAGGCAATGCAGTATCCGTTGAAAGACATAGTGCATCATCCGTTGAAGTACAAAATGAAGCATCCGTTGATCATAGTTCATCAACGGATAATCGATTTACATCATCAGTTGATAGAACTCCAAGTTCCCTGCAAAGGACCAACAACTCAGGGGGAGTTTCAACTAGTCAACACTCTGTCTCACATCATGACAATACTGAGGCCACCTCATCTAGAGCACATCTTCCACCACAAAGGAAATGGACCAAGAATCATCCCTTTGAACTGATCATTGGTGATGCATCATCTAAAGTGCAAACAAGAAGAGCTACTCAAGATGAATGTCTGTATAGTAGTTTTCTATCTCAGGAGGAACCTAAGAAAGTGGAAGAAGCCTTATTGGATCCAGATTGGATATTAGCTATGCAGGAAGAGCTAAACCAATTTGAGAAAAACCAAGTTTGGAAGCTGGTACCCAAACCAAAGAACAAGAGTCCTATTGATACAAAATGGGTATTCAGAAATAAGATGGATGAAAATGGCATTATCATAAGGAATAAAGCCAGATTGGTTGCTAAAGGCTATTCTCAGCAAGAGGGAATAGATTTTGATGAGACATATGCTCCTGTTGTAAGACTTGAAGCTATCAGAATCTTTCTAGCCTATGCAGCCCATGCCAATTTCAAAGTCTATCAAATGGATGTCAAGAGTGCATTTCTAAATGGGAAATTAGAGGAAGAAGTCTATGTAAGTCAACCTCCAGGATTTGAAGATCCAAATTTTCCAGACTATGTGTATTATCTGTTGAAAGCACTCTATGGACTGAAGCAAGCACCTAGAGCCTGGTATGAAACATTATCAAAATTTCTTTTGGAGAATCACTTCACTAGAGGTACTGTTGATAAAACTCTCTTCTTTAGAAATGTTAATGGCTCTAGTATACTTGTTCAAATTTATGTAGATGACATAATATTTGGCTCTAAAGATAATAAACTTTGTAAAAAGTTTGCTAAGCTAATGCAAAGTAATTATGAAATGAGCCTAATGGGAGAACTAACCTATTTTCTTGGTTTACAAATTAAACAAGTTAGTAATGGAATTTTCATTAGTCAAACTAAATATATTCATGATCTTTTAAAGAAGTTTGACTTAATGGAATGTTCATCTGCAAAAACTCCCATGGCCACTGCCACCAAACTTGAATTAAATAAGACTGAAAGGTCTGTGGACATTACAAGTTATAGAGGCATGGTTGGTTCACTTTTATATTTAACTGCTAGCAGACCAGATATAATGTTTGCTACATGTCTGTGTTCTAGATTTCAAGCTGATCCTAGGGAGTCTCACTTAATTGCTATCAAGAGAATTTTCAGATATCTCAAGGGTACACCAAATTTAGGAATTTGGTATCCTAGAGAATCTGGCTTTGATCTAATTGGTTATTCAGATGCAGACTATGCAGGTTGCAAAATAGACAGGAAAAGTACAACAGGCTCCTGCCAATTCCTGGGAAACAAGCTTGTATCATGGTTTAGCAAAAAGCAAAATTCAGTCTCTACTTCTACAGCTGAGGCTGAATACATTGCTGCTGGAAGTTGCTGTTCTCAAATGCTATGGATGAGGAATCAACTCCTTGATTATGGACTTCATGTTGATAGAATACCTATCTTTTGTGACAACACAAGTGCCATAGCCATAACAGAGAATCCTGTGCAGCACTCAAGGACCAAGCACATTGATATTAAGTACCACTTCATCAGGGAGCATGTCATGAATGGTACAGTGGAACTACATTTTGTTCCAAGTGAACAACAAATTGCTGACATATTTACCAAGCCGCTTGATGAATCAACATTCACAAGATTGGTAAGTGAGCTAGGTATGCTTAATTACTCTTAAAATTCATGTCTTCTTTGCAATTTGAGTTGAAGCCTGAAATATATTAGTTGCTAAGAACAAATTTGACTTTTAACATAGTTTATTCCATCAACGGATGTTCCCTATCCGTTGAAAGTCAAAATTGCTCTATCAACGGATAATCATTATCCGTTGAAAGACAAATATATTTCTGGAATTTTTATCCGTCAACGGATAAAACTGAAGTACCTTTCAACGGATGACAATTTGCCTTATCCGTTGAAATGTCACATCAATCGTTTGAGGTGTTTCACAGCCGTTGATTCTATTTTCTTAACCGTTGATACCATACATACATCTGTATGTATTGGTTTTAAAGGTAGTTATTAGAATACTTACAGTTTATTCTTAAACGGCTGAAATTCACTAACACCTATTTATTGATTAATCCTTTATTTATTTCTTTTTCTTTGAAAGCATATAAGCCCTTCTGATTGTTCATTATTACTTTACGCTTTCTTAGAATTTCAAGCATTTACCATTTTCTCTCTGCAAAACCTTCAAGTTATTCTCTGCAATTTCTACTCACAACAATGGCACCAGTCGTGAAGATTATGTCTCAATCTGGGTTCATCTACGAGAAGAACAATTTCATAGCTCTGGTAGAAAAGAATGAAGCCCACTCAGATTATCACAAAATGATGGACTTCATCAAAAACTGTAAACTTAGCTATGCAATGCTGGAAGCCCCAACGATTTTCTGTGAAGTAGTTGAGGAGATTTGGACAACTGCTGAGTTCAACTCCATGGATATGACTATCTCCTTCACTCTCAAAGGTAAAACTCACTGTATTAACTGTGATGATTTACAAGCATGTTTTAAATTGCCTGAGAACAATGCCATGACACCACACACTGATAGTGATGTATCCAGCATGTTAGATTCCATAGGTTACTCTCTTAACTCTGCTAATTTAGGGGGTATTAGACGAAAAGGCCTTAGGAAAGAATGGAGTTTTCTTGGGGATGCCTTCATAAAGGTTTTCTCTGGGAAAATTAGTAATTTTGATGCCATAACTTCATCTCTTGTTAATATGTTCTATATGCTTGTTTCTGATAGGTACTTTAACTTTAGCAACTATGTGATGCTAGAATTAGGTACTAGATTAGGTAACAAAGCTAATAGACCTAATAACATCTATTATGCTAGATTCTTTATGTTATTGGCTAACCATGTTGCTGAAGGTTTAGTCATTATCAATGAGAATAATAAACTCAAGTGCTGGGCACAAGAGAAAAGAGTTCTTGCAGACTTATTGAGAATGGATCTCAACAGCAGTGTGCAATTGGTATATTTACCAATCATGAATGCACCCCAGGTAGGTGAGGTAATTGCTTCTACAACTCCTACTTCTTCCAACCCCTCTATTTCTTTATCTTCTAGTGTGGCCATGAAATCTGTGTCAATGCGCCAACAGATTTCTACCAAGGTCACCAAATCTAAACTTTCAAAATCCAAGACAAAGAAAACCACCTCTGTTGTTTCTCAAAAGACAACAGTTGTAACAACAACCATTAACCCTGAGGGAAGTGATCAGGGTGTGAGTGGTGAGGGGAGGGGTGAACATCAAAGAAACCCCCAGGATAAGGAAGGAGAGTTGAGTGCTTCCCAAGCTAGCCAAGCCCCAGTTTCTCAAAAAGCTGTGGTGGTTGAAAAGGTTTCTAGCACATCCCTAGTAGCATCCTCCCAAAAGGATGTTACTATTGAAAAGAGTTCCCAACCAGGAACACAGAACAAAAGAGGGAGGGACACTAAAGCCAAACACTCACCTACAAAAGCTTTTATTAGAAGGAAGAAGGCTAGAACCCAATCTTCTACACAGGGTGCACACACTGCACAGATACATCCATCTGTCTCTGTGCCTTCTCAAACTCAGCTTGATGTGACTCCAATAAATGTGGAGTCACAGCCCCATTCTCTCACAATAACTACACATCAATCACCAAATACTTCTTCACCATCTCTGGATGTGGATATGTTATTCCCATCAATTCCTGATTCTCCCTCTTTACAACTCAGGGAGGAGCCCCACTCAAATACAGGTGATCATCATCTTTTAGATGATTTGTTGGATCACCCGCAAATTCTTTCAGATATAATTGAAGGATCTGTATCAACACATATCAAATCAATCTATACAGATTCAACAGTTATATCACTTTCAATTTCATCTTCTTTTCCTTCTTCAACGGATATCACTCATCCGTTGACAAGTGGTTGCTCTTCAACGGATAAGCTTAACAGCAGTTATCCGTTGATAACAACAGTTTCAACTTCAACGGATATTCCACATCCGTTGATAGTCTCTACACAAATAACTGAAATGATTCCAAGTGTAGAAGACATGAATACTGTGCAATCACTTTTAGGATTGAGGGCAGGGAGTGAAAATTTGAGTGAGAGGCTGGGTTGCTCCCAGGCAAAAGGAGAGATTGAGAGCACAAAAATGCATGCTATTTCTTCCAGCATGGCAAAAGTCAGTGAGTGGAGTACCACCTTAGAAGGTGAAGGTGAGGGAGTGAGATGTGTGAGCCAGGGGGAGCCCCTGATGCAAGAACATAGAGAAAAAGAGAGAAAAGCAGGTACAGTTGATACAAGGGTGAAACCAGCCATTGCTCATGAGTCAATGATTGTGGATGATGCTGAAAAGGAAAGACAGTTACAGCAACATTACAAAGCTGTAATTGATAACATTTCCTTGGATGCTGACACTTTTACTCATCCTGTGACAGCCTATCAAATGTTGGCTGCTCAGGGCAATGAGGAGGCAGAAAGGACACTACATCTAGTGCACACAACAGAATCTCTTCAAAGGGATAAAGCTGCTATTAACAGGATGCCTTCTACAGCTGGTGAGCCATCTGAGGAATTTGGAGTAAATTCTGATGATGATGACTCTATTTCTTCTGATGGAAGCATGAACATAGGGGGAGATGAAGACCCTAATTCCATTCCTAATCTACCTGAATGGGCCTTGACTAAGGAGCATAGAACAGGTGAATTCAATGTCCACTTGGTCAAACAAATCATCACTATTCAACAGGCCATTCAGAACACTTCAAATGCAAATATCAAGGCTATCCTCCAAGCTCACCTAGACTCACTGCATCTCATGAAGTTGCAGAAAGTAAAGCAAAATATGAGTCTAGATGATCTCAGGAAAGATATTGCTGACTTAAAATCCTTCACTTCAGAAAAATTGGATTCAGTCATGCCCTATGGTACTTTGCAGGACTTGGTTTCGAGATTGAAAAAGGAATCAGTTACTGAACAAAGGCTGGCCAAGTTGGAAGACAGAGTTCAAGGAATTGAAGATTCTGTGGCCACCCTTCTTCTCAACCAACAATCTCAAACCAATCTCCTAATGCAGCTGGCAAAAGCACAAGGCTTGACCCCTCTCCTTGATGATAACAAAAAGGGGGAGAATAAAAAGGAAGGGGAAGGAGAGCCCTCTACAAAGATTCAGATATCTAAAGTGCTAGTTCCTGCCATCACTACCTCTCCAATCATTCAAATCAAGGGAAAACCTGATGGAATTGATTTGATTCAGCTAGCAGCAGCTGAAATACAAATGAAAGAACAATGGAGGAGAATTGATGAAAGGTTGCAATTGGTGTTTGGTTCTACACAAAATAAATCAACATCTGTGAAATTTAGCACAAAGATTGAACCAATCAACATGGAGCTCAAGCCAGTAGGGAGAAATAAGGTTGGAGAGACTTCTTTCAAGAATTTAAAACCTATGGTTCTAAAGCCTAACACTAGATCCAGTATGGACTCCACAAAGAATCCCCTAGACTTTGCTCAGATGCAGGAAGTAGACTTTCCTCTTCCAAAACCTGATGGAGACAAAGTTCTAAGTGCAAGCATCATAAAGAAGAAGGAGACCAAGGACAAGGGTGAGAGAATGGACATGGCCTTTATCTATAGAGAGGGAAAGAGTATCTGTGTGATACAAGGACATCCCAAATTTCTAAAGGCTAAAAGGGAAGAAACCAGAAGGTTGAAGAAAGAAGCTGTAAAACTCAAGGCTGACAAAAGAGCACAAGCAAAGCTTGAAAAACAGCTAAAGTCAAGCCAAGTTGAAGAAATGAAAGGAATTGAAGTCAGGGGTGAAGAAAAGATTGCTAACTTAGATGAGGTTCTTGGGAGCATATTTGGTGAAAATATGGAAGAAAGAGAGGAATGGCAGAAGGGAAACAGAAGAAAGGTCAAGGCACACAGAAGGAGTGAAGATAACCCTGAAGATACCAAATCTATATCTAAACCACTACCTTCCATACCTGAACTTTTGTTGCTGATCCCTCTATAAATATCCATGGTGAACCAATCATTCCAAAAGAGGAACCTATTGATTGGGACAACATCACATTGCCTACCTTTTTAACCACTCTACCACTACCAAAGAAACAGAAAAGAAAATCTAAATCTACACCTCCCCTAACCTCTAAGAAATTCACTCAAAAACAAAAACCTAACCCTAAGCCACCCATTTCTAAAGATGATTATGTTCACATCTGTGACATAAAAGAAGCTTCAGACATTAATCTCTATCTGGATGAGCTGGAGGAAGTAAGGGGAATAGCTGCCTACAGACAGCTACCAGAGAGATTGGTTTTCAGATATAAGGGAGCTGGGGAAAGAACATGGCCTCTCTACAGGATTCTAAATGAAGGCTACTCTACCTTGATCAGAGTCTTTTCAGCCATCAAAAAGGATTCTGGCTTTACCAGAACAGCCAAGACTGAAATTCTCAACAAGATTGCCAACATAAGGAAGACTTGGAGGGAACCAAATGCTTTGCCCAGAACCTTACTCATACAAGAAAGGGGAACTAAAATTCACAAATCACCTCATTGGTTGATGGAATTTAGAGATGAAAAAGGAGTCAGAAGATTTTTCAGACTTGAAGACCAACTCAAGATTGCCAGCAATGAAACTCTCAAGGAAATGCAATCTAAGTTGGATATCAGTGATGAAGATGAAGCTGAATTCTTCAGACAACTCCAACTCCAATTTGAGGAAAATGACAAAGGGCTAGGAAAGAAAACCAGGGAACAAAGAAGAAAATGATGATTTGCTCAAGCTAGAGGAGCACCCTTGGAAATACTGTAAATCTTCAATTACCTCCTAGTACATACACTTTTGCAGCACTTTTATATTTCTACTTAGTTTCAATTCAAATATTTGTTAAGTGTTTTGTTATCATCAAGTTAACCCTGAATTTATGCCTACAATTCTTATAGACATAAATAGGGGGAGATTGTTAGGAATATATGTGCATTAGTTTGATGATATGTTTAACAAAACACTTAAGTAGAAATTTAGTGTCTGTAGCCTCAACGGATAAGACCACTTTGGCTATCCGTTGATGGTGTAGCTTTACTTAGAAATAAGTCTAGTATTGTAGCATATTTCAGTCTCTGTATTTAAAATGTAATTCTTAGAAGTTGAGAGAAACTATGAGTCATGTTGACTACTAGATGATATGCAGATAGGAAGGCCAATTGTAAATATTTCATGCCTTGTAATTTTGTATAAATGAAGTGGTATCAACGGATGACTTAAAGACCTTCAACGGATGAGAAGCTAAGCTTCAACGGATGTCTCTAAAGCTTCAACGGATAACATCCTTCAACGGATGAGAGCATCAACGGATGAAAGCTTCAACGGATGAAGTCATCAACGGATGAAAGCTTCAACGGATGTTCTGCTAATTAGCCGTTGATAAGTGGTAGTTGTACCTACAAACAGAGGCACATGGGTTGACAGAGAAAAGTGAGATGTGGTAGCCGAATTTCAGGATCAACAGAAAAAGCAGCCGTTCTTCTTTAGTACAAAGATGCAATAGTCAACAAAGTACTTGAGTGAACAGGAAAAGAAGCAAGTGAAGAACTTATTTTACTATTGTAATTTTATATTGTTTTTCACTTGTACACTTGGTAATAAATAAACCAAGAAGAAGCTAGTAATTAGAGAGAGATTTTCCAGAGCTGTTAAGAAATATCTTGAGAGAAAATTCATCTAGTTTGTACTAGGATGCAGCTGTGATCAACATTGTTGAACACAGATTTTCTAATATACCATCTCTGGTGGAACAACAAATCCACCAGAAAAGTTTTTAAAGTTTGTTGTGTTCTTTACATTTTGTGTTTGAATATATATCTGTCTGCATTAGCTCAAAGCAATTCATACACTTGTTCATCTAGAACACACTGCTTTAATAAACTTCTCAAAACCTGAAAAAGTTTTGAGATTTACATTCAACCCCCCTTCTGTAAATCTCATTGTTAGTCCTCTAGGAATAACAGACCCTATATGTCTACAGAATTTGACAACATAACAATTTAAGAACAAGTTATTCCCCTATCTTATATGTTCGCGACGCACATAAGACGAATAAGCACAACCAATACTAGATATCATACAATCATCATACACTAAGGTATTAAACAACTAACTAAAGAATTCCATAGTAAATCCGTTATGACCCCATGATCACGATTAGCCCATGATTGAACTCATCGTCAACATAGGTTCATATGAAAACATGAAAATAACAAACGAGAATAACTAATAAAACTACTTATATAAAACCAGAGTACGTCACAAGAGTAATAAGGTTCAAACTAAAGAAAACTAGCATCCACTGATACAACGAATAAAAGAATCATAAGAAAACTATGCTTCCTCTTCTTCGTTACGATGTGCTAAAACGGTCTTCTTCCTTCTCTCCTTGCTCCTCGCTTAATACCACGATTCTCTACACGTGAAACGTCTCTGAAAACTACTTATATAGAAGCCCCACAAGTCCCAGCTATCTCAGAAGTCGGAAGTCCAACAGAAAAAGAACTCTAAAAATCAGTGTTTTAATTCACGACCCTGAGCGGCCACCCAGCAATCCTGAGCGGGCGCCCAGCTTCCTGAGGGGCCGCCCAGCCAGGCTGAGCGGGCACCCAGCACCTCACTGGAAAATTTATTAATTTGCTCCTGTTTTCTGCTGCGTTCTGCTCCTAACTTCCCACTTGCAATGCCAAGCACATACTAAGGCTTATTCCTGATGAAATCTCCCCTCAAACACAAGTAATACCCTGAAATGCACAAACACTAGAAAAATGCATCAAATATACAAAATACTTGATTTCAAGACATCAATTCAAGCCATTATAAGACATTCTAAGTGGTATAAAATTCCACTTATCACACCCCCAAACTTAAATCGATGTTTGTCCTCAAGCGTCACAGACTCAAAAACAAAACAAAAATATGCATGAATGCAATCTATATGAATTGCAATGATCCCCCTTACAACGACTAAACAAACCAACTCATAACATCTCAACAAATGCAACTAGGCGAATAAAATTCAATCAAATCATGCAAACTAACATACAACCAGAATTATGGGGTGTTCGGATGCTTAACAGATATGCTTCGAAACTAGATCAATTATCATAACTTGACTATCCTCAAGGCAATCACATGATTATACGAAGAATAAATTCTAGGCACAAAATGACTTATAACACTTCAAGATTACTGAAGCTTATTACCAAATCATGCCTTTATTTAACACAACAATAAATGCTTGTACAATGGCATCCATTTAGCGAGCGTTAGGTTAGCGGATCCCAGACTATAAAAGCCTTAGGTCACTAGGCACAAAGTCCCCTAAGAACTTAATAACTCGAACACCAAAGAGCCCACTCTTGATCAATTATGCATTAACTATTTATTTTTTTTCTCTTTTTTTCTTTTTTTTCTTCTTTTTTTCTATATTGTTTTTCCAAATTTCTGAGCAAGTGCGTTTCACTCCATCTTGCTCAACCCTAGACTACTCGCATAAAAATACGAGTCGGCTACTAGCCATTTGACGCCTAGCCATAATTAGCAATGAATTCCAATTTTTACTCTAATTATTTTCTTTTCATGCCTTTTATCATTAAGAACCTATTATAAATTTTAAGCATAATCAATAGATTAATCTCATAAACCATCAAACCATGACAACAATCTAGTCCTTAAGCATACTCTAAGACTTAGTTAAATTACAAGTGTTTCTAGCATGCATGTCAACCTACAAGACTCAACATCACTCTAACGCTATCACTACACTTGCATCAATATCACAAATCAATTGGTAAAGCAACGCAAAAGGGATCATGGTATATGCATGAGCTAAATGACATGAAAAAAATAAAGCTATAAAAAAACTATTTGGCAAAAATATGCAATTATATGAACTAAAATATCATGACTATGCAACTACATGACACACACACAAAAATATTCCTTAACTATCACCCCCAAACTTAAAATCTTTACTATCCCCAGTGAAGGTAGTAGAAAGGAAAACAGGGTATACCTACTCGGAGAAATCATCATCATCACCCTCAGAGGGTGGAGTATCAGGAGGCGGATAAGCAGAGTCCTCACCAAAAATGGGCCACTGGATGTCAGCTCCAAGGCCTCTGAAAGCAGTCCCAAGTGCAAGGGTGTGCTCCTGAGCGAACCTACTCTACGACTCATACATCGCATCCATCTTCCTCGACAGCCTTCTATACTGGGCATCAGCCATCCCAGCACCCTCCTGAGCTATAGAAGAGCCTGCCTCATCATGACCCGGCCTAGCCATGGTAGCACCAGCTGCTGGACGTCCCCCTGGAAGATGATAACCCAGCCCATGCTCCTCGGGCTCTCCACCCGTCCACTCCTGCATCGCATTCATAGTCGCTGAATTAATAGGAGCGGCCAGAATCTGCAACTGCTCGTGAGAAGGCCAATAAACTCCCACTGCTCGGCATAGCTTCATGACAGTAGATGCATAAGGGATGTTCATGTGCTTTGCTCCCCTCAAAAACTTCAGAATCCCTTGGTAGATGAACTCACCAAGGTCCACATAATACTCCTCATTCAAAATACCCCATAACAAACTTGCTCGCTCAACTATAACCTCATGTGCATGTGAAGTATGCAAAATATTAGCACAAATAAAGGCATTCCATGCACGGGCATACCTATTCATCGCAATCGCCGGAAAAGAATGATATTCGTTAGTTCCAGTCTTGAACTTCCAAACCGTGCCCGGCTGACAGAGAGTAGCACAAATCAAATCCAAATCAAATTCCTTAGAGGGCTTCTCATTCCAATTTTCCTCCGTGGGCTTCCGTTGTCGCTGTCCAATCACACGGCGAATCGCCTCCGGATGATAATCCACAGTAAGCCCAGGAACAACAGTAAACCCATTCTTTTCAGCCTTTGCGTTCGCATAAAATTCGTGAACCACGCTCATCGGAACCGCCCCTGGCGACAAAAAAAAATCCACCCCTTTTTAGATATCATTGGCAACAACTCACCATCCCTTCCCGATGGTAAGAATCCCCTCTCTTTCAGAATCGGCTTAGCCAGAAGCCTAGTATACTCCTCCTCAGCAGCCCTATCAAACAAACGAGGTCTCGCAGCAGTTCCCTTCGAAGAATCAACAGTAGGAACGGTGTTGCTGCTGTCAATAGTTCATGATCTTTTGGGTGCCATTGAAACTGAGAAAAAGTGTTTATGAGTTGTGTTATTGAATATGGGAGAGAGTTTTAAGTTTGAAAGTATATGGGAGAGTATATGGAGGAGTTTTATATATATATAGGGTAGGGATTAGGGTTAGAAATTGATTAGGAGTGGGGTTTGAGGGAGAAAACGTGGGTTAATGGGAAAAGAATTCGTGGGTTGTGGGTTTCTGTTTTTATTTTGAATTTTGCTGATTTTTTTGGATTTTTAAAAGGCTAAAAAAAATTCAGACAGTTGGGGGCTGAGCGGCCGCTCAGCAAAGCTGCGCGGGCGCCCATCAAAGGAGAGTTAAGCGGTCGCCCAGAGGGTATCTGAAATTTTTTTTTTCTTGCCCAATTTTTCTGATTTTTTTGTGTTTTTGGATAGGTTACTGACTTCTAAGGGTTCCTATAATAACAAATCTTGGGTTGCCTCCCAAGAAGCGCTTCTTTTACGTCATTAGCTTGACGTAGAGTACCTTGCTCAAGTTGACAATAAAACGGCACTAACCACTTCCCGGTTTGCCGTGTCCCCATAGTAATGCTTCAATCGCTGACCATTAACCTTGAATGCTTGGCCCGGATCATTCTCAACAATCTCCACCGCTCCATGTGAAAACACAGTTTTGACAATAAAAGGTCCAGACCACCTTGATTTCAACTTTCTAGGAAAAAGTCGGAGTTGAGAGTTGAATAAAAGAACTTGCTGCCCCGACACAAATGACTTAGGATATAGCTTCCTATCGTGCCACTTTTTCACTTTTTCCTTGTATATTTTGTTGTTCTCGTATGCTTGGAGTCGAAATTCATCAAGTTCATTTAACTGAAGCATTCGATTCTTCCCAGATGCATCTAGATCAAGGTTCAACTTCTTCAACGCCCAATAAGCCTTATGATCAAGCTCCGCATGTAAATGACATCCCTTACCATAAACAAGTTGAAATGGGGATATCCCAAGTGGAGTCTTGTATGCTGTTCTATAACCCCAAACAGCTTCATCGAGCTTTAAAGACCAATCCTTACATGACGGACAAACAACTTTCTTTAGAATGCGCTTGATCTCTCTATTAGACACTTCAGCTTGACCATTCGTTTGCGGATGATAGGCAGTAGCAACACGATGATTCACATTGTAGCGCTGCATCATAGAAGTGAACTTACGGTTGTAGAAATGCGACCCCTCGTCACTTATGATTATTTATGGCGTTCCAAACCTTGTGAAAATCTGCTTATGAAGAAAATTCAACACTACCTTTGCATCATTCGTCGGTAGAGCCTTGACTTCTACCCATTTTGAGACATAATCGACTGCCAGCAAGATGTACTGATTATTGCAGGATGAGACAAATGGTCCCATAAAATCGATTCCCCACACATCAAAGACCTCGACTTCAAGCATCACATTTAACGGCATCTCATCCTTCCTCGTAAGATTCCCCACTCTTTGGAAATGATGACACCCTAAAACGAACTGATGTGCATCCTTAAACAAAGTAGGCCAGAAAAAACCTGCTTGCAGAATATGAGCTGTTGTCTTTTCACCACCATAATGTCCACCATAAACTGTGGAATAGCAGTCTCGTAATATCCCCTTCGTCTCACAGAATGGGATACATCTCCTGATGATCTTGTCAGCTCCTTGTCTAAACAAATACGGTTCATCCCACATGTACCACTTCACCTCATGCAGAAACTTTTTCCTTTGAGCTGTATTCATATTAGGAGGCATTATATTGCTGAAAAGATAGTTCATAATATCTGCGAACCATGGCTCTTCCTCCTGAACTGCGAACAACTGCTCATCCGGAAAAGATTCGTTGATCAATGTCTTATCATGTGAAGTAGAATCGGGATTCTCCAATCTAGAGAGATGGTCAGCTACTTGATTCTCAGTACCTTTTCGATCCTTGATCTCTAACTCAAATTCCTGTAGCAAGAACACCCAACGAATAAGTCTAGGCTTCGAATCCTTCTTTGAGATCAAATAGCGAATGGCAGCATGATCAGTGAATACTGTCACCTTTATCCCAAGCAGATAAGATCGAAATTTTTCAAAACCAAAGACTATAGCCAAGAGCTCCTTGTCAGTAGTGGTGTAGTTCATTTAAGCTCCAATTAGAGTCTTACTAACATAGTAGACCACATGAAAAAGATTACTCTTGCGCTGCCCAAGAACTGCTCCCACCGCATAATCACTCGCATCACACATCATCTCAAAAGGCTCTGTCCAATCAGGTGTCGTAATAACTGGTGCAGTTATCAAACTCTTCTTGAGAGTCTCGAATGCCGCCAAGCATTCATCATCAAATTTGAAAGGCACATCCTTCTCGAGCAAGTTTCACAACAGCTTAGATATCTTTGAGAAGTCCTTAATGAAATGCCGATAAAAACCCGCATGACCAAGAAAACTACGGATTCCTTTCACAGAAATAGGTGGTGGAAGATTTTCAATGACTCCCACCTTGGCTTTGTCCACCTCAAGACCCTTGTTAGAGACCTTATGCCCGAGAATAATGCCTTCACGCACCAAAAAGTGACATTTTTCCCAATTGAGCACCAAATTAGTTTCCACAAACCTTTTGAGCACCGTACGAAGATTATTCAAACATTCATCATACGAATGTCCAAAGATGGAGAAGTCATCCATGAACACTTTGACATTATTTCCAATCATATTAGAGAATATAGCCATCATACATTTCTGTAAAGTGGCAGGTGTGCCACATAAGCCAAACGAAACTTTACGAAAAGCAAACGTGCCAAATGGACAAGTGAAGGTAGTCTTTTCTTGATCCTCTGGTGCAATACAAATCTGATTATACCCCGAATAGCCATCCAGAAGACAATAATACTCATGACCGGCCAACCTGTTAAGCATCTGATCAATAAATGGAAGAGGGAAGTGATCCTTTCTTGTGGCCTTGTTCAACTTTCTGTAATCCATGCATAACCTCCATCTTGTGACTGTTCGAGTGGGGATGAGCTCGTTCTTCTCATTTTCTACCACATTTATACCTCCTTTCTTCGGTACACATTGCATGGGGCTCACCCAAGAACTGTCAGAAATAGGATATATGATTCCTGCATCTAGCCACTTCAGAATTTCTTTCTTCACAACTTCTTTCATGATAGGATTAAGTCATCGATGTTGCTCAACAGTCGGCTTACTACCTTCATGTAGCAGAATTTTATGCATGCAGTATGAAGGGCTGATCCCGTTGATATCTGCTATAGTCCATCCGATTGCCGATTTGAATTCTCTCAAGATTCTCAAGAGCTTGTCTTCCTCACTACCTGAAAGGTCAGATGCAATAATAACAGGAAAATTAGATACATCACCTAAAAAGGCATACCTCAAGTGTTCAGGCAATGGTTTAAGCTCCAAAGTAGGTGCTTCCTCAATAGATGGTTTGAGCATTCCTTCAGCATTCTTGAGATCAGAAATACCAAGAGATTCAAATGGCATGTCTAGCTTTCGCCTCCAAGGAGAAGCATTTAGATATTGTAGTTGCTCACTGCCATCCTCATCATCACTGTCAAACTCCCCCACTAAGGCTTCCTCTAATGCATCAGACATTAGTATATGATCAAGTTCTAAAGTTACCTCAGAATCAATCAAATACACTTTTAAGCACTCCTCATCTTCTGTAGGGAATTTCATCACTTTGAATACATTGAATGTCACATACTGATCCTTCACCCTCATAGTAAGTTCACCTTTCTGCACATCTATCAAGGTACGGCCTGTAGCAAAGAAAGGTCTTCCCAAGATTATGGGGATCTTCTTATCTTCCTCGAAATCCAAAATGACAAAGTCTGCAGGGAAGAAGAGCTTATCCACCTTTACTAACACGTCCTCCACTATGCCTTGTGGATATGTAATAGAACGATTAGCCAATCGTAGAGACATGTAGGTGGGCTTTAGATCAGGCAAATTCAACTTTTTGAAGATAATCAATGGCATCAGATTGATGCTTCCTCCCAAATCGCACAGGAATTTGTCAAAAGACAACTTGCCAATGGTGCAAGGAATGGTGAAGCTACTTGGATCTTTAAGCTTTGGAGGTAATTTTTGTTACAGCACAGCACAGCACTGCACTCTTCCATTAGAGCAACGGTCTCAAGGTCATCCAGTTTCACCTTCCTTGAAAGAATACTCTTCATGAATTTTGCATAACTAGGAATTTGTTCCAGAGCCTCAGCGAAAGGTATGTTGATGTGAAGTTTCTTGAACACCTCCAGAAACTTATTGAACTGCTTGTCCATCTTTTGTTGTTGCAATATCTTAGGGAAAGGTGGTGGAGGATAGAGCTGTTTCTCCCCTGTATTACCCTCAGGCAGAGTGTGTTCAACAGTAGTCTTCCTTGGTTCCGCCGCTTTTTCATGTTGCTTCTCTACTTCATCAACAACTTCAGCTTATCCGTCTTTCACTTTTTCAGCATCAGCAACTTTTCCAGACCTTAAGGTAATAGCTTTGACTTACTCTTTAGCTTCCTTCCTGCCTGGCACTTCAGTATCACTGGGAAATGTGCCATATTGACGAATGAGCACTGCATTGGCTATTTGACCGATTTGATTTTCCAAGGTCTTGATAGAAACAGCCTGACTTTTGCACAACAGCTTGAGTTCCTCAAAATCAGCACTAGAAGGTGGAGCAACACCTCCTTATTGAGGATATGATTGCCTTTGAGCATAATGCTATGGTTGCTGGAATCCAGGTGGATTAAACTGTTTACTTACGCCTTGCTGATATGGTTGCTGAATAGCATTCTGAGTATTGCTTCAG
This sequence comes from Apium graveolens, assembly GCF_009905375.1. NCBI lineage: Eukaryota > Viridiplantae > Streptophyta > Magnoliopsida > Apiales > Apiaceae > Apium > Apium graveolens. The sequence continues at coordinate 136,413,437 of NC_133651.1, forward strand.
CTGAAATTGGGATAATTTCTGTTGTTAGGATGATAAGTTGCTGACACAGGCGGCTGCGGTCGCTGATAATTGTTCACATACTGAACATATTCATTAACAAGAGAACACTGATCCGTAGCATGAGAACCTGCACAAAGCTCACAGACCATAGCTATCTGATTGACTCCATAGGTGGCTAAAGAATCGACCTTCAAAGACAGCGCTTGGAGCTGCGCTGCAATAGTTGTAGCTGCATCAACTTCCAGAATACATGCTACCTTCCCAGACATCATCCTTTGAGTTGGGTTTTGATGCTCATTTGTAGCCATAGTTTCAATAAGATTATAAGCCTCAGTATAGCTTTTGGCCCATAAGGCGCCTCCAGCTGCTGCATCGAGCATTGGCCGAGATTGGGCCCCCAAACCATTATAAAAACCAGTGATCACCATCCAGTCAAGCATACCATGGTGTGGACACTTTCTCAACATCTCCTTGTAGCGCTCCCAAGCTTCGCACATAGATTCTGTTGATTGTTACGCAAACTGAGTGAGAGCACTCCATATAGCTGCAGTCTTCTCCATTGGATAGAACTTCATCAGAAACTTTTGCGCAAGATCTTGCCAAGTAGTGATGGACCCAGCTGGTTCAGAATGTAACCAGTCCTTAGCTTTATCCCTTAGAGAGAATGGGAAAAGCCTCAGCTTGATAGCTTCATCAGTCACGCCATTATATTTGAAAGTACTACAGATCTCGACAAAATTCCTGATGTGCATGTTGGGGTCTTCAGTTGCAGCACCTCCGAAAGAAACAGAATTCTACACCATCTGAATAGTGCCCAGCTTGATTTCAAAAGTTTTGGCCTGAATAGCCGGATGAAGGATGCTTGACTGAATGTCATCAATTTTAGGCCGAGAAAATTCCATAAAAGCTGGATCTGCCGGAACTATACGATCACCCATGATTACTGGTTCTTTCTGCTCACTCTCTTTATCAGAATCTTCAAAATCTATCTTCTCCGGAATATCAAGAACTGAGTCTGTCTCCTCGGCCGTATCTAAAGTCCTCTTGCGAGTACGAGAACGTGTTTTCATAAACGCTCGCTAAAGTACCTGAAACACAACCGGAAATAATAAGTAACACGTCTTAATCAATGAGTCCTAATGACCACTGATGGTAAGTACATAAACTAAACAAATACGCCGAGTCCCCGGCAGCGGCGCCAAAAACTTGTTAGGCACAAAACACGCGCTAATAATTCACGCAAGTATACGCGTTCGCAAGTAATATAGAATAATTTCTAGTTCGTTCCCACAGAGACTCAGACTAATTATGTTCAATTAACACTTACTCACCAATGTATGATTACTTCTCAATGTCAAGACAATAACACGTATAATTGATTAACTAATTATTAACTATAATTAACTACGAGAATTAACCACTTAATTGACACTTGAATTAATAATATTAAACACACATGAGATCATAACTTCATTACTACTTCCTGCAATAGTTATTGTTATTACCCTTAGCATGTAACGGTGATGATATTAATCAAACAACACGAAACTGATAAAAGCCAACTTTCGTTGTCCTAATACCATTCTACCAAACATCCACAACTAAGATAGAAGTTGAATAGGCATCAATTATGTTGAGACCCTATATGTCTACGGAATTTGACAACATAACGATTTAAGCACAAGTTATTCCTTATGATTACACAGGGTAAGTAAAACGGTTAGAGTTACCCACTAATCATGCATACACATACATGAACCTATGCTAGCATGGCAAGTTCTAAACCCCAAGATCCACTGTCGCTTCATCAGAGATTAACACCCTATCTTATATGTTCGCGATGCACATAAGATGAATAAGCACAACCGATACTAGATATCATACAATCATTACACACTAAGGTATTAAACAACTAACTAAAGAATTCCATAGTAAATCCGTTACGACCCCATGATCACGATTAGCCCATGATTGAACTCATCGTCACCATGGGTTCATATGAAAACATGATAATAACATACGAGAATAACTAATAAAACTACTTATATAAAACCAGAGTACGTCACAAGAGTAATAAGGTTCAAAGTAAAGAAAACTAGCATCCACTGATACAACGAATAAAAGAATCACAAGAAAACTATGCTTCCTCTTCTTCGTTGCGATGTGCTAAAACGGTCTTCTTCCTTCTCTCCTTGCTCCTCGCTTGATACCACGATTCTCTACACTTGAAACGTCTCTGAAAACTACTTATATAGAAGCCCCACAAGTCCCAGCTATTTCAGAAGTCGGAAGTCCAACAAAAATAGAACTCTAAAAATCAGTGTTCTAATTCACGACCCTGAGCGGCCACCCAGCAATCCTGAGCGGGCGCCCAGCTTCCTGAGCGGCCGCCCATCCAGGCTGAGCGGGCGCCCAGCACCTCACTGGAAAATTTATTAATTTGCTCCCGTTTTCTGTTGCGTTCTGCTCCTAACTTCCCACTTGCAATGCCAAGCACATACATAGACTTATTCCTGATGAAATCTCCCCTCAAACACAAGTAATACCTTGAAATGCACAAACACTAGAAAAATGCATCAAATACACAAAATACTTGATTTCAAGACATAAATTCAAGCCATTATAAGACGTTCTAAGTGGTATAAAATGCCACTTATCACTTTCCTAATTCAGTAAATTAATTATTTAATTCGGCTCCCATATTAATTGCTTATAAATTCCCCATGTTTAAGATATCACATGTCCATTAATTAAATTAATTTCTGACAATTAATTTAATCAATATCTTTTATCCTTGATCATCCACTCAACCTTATAATTATGCAAGAACAAATCTGCCTGCAGGACTAAAGCATAATTATCTTTATGAGCTTTCGAGAGGACATCATCACCCGAATATATTTTTCGGACACGGTTTTCTTTTATAGTTAATATCCGACTCTGTATATAATGTCATTGCCCAATACATAAATTTTGTAATTTAAAATAAATTACTTAATGTATGAATCAAGGCATGTGCATTAAATACAAATGTCAATTACTACATCCGGATTAAGAACCTAAGCAATAATAATATCGTAGAATCTTAGTTCTTCTTTATTGACAGAATAAAAGAAACAATTATTCTACTATTTTGATCCCGTTCAATATACACAAAGTATACAAGTATTATTCAATAATCAAGATAAACTATTTCTAAATAATACTTCAGCCGTTCCCGTGGTTTGTCTAATACCACTTAGACTGTGAGCCTTTATTAAATTATATAAGGAGTTTAACAATCTAATCTTCTACTATCCCATTTGATACTAGATTGTCTACAATATATAATATACAGACTATGTGAAAACATGCATTCAAGATTCTCAAATAATTTATTATTAAAGTATATACTTCAAACGAATATTTCAGTATAAACCCTAACAAAAATTACCTACGAATCATGATCAAATGCATGAACCTATGCTAGCATAGAAAGTTCTTCTAAATTCACCGCCATTTCATTAGGGATTAACACACTATCTTATAAGTTAGCGGTGCTCATAAGATGAATAAGCACAACCAATACTAGGACATTATACAATCACCATACACTAAGGTATCAAAACATATTAACTACTGAAATCCATAAGTAAATCCGCTAGAACCCCATGATAACGACTATCCCATAACCGAACTCATCATTACCGTGGGTACCGATGAAAGCATGGTATAATAAACTAGGTCTTTATAAAATGAATAATAAATAAAGTACGAAATCTAGAGTATAGGTTCAACAAAATAAGAAACGAGCATCCAAGATTACAACTTAGAACAAAGAATCACAAGAATATACTAGATCTTCTTCGCCTTCGTTGAATTGTTCTATAGGTCTTCTCGATGTCTTCTCCTCAAGCTCTGTTTTGAAAAACGTCTTTAAGTTGTCTTTAAATAGAAGCCCAATTAATCCAAAAGCCCAGAAAAACAGTCTTCTAATTGAAACAGGAATCTGGAATCCCGACCTGGCGCGGTCGCGCGCTTCACCAGTGCGGGCGCACTGACATTCTGCTTCTCTGGCATGGTCGCGCGCTAGCACAACGCGGGCACGCCATCCTTCTGGAAAAATTGAAATTGCTTTCTTTATTTGCTGGTTCTTGATGGCCTTTACACGAGCGATCTTCACAACATCTTCTTAACACCATTTTAGCATCAAAACAATGCTAAATCACCTCGATTCCTGATAAAAGCCTGAAATGCAAAACACTACAAAAACACATCAAAAACATAAATAACTTGAGTACAAAACAATAATTCAAAGCTTTACGAAACGTTATAAGTGGATATAGACGACACTTAAAAATAAATTACCACACACAAAGGATTATAAAATAATTAACTATTGAAATCCATAAAGAAATCCGTTAGAACCCCATGACAATGATTAGTTCATAATCGAACTCATGGTCACCATGGGTTCCAATGAAAACATGATAATAAATAATATAAGAGTACTAGGGTTCAAAGACAAATAGAAAACAAGCATCCAAAGTATAAACTAAATGAAGAATATGAAAGTCTTCTTCTCCGTAGCTGTCTTGTGCTCTCTAGGTCTTCGTGTTTCTCTCCTTTGGCTCCTTGTTATTAAAAACATCTTTTTATTGGTTTATATAAGCTTCTGGATGACCTGAGCTCTCAAATTCTTCAAAACAGGATTGAAACAAGATTCTGGACCATATAACTGGCACGACCGCCCCACACTCCGCGCGGGCGCGTGCAAATTCTGCTTCTCTGGCGCGGCCGCCCCGCATCCCCGCGCGGGCGCGCCAAGCTTGTGGATTTTTCTGTAATTTCTTGTTTTCGCTTTAACTTGAGTTCCGTTTGTCAGAATTTGGTGATTTAATAGTCCACGCAAAGCTATTGAGATTATTTTCAACATGAACATGGCCTATGCTTCCAATTCGGATCTTTTTCAGCATATTTCATTGAGAAGCTCATTTATTCATCTAACTAATGCCTGTAATGCAATTACACAGAAACACATCAAAATTACCAATAACCTGAGTCAAAAACACCAACTTAAGCTTGTAATGTAGCGTTCCAAGTAGATATAAAATCCACTTATCATCTACTAGCATGGTCCTTTGTCAAAGTCTAAAAATACTAGCCAAGTACTACTACATGCATCTTACTATTTTTTTATAACTAGGTTACTATGCTTCTTAGATGGTTACTATTTGATTACCAATCCTTGGTTGCACTTCATACTAATTAGTTTGCATGGCTTGCATGGGAATTTGCATGGGCTTGATAAGTTTATTTATTCGCTTACGTATTCGCTTGGTCGCTTATTCGTTATTGTGATAAATCCTCGTAAGTGATTCGCGGGTAAATACGTTTCCTATAAGTCCTTTATGCTTTCTAATATTGTACTTGGGTTTTAATTTTTAGAATTCTAGATTCATTATTGTAACGTGATTCTCGTATTCTTTGATGGTTCGTAAGATAAGGTCATTTTACAAAGTTGGTTTTCTTCGAAAACTAATGACTTTTACATACACTCATTTGGTATGTATAATCACAATATCGACTTGGAAACCTAATTTTTCATGCATAACATAGTGTGGGCTACAAAGTTTTCCCCGATCATCAGGGTTACTATTCATCGAATATTTTACAAAGTCCAAAAAATTCGGGTTATTACACATACAATTTAAAACACATAATTAGGTGGCATCCACTGGACCTTTTGACACACAGACAATCAGTCACACCATATGCATCGTTCGTCTCAATCGAATGATAAAATTTTGAGAAAATAAAATGATTTTGAAAGAGAGAGGTAGTAGTAAAATAGATTCATACTAATTTAGAATCACAAGAGGTTACGCTTCTGAATTATAGAAAAGTATTTTGACATTGATCATCTCCCATAGATTAGTCATTCACGCATTCATATCACATTCATAATTTGAACTTTTACGTTATGAGAGTAAATTCTAAATTCATATCAAATCTCTCTACTAGACATTTTATTTCTTTGCATTAATTATAGGTGTTCATTAGGGTGAGTCTCTCATATACACCCACCTATACACACAAAATCATTTTCTTGCTCAATTCATATTTAACACTTATTAATCTGATCGTTAATATAATATACTTCTAGATCAAATATTTCTAGGTTAATTCGAGAATAATATGCCCTTCTTTCACGCAGAGTGTTAGGTCCAAAATGTACATACAGAGGGGGGGGTGAATGTATGTTCTTCGTTTTCTAAAATTAATTGCAGCGGAAAATAAACCTCGAAAATGAAATAAACAAACACAAAGAGATTCACGGAATAATTCTTATTATTAAGAAATTAAACCGTAAAGGTTTGCTTACAACTCCGAATATAAATAATTTGAAGCAACAAATATAGAGAACCAAAATAATAGCTATCAATCTAGGGTTTTATCGATCACTCTAAGAATTTAAAACTTCTATCAAAAGGTATTAAATACAATCAAGAGAGCTTTAAATAATGAGTGTTACAAGTTTGTAAGGCTTTAAATGCTTTGAAACAAATTGGACATGATCTCCCCTTGTAAAATGAAGCTTTTAAGAAATACTGAGATTAATTTGCAAGAGCTTCGCACTGTTGAAAATGGAGGAGATTTGGATCCAATTTGCTGATGATTGATTATATAGACTGGTAGGGTGGAGAGAGAAGAGAGACACCTGGCTGATTTGAGCCCATACAATTTGAATTTACAGCTTACATAAATCAACCTGCGATCCACAATTTGTGAACCTGCGTTGTGTTTTGAAACACAACCTGCGACTCCAAATTATTGCGACTTATATTTTGATTCAGTACAGTTGTCCTTGCAATCGAATTAACACAGCCAGGAGCAAGACTCCAACTTCTCGAGTACAAAAACCACTTAACAGTGTTCCTAAAAATAATACTCCGTTTCCTTTCACGGATCACTGACGTCTCGTGCACGGGTCTGGTTCACAGACGACTAGTTCGGCTCTCAGGCCTTCGCATTATATCCATATAAATCACTGTTAAGTCTTCTACCAAATATAACTAACTCCACTAGGAATCCTTGAGGTCTTCACACTAATTCTGATAATTGCTTCGAATGACTCCAACCTTATTCCTCCGATGCCTGAACATAATAATGAACTTCATACGGATTGTTGTTGACGTCTTCTTCACTGCAGTTAACAAAACCTTTTGTGCATATACCCGATTAACAATCTGTACTGATCCTAGTGAAACATAGATTATTTCAAAGTCCTTGTCCTATATCATCCAAACCAATATTGTTGAGTTAAACATACAACTACAATCTTGCTCAACAATCTCCCCTTTTTGACTGTTACACCTGACGGTCAAATAATAATGGAGAAGCAACAGTTTGTTGGATAACTCAACTAACCTTATCCAAAAATCTTCAATCAGCTTTCAACTTTCAATCCTGGACTTGGAAATAATACTATCTTATATCTACCACATCTTCTATAAGCATTCAGCTTCAGCAGAGAACATATTCTTCTCTCCTTTATGTAAAGTTGCATATAGATACGTCTTCCAAACAATGTCTTCAATAACTTTCAGATCTTCCCATAAAGCGCATAGAAAACATTTTGGAATCCAGAACCGAAACCCAATAATCTCTCCCCCTAAGATGAAGAATCCCTTCCTTAGTACAATAAAGTTCGAAACTCCTCTTCTTAGTTATAGAAAGACTATCAGTCCATAATCTCTTTATAATCTTTCCCCCTTAGTTGAGTAATCCTTTATAGTGTATTCAGATTAAAACCTTAGGATCAACCAACCAATCGAAGAGATTATTTGGTAACCATTCCTCACAGTGTAAGTGTGTGATTTCTGTTTAGTGATCTCACACTGTGTTTCACTCCACTCTACACTCAAGTGTTTGTCACTCAGTCTCACAGTGTATCACTCACTCAAAGCTCCAAACATCCAAGTGTACCTGCGAGAAAATCCTTTTCATAGAAAAGTTGCCTTGCACCTTCAAGGATGGAAACTCTTAGTCAAGAGATTCAGAAATGTTCCTTCTGAGAGGGGAAATTAGGATTCTTTTAAGTGGCATAATTCCTGATATCCCTCAACTTCCATGAAGAAGTATACCTTATAAACTCGTCAGTTGATATCTGAGTCCTCATTTACAGGTTGCTATTTTGACTAAGTCAAAATTATATCCAGATTTGAATTATGGGAAGATAACCAATAACCAATGATAAGCCATTAGGGATCAAAGATTTCTTCTGATGTCTAGGAGGACTTATCAAAGTAACCAACCAGGATCATATGTTCTCATTCAACATCAGAGATAAAGAGTAGAACATGATCCAGGATTCAACCTATTGCCATTGACCTTGATATGGTTTGACAATGATTGTTGTGTCAATACCTTCCTTGTGTGTGTAAATCTCACATGTGCATTGGAAATATTTTAATCAAGGGGTAGTGACTCTTATACAGATTCCTTGGCTGATAGGCGTATTTTCAATAGATAACATTCGGTTGGGAGAATGAACCTAGTAACTATTTTTATACCTTTTTAGCTCTATATCCTTTTGAGAGAATACAGCTGGGCTTACACATGTCTCAGATTATAGATACTCCACTTCTTTGTGAGAGACAGAGCTATAGGGTTGACCTTTCCCTCCTTATGTGGTGCTTCTTGGCACTATCTCCCTCATTCTCAACACAACTCCAAAACCAAATGATAATTTTGTCTGATCACTGAGTTGATATCTCAAGAAAATTAAGTGAATCAGAGCAAAATCTGGGGGATGTATCAGAGTAAGGTAATGGAATAATGTTTAAGAAGTGTTTGGTTCTAATGACTTGGGCTAGAACCTATGAGGTTTGATAGGCTCTTAGTTAGTTCCTAAAACCACTAAGGGTGTTGAAGATCACACACATCTGAAGTACAATATCAGAGAGTTTAATGATCAAGAACAAAGTGATTTCAGAATCAGAGATTTTTTACCTTTACTTACCACAATATGGATTCATGAAGGATGTCTCAGATGATCATGCTTTCTGATTCTTTTGATAGTACTACTCAATCAAATCTTATTAGCCCAAAACAGTTCAGGTTAGTCCAATACAGATCAATATTATAGAGGAAAGAGATTGAACATTGTTCTAAGCTTATAAGACTTGCATAATGTAATCAGAGTATAAGGAATATATCATGATTTAATATCCAAAACAGAGTATAAGCATAGCAAGATCATAAGAGTTACACATATGATCAACATATAGGTCATACAATCAATCATATCACTAGTTATGCTACATATTTATTCTAGCACAAAGCAGAAAAAGTTGTTCTATTATAAACAGAGAATTAGAGTGACCAAGGAATCTGTTGTCAGAGTTTCCTAGGGTCTGAAACTCAAAAATCATACAGAATTACTCAGAAAACATGATACAATTACACAGAATATAATCAGAGAATTCAATCTAGTTGCACAGAATCTTAAGCAGGATCTAAGCCTATAAATCAGAATTATGATATAGTCACAAAAGAGATTACAGAATCTTAAATCAGAGTGCAACAATATTGAGATGTGTGTGTGTGTGCTAAAATAAATATCAATATCAAAAGTGTTTGCATCAGAGATAACATATATCATGTAAACATTCAAACAACTCATATATTGCATCAAAAACTCTAACTTACTTACCACTTGCATATAACATGTAAAGCATGGTAATTAGTTAGCTTCAAAACAAGTTTACGAACATGGATATATATAATGAATATATATGTAAACTTACTTTCCCCTCAAAGCATCATCATAGGGGTAGTAAAGTTTACCCACACCAAATTACATTTGTTGATTTCTAATTAATTGGACAAATTCATCATGCCAAGTTCACTAACCAACTTATTGAAGGTAACTTCATCAAGTGGCTCCGTGAAAATGTCTACAATTTGGTCCGTTGTGGGAACATAATGAAGTTCCACAATACCATTCATTATATGCTCTCGAATGAAATGATACCTTATATCAATATGTTTGGTCCTTGAATACTGAACAGGATTGTTTGAGATTGTTATGGCACTTGTGTTGTCACTGTAGATAGGAATATTCTTTAAACCAAGTCCATAGTCTCAGAGTTGAATTCTCATCCAAAGAAGTTGAGAACAGCTGTTAGGGCGAAAATACGCGCTAATATTCACGCAAGTATACGCGTTCGCAAGTAATATAGAATACTTTCTAGTTCGTTCCCACAGAGACTCAGACTAATTATGTTCACTTAAACTCACTCACCAATGTATGTTTACTTCTCAATGTTAAGACAATAACACTTGGAATAATATTAACTAATTACGAACTACAATTAACTACTAAATTTAACCACTTAATTAACACTTCGAATTAACAATATTAAAACACTCATGAGATCACAACTTCATTACTACTTCCTTCAATAGTTATTGTTATTACCCTTAACATGAAATAGTGATGATATTAATCGAATAACATGAAACTGATAAAAGCCAACTTTCATTGTACTAATATCATTCTACCAAACATCCACAATTAAGATAGAAGTTGAATAGGCATCAATTATGTTGAGTCCCTATATGTCTACAGAAATTGACAACATAATGATTTAAGCACAAGTTATTCCTTTTGATTACATAGGGTGAATAAAACGGTTAGAGTTACCCACTAATCATGCAACATCATACATGAACCTATGCTAGCCTGGCAAGTTCTAAATCTCGAGATCCACCGTCGCTTCACAAGAGATTAACACCCTATCTTATATGTTCGCGACGCACATAAGACGAATACGCACAACCAATACTAGATATCATACAATCATCACACACTAAGGTATTAAACAACTAACTAAAAAATTCCATAGTAAATCCGTTACGACCCCATGATCACGATTAGCCCATGATAGCACTTATCGTCATCATGGGTTCATATGAAAACATGATAAATAAACACAAGAGAATAATAACTAAACTAATTATATTAAACCAGAGTACGTCACAAGAGTAAATAGGTTCAAAGCAAAGAAAACTAGCATCCAACGTTACAACGAAATAAAGAATCACAAGAAAATATGCTTCCTCTTCGTTGCGGTGTGCTAAAATGGTCTTCTTCCTTATCTCCTTCATTCCTCGATTAATACAATGATTCAACACACGTGAAACGTCTCTGAATCTACTTATATAGAAGTCCCATAAAACTCAGATTACACAGAAGTTGGAAGCCAAACAGAAGTAGAAGTCTAAAATAAATATTTTAATTTCCCGTCCCTGCGCGGCCGCTCAGCATAGCTGAGCGGGCGCTCAGACCCCTACTGGAAAATGTCTGATTTTTGCTCCGTTTCTTCACTGTAATCTGCTCATTTCTTCCCTCTCGCGATGCTAGACACATGCCAAGGCATATTATTGATGATTACTCCCCCGAAATGCAACTATTACCCTGAAACGCACAAACACTAGAAAAATGCATCAAATACACAAAATACTTGATTTCAAGACACCAATTTAAGCCATTTTAAGACGTTCTAAGTGGTATAAAATGCCACTTATCACACCCCCAAACTTAAATCGATGCTTGTCCTCAAGCGTCGCAGACTCAAAAACAAATAAAAACATGCATGAATGCAATCTATATGAAATGCAGCGAGCCCCCTTACTTCGAACAAACCAACCAACTTACAACATCTCAACAAATGCAATTAGGCGACTAAAGATCAATCAAACCATGCCAACTAACATACAGCCATAAATGTGGTGTGTGCAGATGCTTAACAGATATGCTCCGGAACTAAATCCATTATTATGACTCAACTATCATCAGGGCAATCACATGATTATACAAAGAATAAAAATTCTAGGCACAAAGTGACTTATAACACTACAAGAATTCTGGAGCTTATCACGGAATCATGCTTTTTATTCCTAACAGTAATGCTTATTTGACCGTGCAATGAGTGAGGTCCATAAAAGACTTATACAATGGTATCCATGTAGCGAGCGTTAGGTTAGCGGATCCCATACTCTAAAAGCCTTATGTAACACCCCCAGATCCGGGGTCAGGGATCCGAGTCGTCACGGTCTTTCTTTCCACAATATCACTTCATTTAATTAATAACATTTAACCTTATGCTGTGACCCCATACTAACACACACCACAACCCGTTATAGTCTCAGAGATGAAAGTGAAATAGGTACAAGTCTTTGAATCCACAATTTAAAAGTTATTTCAACCCAAAATGATTACTTGATAAGTTTACAATTAATTGCCATTATCTTCCACAAGTTATAATTATACATAATTGATTCCCAAAAGTAGAAGGTCTGATCTACAGATAGATCTACCTCTGCAGCTATAGCAGCTATGATCTCAACGGGAAGGCGCGGGGCGCTTCCCACGCTCTTGCGCTGGGTCTGCTTGAGTCTGGCCATCCTTCCTAACTGTTGTTGTGTGATGAAGAAATAAAGCAAGAGTGAGCATTACAGCTCGCAAGATAATATATAGTGTAAACAATAACGCAAACATCTAAATGGATAACTTGCTGGAAACCTTTATCAGGTGAAAGATAATTACTTACTGGATATAAGCAAAAACAAGGGATGAAGTTATCAAATACTTCACTATACTTATATCATTTATAAAGCTACTTGAACTACCACTGTTCGAAGTATTATAGGTTTCAAAAGGTCATCCCATAGATGAGACCACAAGTTAAGACTTGAATAGATTCAATCTTTGAAATATTATTGAATGAAATAAAGTTAGGAGATACTTTATTTAGTCCCGATATATATATCCACATATATATCTCTTAAACATTTCCTGGAACCTCTGTTATGTAAAGTATGAACAGAGTTTGTAACATCCAATAAATTTTGGAAAAGAAAAGAATTTTGGCATAAACCCGATATCTTGTTGATCAGGCAAAGATACCAATAAGTAACCTTTTCTACTAGTAGATGGATGAATCCCCCACCGGTCATCACCCTGGCCACATAAGGACCTTGTGCTGGACCGCCACCCGGCCTCATATGCGTTGGTGGACTGCCACCCAGCCACTTACACTTTGATAGACCGTACCCCGGCCTGTCGCTTATGCCGACTCAATTAGATGGACTTACTTCCCGAACGTTGGGCAAGTAATCAAATTGTTTTCTCAAAACAGCAACCAAGTTGCGAATGTAAAATACACCACAGAGCCGGATCCCCCAGGTTTTGAGCGAGTATTTAAATCCCCTTTGAAAGGAAGATCTTAAATATAAAAATGAGTTTTGGGGTCCAGTCTAACTTTAAAAATCATTTTGAAGACTCGAAAACATTTTTAAGAATGTTTGGAGTACTGCTAATTTATTGAAATAAATCAGTCCCGATATATTAGAAATATCTGAATATTATTATTTAAATAATATTCTCATAAAGATAATCCTTATAAAAATATTCGAAGTAGAAGTTTTAAAACTCATACTTGAAATGGATATTAAATAACCAAAGATATACTTATATGAAAGTACTATCTTTATTTGAATAATCGAAAATAAGTTTGGTTATCGAAACATTATTCTTTAATAAAATAAAGAATATTATTAAATAATAAGCGGAGTCATAATACCTCGAATGAATATTATAAATAATATTCATTAAATAAAATAAACGGAGTCATACATCCTCAAATGAATATTCAAATAATAATCATTAAATAGAATAAACAGAGTCATAAGTCCTCGAATGAATATTCAAATAATATTCATTAAATAAAATAAAGTTATCGAATAAACCTTATTCGATCAATAGTTTTGAAAACTATATCCATATATATATAATTATATATATATATAATATACTCGGGAAAACATCGACTCCCAGTTTAGAAATATGTTCATCTTTGGATCCCCTGTACTAAGGGTAAACTCAATTACCGCTTATCTCTAGCATAGGTATTATGCAACTATAAGCATTTGAACCAACAGATATATAAATCAAGAATATGAAACAGGCATGCATATATACCATATCACATGCTACAATATATCGCAAGAATTTGCTAATAACAAATATGCATTTATCGCAAGATCATGCATATACACATATACATCACAACAACAGTTATACGGGTAGAAAACTTGCCTGAGCGACTGGGGGTTACAAATGGCTCGGGACGAGTCTGGTAACCTATAAACAACATGTGAGTTGGAATTAAACCAAAGTCACTTATAAATCTATACTTTAACCAAATTAGACTCTAACGCTCGCTTTGCGCTTACTGATTCTCTTAAGTCACTCGAGTACCCTCGGCTCCACCATTTTTAATAATTTAACCATTACGAGTTTTAAGGCGATTCCTTCGCGAGTGTCTTACCAACTGCCTATTACACTTTACATAAATGTTTCATACTCCAATTAGCCCTTTTTAGGTCTTTAACATATGTTTCAAAGTAAGGCGAGGGGTAATGATTCGTTCGCGAAACGTCGTTACTTAAAACGGCCGTTTCTCCTAAACCGTACATCGGAAACAAACGAACCACATATCAAAACGAAGCTCATAACATGAACTATCTAAGAATGGCAATGGTCAAAACCTAGCAGGGAGTTCTCGGGTCCTAATGTTATGAACAAAAGCAGTCTAAAGTAAATCGGACATTACAACGGCTATGTTTACGCGATTTCCCAATTTTATACCATTCCAATTCAACCACCAATCAATACCAATTCATTCATACAACCAACATCATTTCTCACTACATCATAACAGCCCCAATCAACTCAACATTAACAATTTATACTTATTCTTAAACTTGAATTTAAACTATACTTAAGTCCTTTAACCAAACCATAAGATTTCAACATTCAATTCACTACCATTCCAACCCAAACTCTAAACCAACAAGCATCAAGCTACTCTTTTACCATAACTATCAAAATCATCCTAATATACAAAGTAAAGCTAGGGTTTGGAGATGTTATACCTTCCTTGAAGTGATTGGAGTAGCTAGGAAGCCTTAAGAAGCCTTGAGATGTCTTAGGGATGCTTGGATCTTAAAGGAAAAACAAGAAAAATCAAGTTAAAAACCTTGAAATCACTATTCATTATCTTCTTCATTGATTTCTTGGAGAAGATTGTGAATGATTTGGAGGCTTAAACTCATAAGATAGCTATATCTATGCATAAGGAGTACTAGATAATTAACTTACCAATTAAGGAAGCTTGGAACTTGAATTTTGAAAATTTTTCTTCTTGAAATGGAGAAAAGCCGAGAGCAAATGTGGGAGAAATGAAATGATTTTGTGTTTTTGATTTGTTTAGCTTAGCTTGGTTATTTTTGTTTTGTTTTTGGTTAATTACCTTTCTAACCTTGAACTTTGTGTGGTTTTAAATCAACCACATCTCCTTCCCCTAATGTCATGCTTATGTCATGCTTATGATGTCATCATTCCTTACTTGCCCTCTTCTTATTGGTTGGATGACCTCATCATCCCTAACCTCCTTGATTAACTTCCTAATTGTTTGCCTAATGACTGCTGATCTGTTATACAGTTTGCTTAACTTTCGTTCTCGTTTCTCGTTTGAGGGATCATACCCGGGATCTTATTACTTGGGTTTCCTTAACCTTTCTCAATACATTATATTCTTTTTATGATCCTCTCTTATAATCCTTTAATTTAAATCCTTTTTATCCTGTTACCTTATACTCAATTCTTTCCGTATCTAGTAGATTTCCGGGAAAAATCAAAGTGTTCGGAATTGGATTCTGACGATCTTTACATACACTTATATTCCATATAGAGTACCAATAAAATCTCAGAATATCCATAAAAGAAACCCTACATAGTGTGGCATGAACAGTTTTCTTATTCAGCAATATCAGCAAAAATACTATTCATAAGGGTTACAAAAAGTTCAAAATTTTGGGGTTATTACAGTCTCCCCTCCTTAAAAGGATTCCGTCCCGGAATCAAATAGAAAACAAATGGGGGTACTTCTCTAGCATTGCGCTCTCTAGTTCCCAAGTTGATTCTTCCACATTATGATTCTGCCATAGCACTCTGACTAGCTTGATCACTTTGTTCCGAAGCACCTGCTCCTTCTTATCTATAATCCTTATTGGTTTCTCCACGTAAGTCAGATCTGGTTGCATATCCACATGCTCGTACTCCACTATGTGTCTGGCATCCCGATGATACTTCCTTAGCATTGACACATGGAACACATTATGAACTTGTTGTAGGTTCGGGGGTAAGGCTAGCTCGTAAGCCAACTTCCCAATCCGTCTTAGTATCTCAAAAGGTCCAATGTATCTTGGGCTTAGTTTTCCTTTCTTTCCAAATCTCATTAACCCCTTCCAAGGGGATACTTTTAGTAGTACTAAGTCCCCTACTCCATACTCCTTGTCCTTTCGGGCTAGGTCTGCATATTTCTTCTGTCTGTCTTGGGCTGCTACCAGCCGTCCTCTGATGAGATCCACTATGTCTTTGGTCCTTTGGACCACCTCGGGTCCGAGCATCTTCCGCTCTCCTACTTCATCCCAGTATAAGGGAGATCGACACCTTCTTCCATACAGGGCCTCATAAGGTGGCATTCCGATGCTAGCATGAAAGCTATTGTTATAAGAAAACTCGATCAACGACAAGTGATCATCCCAACTTCCTTTAAAGTCTATTACACAGACTCTTAACATATCCTCTAGTGTCTGGATGGTCCTTTCACTCTGCCCATTCGTCTGGGGATGGTACGCGGTACTCATTTTTAACTTGGTCCCCGCACATTCTTGAAAGCTCTTCCAAAATCTGGAGTTGAATCTGGGGTCTCGGTCTGAGACAATGGACGCTGGGACTCCATGTCGCGTCACTATTTCCTTAAGGTATATGTCCACCAGTCTATCGATTGTGTATCTCTCATTGATAGGAATGAAATGAGCTGACTTTGTCAGTCGGTCTATAATTACCCATATGGCGTCATGATTGGCTTTCGTCCTTGGCAAGCCTACAACAAAATCCATCGCTATCTGTTCCCATTTCCATTCGGGAATCTCCAGGGGTCGTAAAAGTCCACTGGGTCTCTGGTGCTCTGCCTTTACTATTTGGCAAGTTAAACATTTGCTTACCCATTCTGCTACGTCCCTCTTCATGTTGGGCCACCAGTAATATTCCTTCAAATCCCTATACATCTTGGTGCTTCCCGGGTGAATGGAATACCTTGAACTATGGCTTTCATCCAAAATCTCATCTTTAAGCTCTTGAACGTTCGGAACCCAAATCCGGTAGGAGTACCTCATCATCCCTTTATCATCTTTCTCAGTATGGATCTCTTCTCCGGTCATTGACTCTCTGCCTTCATTCATTATTTTCTCTTGGCACAATCTGATCTTTTCTAATAACTCTGGCTGCATTGAGATCTCAAACAGCTTTTCAGTTCCGGTTCCGGTTACCTTTACTTCTATTTCCATTCTTTCAAAATCCCTGATTAATTCCTCTGAAGTCATTATCATTCTGAGCCTTTCCTTCCTACTGAGGGCGTCAGCCACCAAATTGGCTTTCCCCAGATGATAGAGAATCTCACAATCATAGTCCTTGATTAGTTCTAGCCATCTCCTCTGGCGCATGTTGAGCTCTTTCTGCGTAAATATGTACTTGAGGCTCTTATGGTCTGTGAAAATCTCGCACTTCTCTCCATACAAGTAGTGCCTCCAAATTTTTAGGGCAAAAACTATAGCCGCAAGCTCAAGGTCATGAGTAGGATATCTAATCTCGTATTCCTTCAGTTGTCTCGACGCATACGCAATCACTTTACCGTGCTGCATAAGCACACACCCTAATCCTTTGTGCGACGCATCACTATATATCACAAAATCTCCTTTTCCGTCTGGGAATGCCAACACCGGGGCTGTTACCAACCTTTTCTTTAATTCCTGAAAACTGTTCTCACATTTCTCCGTCCATTCAAACTTCTCTGTCTTACGAGTAAGTCGTGTCAAAGGGGCTGCGATCTTCGCAAAGTCTTGTACAAATCTACGATAGTAGCCGGCCAATCCTATGAAACTCCTTACCTCTGTGGGTGTGGTTGGCCTTTCCCAATTTGAGACCGCCTCTATCTTGGAGGGGTCGACCAATACTCCTTCTTTATTGATCACATGTCCTAAAAATTGTACTTCATTCCGCCAGAATTCACACTTCGAGAATTTGGCATATAACTATTCCTCTCTGAGTATTCCTAGAGCTATCCTCAAATGCTCTGCATGTTCTACCTCAGTCCTTGAGTACATCAAAATATCATCGATAAAAACTATCACACACTTGTCCAAGTACTTCTTAAATACTCTATTCATTAAATCCATCAAAGCTGCTGGGGCGTTGGTTAATCCAAAGGACATTACCAAGAACTCATAATGCCCATACCTGGTATGGAACGCTGTCTTGGGAATATCTTCGGGTTTAATCTTTATTTGGTGATATCCAGTTCTCAGGTCAATCTTGGAAAATAAACAACATCCTTTAGCTGGTCGAACAGATCGTCTATTCTAGGTAACGGGTACCTGTTCTTTATGGGTAGCTTGTTCAACTCTCGATAGTCGATGCACAGCCTCATGCTCCCATCTTTCTTCTTAACAAATAACACTGGTGCTCCCCACGGAGACACACTGGGTCTTATCATACCCTTATACAAGAGTTCCTGCAATTGGGTAGCTAATTCCTTCATTTCTAACAGGGCTAACCGGTAAGGTGCTTTTGAAACTGGCGCCGTCCCTGGGGCCAACTCAATCGCAAATTCAATCACTCTATCGGGTGGTAATCCCGGAAGATCTTGTGGGAATACATCTTCAAATTCGTTGACTACTGGAATATCTGGTAAGTTAGGCACCTCCTTTTGCGTGTCTACCACATAGGCTAGGTAAGCCTCGTTTCCTTTTCGTAGCATCCTTCTGGCCTGGGCCATAGTCAAAAATTTCTACGTCTGCCTCTTTCCCCTAAATATGACTTCTTTCTTTCCTGGAATATTCAACTTAACTTTCTTCCCTTTACAGTCTATCTGAGCATCATTGCTAGATAGCCAGTCCATTCCCAAAATTATATCAAATTCCCATAACTTAAAAGGAATCAGATCAACACTGAAAGATTGTTCCCCTATGCCTAACTCACAGGCGGGGTGAATTAGATTAACAAGAATAACTTCATGGTCGGCTATTTCTACTTGTAAGGGCTCTATCAAGGGTTCAGATTTAAGTCTTAATTTACGCGCAAAGTCCCTTGATATAAAAGATTTAGTTGCTCCAAGAACTTGAGCTCCATCTGGTTTTTCATAAACCTCGGGAAATATTTTCCCAGAAACAACTGACTGAATCTTTCCCAGGTTATAATAGCATCTGTCTCCATATTTTTCTTGGCCTCCCACCAGTAGTTAGCCTCTCCTTTCAGAAGGTAGGTAGCAAATACAGTCTTCTATGCCTCATCGATACTCAGAATCTCAAAGGATTTCTCCATTTCCTTTATCCATGCCCTTGCCTCAACTGGGTCGGCTGATCCGTGGAACTCAGGGGGCTTAAGGGACTTAAAAGCCCTGAAAGATTTTGCCACAGCATTGTTATTTCCTTGAGGGGGTGGGTTGGGTTGACGTTCCAAGTTCTGCCTTAGTAGTTGCATGAACTGGCCCATGGGATCCATGACTGGGTTTGGTATTGGTTGCTCAACCTCAGTTTCTCCTTCCTCAGCCTCTATCTCAAATCCCTCAACATCATATGTTTCCTCTTCCTCTTCATACAAGGAGTCATCCTGTTCCACATAATCCTCATCATCCTCTTCACTGTGTTCCTGGTTCCTATCATCCTGGTTATGGCTTCCCTGGTCCTCAGACCCAGGGTTCGCCCTAGTTCCAATCTTTCTTGGCGGCATGATACTGATAAAAAAAAATTATTGGGAAAAATTCAACGTTAGGTCACAATCATACACAATATTGTGGCTTGCATAGCTCTATAATGGGGAGAATGTATCTCGCAATTCCATTATATTATGACAGTTCTAATAAGAAGTGCAGTAATAATAATGATAAAAACAGTGATCTCGTCACTAAGAACTAAACCGAAAGGAAACAAATATATACATAATGTGAGAAATACATAGTTTGATCTGGTCAAAAGTACAACAGTGCTACAGCCATCTGTCCCAAAAGTGATACACAAGAGTCTATCTGTCTAGTTAGAAAAAGGGATGCTATATACAAGTCAACTATCCCGGAAAATTGGCTCTTACTAAGGCCTCGACTAACTCGACAACTAGACTATCCCATCGTCAGTCCTGAATCACACACCGGAGCGGGTCAGCTCCCATACCCTTTTCATTGCACGATGGAAGATATAGTCGGCCTGCCGCCTGGATATCCTACCATGCTTGTCCCCCTGGAGCGATCTGAGTCTCGCTCGGGATGTGAGCTCTATCCCCGTCAGCTCCCTCCTCAAGGATCGGGGTATAGCAGCCCTGGTCTCATAAGCTCGGGTACGCCTACCCGCCCTCTCCGCATCCAACTCCCTCCTGACCTCATCCAGCCGGGCCTCAGCAACGGCCACTCGGGTCCTCAGTACATCCTGAACATAGCCGTGGGCTAACAAAGACTGCCTATGGGCAGGGTCGAGAGGTGGTGAATCCAGAGCCGGTGGGGGTGCCTCCTCGGTCTGCCTAGACTCGGGAGTATCAGTCTCAGAGCTATCATCATAAGTGCTCCAGGATGGTAGTGGGGGGGGGGGGTAGGAGCTCTGACCACAGGGAGTGAGGGTAAAGGGGTACCAATGTACACTACCATAGCTCCGACATGGTCCTCAGCCACTGGGACCTCATCCGGGTCCTCCTCATCTGAAATCGCAACAACCTCTGTCTCTGACTCCTCTGAGGTGTCCTCCTCATCCTCCTCCATCGCAGGCTCCTCCTGATCCTCGACATCTAGCAGTGCCTCATCATGCTCACGCTCGAACATCTCAGGGTCCTCTATCTCATGCGCCTACACATTAAACGAGCTAAGTTACTATCATGATACTTATAAGGGTTCCCGTAAGGGTTTTAACTGTCAGTGCTACTTTAAGTAGTCCGACCATGAACTTAGCAAGAGTTCTTATTATCTTTGTGAGTTTATTATTACATCGTCGCATCATCTCTGAGGTTTATAACACTTAGCTCTGATACCATTTCTGTAACACCCCCAGATCCGGGGTCAGGGATCCGGGTCGTCACGGTCTTTCTTTCCACAATATCACTTCACTTAATTAATAACAGTTAACCTTATGCTGTGACCCCATACTAACACACACCAAAACCCGTTATAGTCTCAGAGATGAAAGTGAAATAGGTACAAGTCTTTGAATCCACAATTTAAAAGTTATTACAACCCAAAATGATTACTTGATAAGTTTACAATTAATTGCCATTATCTGCCACAAGTTATAATTATACATAATTGATTCCCAAAAGTAGAAGGTCTGATCTACAGATAGATCTACCTCTGCAGCTATAGCAGCTATGATCTCAACGGGAAGGCGAGGGCGCTTCCCACGCTCTTGCGCTGGGTCTGCTTGAGTCTGGCCATCCTTCCTAACTATTGTTGTGTGATGAAGAAATAAAGCAAGAGTGAGCATTATAGCTCGCAAGATAATATATAGTGTAAACAATAACGCAAGCATCTAAATGGATAACTTGCTGGAAACCTTTATCAGGTGAAAGATAATTACTTACTGGATATAAGCAAAAACAAGGGATGAAGTTATCAAATACTTCACTATACTTATATCATTTATAAAGCTACTTGAACTACCACTGTTCGAAGTATTATAGGTTTCAAAAGGTCATCCCATAGATGAGACCACAAGTTAAGACTTGAATAGATTCAATCTTTGAAATATTATTGAATGAAATAAAGTTAGGAGATACTTTATTTAGTCCCGATATATATATCCACATATATATCTCTTAAACATTTCCTGGAACCTCTGTTATGTAAAGTATGAACAGAGTTTGTAACATCCAATAAATTTTGGAAAGGAAAAGAATTTTGGCATAAACCCGATATCTTGCTGATCAGGCAAAGATACCAATAAGTAACCTTTTCAACTAGTAGATGGATGAATCCCCCACCGGTCATCACCCTGGCCTCATAAGGACCTTGTGCTGGACCGCCACCCGGCCTCTTACGCGTTGATGGACTGCCACCCAGCCACTTACACTTTGATAGACCGTACCCCGTCCTATCGCTTATGCCGACTCAATTAGATGGACTTACTTCCCGAACGTTGGGCAAGTAATCAAATTGTTTTCTCAAAACAGCAACCAAGTTGCGAATGTAAAATACACCACAGAGCCGGATCCCCGTGGTTTTGAGCGAGTATTTAAATCCCCTTTGAAAGGAAGATCTTAAATATAAAAATGAGTTTTGGGGTCCACTCTAACTTTAAAAATCATTTTGAAGACTCGAAAACATTTTTAAGAATGTTTGGAGTACAGCTGATTTATTAAAATAAATCAGTCCCGATATATTAGAAATATCTGAATATTATTATTTAAATAATATTCTCATAAAGATAATCCTTATAAAAATAATCGAAGTAGAAGTTTTAAAACTCATACTTGAAATGGATATTAAATAACCAAAGATATACTTATATGAAAGTACTATCTTTATTTGAATAATCGAAAATAAGTTTGGTTATCGAAACATTATTCTTTAATAAAATAAAGAATATTATTAAATAATAAGCGGAGTCATAATACCTCGAATGAATATTATAAATAATATTCATTAAATAAAATAAACGGAGTCATACATCCTCAAATGAATATTCAAATAATAATCATTAAATAAAATAAACAGAGTCATAAGTCCTCGAATGAATATTCAAATAATATTCATTAAATAAAATAAAGTTATTGAATAAACCTTATTCGATCAATAGTTTTGAAAACTATATCCATATATATATAATTATATATATATATAATATACTCGGGAAAACATCGACTCCCGGTTTAGAAATATGTTCATATTTGGATCCCCTGTACTAAGGGTAAACTCAATTACCGCTTATCTCTAGCATAGGTATTATGCAACTATAAGCATTTGAACCAACAGATATATAAATCAAGAATATGAAACAGGCATGCATATATACCATATCACATGCTACAATATATCGCAAGAATTTGCTAATAACAAATATGCATTTATCGCAAAATCATGCATATACACATATACATCACAACAACAGTTATACGGGTAGAAAACTTGCCTGAGCGACTGGGGGTTACAAATGGCTCGGGACGAGTCTGGTAACCTATAAACAACATGTGAGTTGGAATTAAACCAAAGTCACTTGTAAATCTATACTTTAACCAAATTAGACCCTAACGCTCGTTTTGCGCTTACTGATTCTCTTAAGTCACTCGAGTACCCTCGGCTCCACTATTTTTAATAATTTAACCATTACGAGTTTTAAGGCGATTCCTTCGCGAGTGTCTTACCAACTGCCTATTACACTTTACATAAATGTTTCATACTCCAATTAGCCCTTTTTAGGTCTTTAACATATGTTTCAAAGTAAGGCGAGGGGTAATGATTCGTTCGCGAAACGTCGTTACTTAAAACGGCCGTTTCTCCTAAACCGTACATCGGAAACAAACGAACCACATATCAAAACGAAGCTCATAACATGAACTATCTAAGAATGGCAATGGTAAAAACCTAGCAGGGAGTTCTCGGGTCCTAATGTTATGAACAAAAGCAGTCTAAAGTAAATCGGACATTACGACGGCTATGTTTACGCGATTTCCCAATTTTATACCATTCCAATTCAACCACCAATCAATCCCAATTCATTCATACAACCAACATCATTTCTCACTACATCATAACAGCCCCAATCAACTCAACATTAACAATTTATACTTATTCTTAAACTTGAATTTAAACTATACTTAAGTCCGTTAACCAAACCATAAGATTTCAACATTCAATTCACTACCATTCCAACCCAAACTCTAAACCAACAAGCATCAAGCTACTCTTTTACCATAACTATCAAAATCATCCCAATATACAAAGTAAAGCTAGGGTTTGGAGATGTTATACCTTCCTTGAAGTGATTGGAGTAGCTAGGAAGCCTTAAGAAGCCTTGAGATGTCTTAGGGATGCTTGGATCTTAAAGGAAAAACAAGAAAAATCAAGTTAAAAACCTTGAAATCACTATTCATTATCTTCTTCATTGATTTCTTGGAGAAGATTGTGAATGATTTGGAGGCTTAAACTCATAAGATAGCTATATCTATGCATAAGGAGTACTAGATAATTAACTTACCAATTAAGGAAGCTTGGAACTTGAATTTTGAAATTTTTTCTTCTTGAAATGGAGAAAAGCCGAGAGCAAATGTGGGAGAAATGAAATGATTTTCTGTTTTTGATTTGTTTAACTTAGCTTGGTTGTTTTTGTTTTATTTTTGGTTAATTACCTTTCTAACCTTGAACTTTGTGTGGTTTTAAATAAATTACATCTCCTTCCCCTAATGTCATGCTTATGTCATGCTTATGATGTCATCATTCCTTACTTGCCCTCTTCTTATTGGTTGGATGACCTCATTATCCCTAACCTCCTTGATTAACTTCCTAATTGTTTGCCTAATGACTGCTGATCTGTTATACGGTTTGCTTAACTTTCGTTCTCGTTTCTCGTTTGAGGGATCATACCCGGGATCTTATTACTTGGGTTTCCTTAACCTTTCTCAATACATTATATTCCTTTTATGATCCTCTCTTATAATCCTTTAATTTAAATCCTTTTTATCCTGTTACCTTATACTCAATTCTTTCCGTATCTAGTGGATTTCCGGGAAAAATCAAAGTGTTCGGAATTGGATTCTGACGATCTTTACATACACTTATATACCATATAGAGTACCAATAAAATATCAGAATATCCATAAAAGAAACCCTGCATAGTGTGGCATGAACAGTTTTCTTATTCAGCAATATCAGCAAAAACACTATTCATAAGGGTTACAAAAAGTTCAAAATTTTGGGGTTATTACACCTTAGGTCACTAGGCACAAAGTCCCCTAAGAACTTAATAACTCGAATACCAAAGAGCCCACTCGTGATCAATTATGCATACTCTTTTTTTTTCTCTTTTTTTTTCAAAATTTCTGAGCAAGTGCATTTTGCTCCATCTCGCTCAACCCTAGACTAATCGCATAAACATATGAGCCGGCTACTAGCCAATTGACGCCTAGCCACAATTAGCAACAAATTCCTTTTTTTTGCTCTATTTTTTTTTTCTTTTTCATGCCTTTATCACTAAGAACCTATTATAAAATTCGAAGCATAATAAATAGATTAACCTCGAAAACAATCAGATCATAACAACAATCTAGTCCTTAAGCATTCTCTAAGACTTAGTGAAAATACAAGTGTTTCTAGCATGCATATCAACCTACATGACTCAACATCACTTTAAGGTTATCACTACACTCGCATCAACATCATAAATCAGTCGGTAAATCATCGCAAAAGGGATCATAGTATATGCATGAGCTACATGATATGATACACAAATAAAACGATATATAAAAAAAACTATATGGCAAAAATTATGCAACTATATGAACTAACTATCATGAATATGCATCTATATGACACACACACAAAATATTCCTGAACTACCACCCCCAAACTTAAAATCTTCACTGTCCCCAGTGAAGTAGTAGAAAGGAACACAGGGTATACCTACTCGGAGTCATTATCATCATCCCCCTCAGTAGGTGGTGTATCAGGAGGCGGATATGCAGAGTCCTCACCAAAAACTGGCCACTGGATGTCAGCTCCAAGGCCTCGAAAAGCAGTCCCTAGCGCAA
This sequence comes from Apium graveolens, assembly GCF_009905375.1. Lineage (NCBI taxonomy): Eukaryota > Viridiplantae > Streptophyta > Magnoliopsida > Apiales > Apiaceae > Apium > Apium graveolens. The sequence goes on from NC_133651.1 coordinate 136,439,328, forward strand.
GGGTGAGCTCCTGAGCAAACCTGCTCTGCATCTCATACATAGCATCCATCCTCCGTAACAGCCTCCTATATTGGGCACCATCCATCCCAGCACCCTCCTGAGCTCTCGAAGAACTAGCTTCATCACGCCTAGGCCTCGCCATAGTAGCACCTCGTGCTAGACGCCCTCCTGGAAGATGATAACCCAGCCCATGCTCCTCGGGCTCACCACCGGTCCACTCCTGCATCGCATTCAGAGTCCCGAAATCAATAGGAGCGGCCGGCAACTGCAACTGCTCATGAGACGGCCAGTTCACTCCCACCGCTCGGCAAAGCTTAGTAACAGTGGATGCATACGGGATGTTCATGTGCTTAGCTCCCCTCAAAAACTTCAGAATTCCTTGGTAGATGAACTCACCAAGGTCCATATAGTATTCCTCATTCAAAATTCCCCACAACAACTGTGCTCTCTCAACTGTGACCTCATGTGCATGCGAAGAAGACAGAATATTAGCATAAATAAACGCATTCCATGCACGGGCATACCTGTTCATCGCGATCGCCGGAAAGTGACGATACTCATTAGTTCCTGTCTTGAAGGTCCAAACTGTGCCCGGCCTACAGAGAGTAGCACAAATCAAATCCAAGTCAAAATCCTCAGTAGTTTTCTCATTCCAATTTTCCTCCGTGAGCTTCCTCTCTCGTTGCCCAATCACACGGAGAATCGCCGCTGGGTGATAATCGACCGTCATCCCCCGGACCACAGAAAACCCATTCTTCTCGGTCTTCGCGTTCGTATAGAACTCGCGACCCACGGTCATCGACACTGCTTCAGGTGACTCACAAAAAGCTATCCACCCCTTCTCAGCAATCATAGGTAACAACTCACCATCCCTCCCCGATGGTAAAAATCCCCTCTCCTTCAGAATCGGCTTCCCCAAAAGCCTAGTGTACTCCTCCTCTGCAGCCCTGTCATTCAACCGAGGCCTCGCAGCAGTACCCCTCGAAGAATCAGCCGTAGGCACAATGCTGCTGCTATTAATAGTCCTTGCTCTCTTGGGTGCCATTGAATCTGAATAAAAGTGCTTGAGAATTGTGTTTTTGTATTTGGGAGAGAGTTTGAGTGTAGAAGTTGTGTGGGAGATATGTGGGATAGGTGTATGTATATATAGGGAATGGATTAGGGTAGAATTTGATTAGGAGTGGGATTATGGGTAAAAAATCATGGGAAAATGGGGAATGAGTCGTGGGTTTTATGGGTTGAAATTTGTGTTTTATTTTTTCTGATTTTTTTTGTATTTTTATTGACAAAAAAATTTCATTCAGCCGACCCCTGAGCGAGCGCTCAGCTTGCTGAGCGGTCGCTCAGCAGAGCTGAGCGGGCGCTCAGGGGGTCACTGGAATTTTTTTTCAGCCAGGTTTTTCTGATTTTTTTATGGTTTTGGATAGGTTATTAACTTCTAAGGGTTCCTGTAACAACAAATCATGGGTTGCCCCCCACGCAGTGCTTCTTTTTCGTCATTAGCTTGACGTTGCGTACCTTCCTCAAGTTGACAATATAACGGCACTAACCACTTCTCGGTTTGCCGTGTCCCCATAGTAGTGCTTCAAACGCTAACCATTAACCTTGAATGCTTAGTCCGAATCATTCTAAAAAATCTCCACCGCTCCGTGTGGAAACACAGTTTTGACAATAAAAGGTCCAGACCACCTTGATTTCAACTTCCCAGGAAAAAGTCGGAGACGAGAGTTGATTAAGAGAACTTGTTGCCCCGGCATGAATAACTTAGGATGTAGCTTCCTATCGTGCCACCTCTTCACCTTTTCCTTATACATTTTATTGTTCTCGTACGCTTGGAGTCGAAATTCATCAAGTTCATTAAGCTGAAGCATTCGCTTCTTTCCAGCTGCATCTAGATCCAGGTTCAACTTTTTTAACGCCCAATAGGCCTTATGCTCAAGCTCCACAGGTAAATGACATCCCTTACCATACACCAGTTGAAATGGGGACATACCAAGTGGAGTTTTGTATGCTGTTCTGTAAGCCCAAACAGCTTCATTGAGCTTTAAAGACCAATCCTTCCTTGACGGACAAACAACCTTCTCTAGAATGCGCTTGATCTCTCTGTTAGACACTTCCGCTTGACCATTTGTTTGCGGATGATAGGCAGTAGCAACTCGATGATTCACATTATAACGCTGCATCATAGAAGTGAACTTACGGTTGCAGAAATGCGACCCTTCATCACTTATGATTACCCGAGGCATTCCAAACCTTGTGAAAATCTGCTTATGAAGAAAATTCAACACTGCCTTTGCATCATTTGTCGGTAGAGCTTTGACTTCTACCCATTTTGAGACATAATCGACTGCCAGCAAGATGTACTGATTGTTGCAGGACGAGACAAAAGGCCCCATAAAATCGATTCCCCAAACATCAAAGACCCCGACTTCAAGCATCACATTTAACGGCATCTCATCCTTTCTCGTCAAATTTCCCACTCGTTGGCAACGATCACAGCTTAAAACAAATTGATGAGCATCCTTAAACAAAGTAGGCCAGAAAAAACCTGCTTGCAGAATACGAGCTACCGTCTTCTCACCACCATAGTGTCCACCATAAACTGTGGAGTGGCAGTCTCGTAATATCCCCTCCATCTCACAGAACGGGATACATCTCCTGATGATCTGGTCAGCTCCCTGTCTAAACAAATATGGTTCATCCCACATATACCACTTCACCTCCTGCAGAAACTTCTTCTTTTGAGTTGAGGTCAAATTAGGAGGCATTATATTGCTGACAAGATAGTTTACAATATCTGCAAACCATGGCTCTTCCTCCTGAACTGCGAACAACTGCTCATCTGGAAAAGACTCGTTGATCAATGTCTTATCCTGTGAAGTAGACTCGGGATTCTCCAATCTAGAGAGGTGGCCAACTACTTGATTCTCAGTACCTTTCCGATCCTTGATCTCTAACTCAAATTCCTGTAGTAAGAGCACCCAACGAATGAGTCTCGGCTTCGAATCCTTCTTGGAAACCAAATAGCGAATGGCCACATGATCAGTGAATACTGTCACTTTTGTCCCAAGCAGATAAGATCGAAATTTCTCAAAACCAAAGACTATAGCTAAGAGCTCCTTCTCAGTAGTGGTGTAGTTCATTTGGGCCCCATTTAAGGTCTTGTTAGCATAGTAGACCACATGAAAGAGATTATTCTTGCGCTGCCCAAGAACTGCACCTACCGCATAATCACTCGCATCACACATCATCTCAAAAGGTTCTGTCCAATCCGGTGCTGTAATAACTGGCGCAGTGATTAAACTCTTCTTAAGAGTCTTGAATGCCGTCAAACATTCATCATCAAATTTGAAAGGCACATCTTTCTCAAGCAAGTTGCACAACGGCTTAGATATCTTCGAAAAGTCCTTGATGAACCGCCGATAAAAACCCGGATGACCAAGAAAATTACGGATTCCTTTCACAGAAATAGGTGGTGGAAGATTTTCAATGACTCCCACCTTGGATTTATCCACCTCAAGACCCTTGCTAGAGACCTTATGCCCAAGAATTATGCCTTCACGCACCATAAAATGACATTTTTCCCAATTGAGCACCAAATTAGTTTCCACACATCTTTTGAGCACGGCACGAAGATTATTCAAACATTCATCATACGAATGTCCAAAGACGGAGAAGTCGTCCATGAACACCTCAACATTATTTCCAATCATGTCAGAGAATATAGCCATCATACATCTCTGAAAAGTGGCCGGTGCGCCACATAACCCAAACGAAATTCTGCGAAAAGCAAATGTGCCAAATGGACAAGTGAAGGTAGTCTTTTCTTGATCCTCTGGTGCAATACAAATCTGATTATACCCGGAGTAACCATCCAGAAGACAATAATACTCATGACCAGCCAACCTGTCAAGCATCTGATCAATAAATGGAAGAGGGAAGTGATCCTTCCTCGTGGCCTTGTTCAACTTTCGGTAGTCCATGCATACTCTCCATCCTGTAACTGTTCGAGTGGGAATGAGCTCATTCTTCTCATTTGCTACCACAGTGATACCTCCTTTCTTAGACACACATTGCACGGGGCTCACCCAAGAACTATCAGAAATAGGATAAATGATGCCTGCATCCAGACATTTTAGAATTTCTTTCTTCACCACCTCCTTCATGATAGGATTAAGTCTGCGATGTTGCTCAACAGTTGGCTTACTACCCTCCTCTAGCAGAATCTTATGCATGCAATATGAAGGGCTGATCCCTTTGATGTCTGCTATGGTCCATCCAATAGCTGATTTGAATTCTCTCAAAATCCTTAAGAGCTTGTCCTCCTCACTACCTGAAAGGTCAGATGCAATAATAACAGGTAAAGTAGATGCATCACCTAAAAAAGCATACCTCAAATGTTCAGGTAATGGCTTAAGCTCCAAGGTAGGTGCTTCCTCAATTGATGGTTTGAGCTTTCCTTCAGCATTCTTGAGGTCAGAAGTACCAAGAGATTCAAACGGCATGTCCAGCTTTCGCCTCCAGGGAGAAGCATTAAGATATTGTAATTGCTCGTTGCCATCTTCATCATCACTGTCGAAATCCCCCACTAAGGCCTTTTCTAATGCATCAGACATTAGCATATGATCGAGTTCTGAAGTAACCGTAGAATCAATCACATCCACTTTTAAGCACTCCTCATCTTCTGTAGGAAATTTCATTGCTTTGAATACATTGAAGGTCACATCCTGATCCTGCACCCGCATAGTAAGTTCACCTTTCTACACATCTATCAAGGTACGGCTAGTAGCCAAGAAAGGTCTTCCCAAGATTATGGGAATCTTCTTATCTTCCTCGAAATCCAGAATAACAAAGTCTGCAGGAAAGAAGAGCTTATCCACCTTGACTAGCACATCCTCCACTATGCCCCTTGGGTAAGTAATAGAACGATCAGCCAATTGTAGAGACATGTAGGTGGGTTTTGGATCAGGCAAATCCAATTTTTTAAAGATCGACAACGGCATCAGATTGATGCTTGCTCCCAAATCACAAAGGCACTTGTCAAACGACAACTTGCCAATGGTGCAAGGAATGGTGAAGCTACCTGGATCTTTAAGCTTTGGAGGTAACTTTTGCTGCAGCACAGCACTGCATTCTTCCGTTAGAGCAACGGTCTCAAGGTCCTCCAGTTTCCCCTTCCTTGAAAGAATACTCTTCATAAACTTCGCATAACTAGGCATTTGCTCCAGAGCCTCAGCGAAAGGTATATTGATGTGAAGTTTCTTGAACACCTCCAAAAACTTACCGAACTGCTTATCCAGCTTTTGTTGTTGCAATCTCTTAGGAAAATGTGGTGGAGGATAGAGCTGTTTCTCCCATGTATTACCCTCAGGCAGAGTGTGTTCAACAGTAGTCTTCCTTGGTTCCGCCGCTTTCTCCTTTTGCATAGCTTCTTCATCTCCAACTTCAGCTTCTCCTTCTTTTGCCTTTTCAGCATCAACAACTTTCCCAGACCTTAAGGTAATAGCCTTGACTTGCTCTTTAGCTTCCTTCCTGCCTGGTACTTCCATGTCACTGGAAAGTGTTCCAGGTTGATGATTGAACAATGCATTAGCTATTTGACCGATTTGATTTTCCAAGGTCTTGATAGAGACCGCCTGACTCTTGCACAATAGCTTAAGTTCCTCAAAATCAGCACTAGTGGGTGCATCTGCACTTCCCTGTTGAGGATATGATTGCCTTTGAGCATACTGCTGTGGTTGCTGGAATCCAGGTGGATTGAACTGTTTACTCACACCTTGCTAATATGGTGGCTGAATAGCATTTGGATTATTACCCCAGCTGAAATTTGGATGATTTTTGTTGTTAGGATGATAAGTAGCTGGCACAGGCTGCTGTTGTCGCTGATAATTGTTCACATACTGAACAGATTCGTTGACAAGAGAACACTGATCCGTAGCATGAGAACCTGTACAAAGCTCACAGACCATAGCTATTTGATTGACTCCGTAGGTAGCTAGAGAATCGACCTTCATAGACAGCGCTTGGGGCTGCGCTGCAATAGCGGTGGCTGCACCGACTTCCAGAATACCTGCTACCTTCCCAAGCATCATCCTCTGAGTGGGGTTTTGATGCTCATTTGCAGCCATAGTCTCGATAAGATTATAAGCCTCAGTATAGCTTTTAGCCCACAAGGCGCCTCCAGCTGCTGCATCGAGCATTGGCCGAGATTGAGCCCCCAAACCATTATAGAAACTAGTGATCACCATCCAATCGGGCATTCCATGATGTGGACACTTTCTCAATATTTCCTTGAAGCATTCCCAAGCTTCGCACATAGATTTTGTAGATTGCTGTGCGAACTGAGTAAGAGCACTCCTCATAGCAGCAGTCTTTGCCATTGGATAAAACTTCACCAGAAACTTTTGCGCAAGATCTTGCCAAGTAGTGATGGACCCAGCTGGTTCAGAATGTAACCAGTCCTTAGCTTTGTCCCTCAGTGAGAATGGGAAAAGCCTCAGCTTGATAGCCTCATCAGTCACGCCATTATATTTGAAAGTACTGCAGATCTCGACAAAATTCCTTATGTGCATGTTAGGGTCTTCAGTCGCAGCTCCTCCAAAAGAAACAGAATTCTGCACCATCTGAATAGTGCCCGACTTGATTTCAAAGGTGTAGCTTGAATAGCCGGATGAAGAATGCTTGACTGAATGTCATCAATTTTAGGCCGAGAAAAGTCCATAAGAGCTGGATCGGCCGGAACAATACGATCACCCATGATTACTGGTTCTTTCTGCTCACTTCCTGAATCCGAATCTTCAAAATCTATCTTCTCCGGAATACCAAGAACTTCGTCTGTCTGCTCAGTTGTATCTAAAGTCCTCTTGCGAGTACGAGAACGAGTTTGCATAAACGCTGGCTAAAGTACCTGAAACACAACCGGAAACAATAAGTAACACGTCTTAATCACTGAGTCCTAACGACCAATGATGGTAAGTACATAAACTGAACAAATACGCCGAGTCCCCGGCAGCGGCGCCAAAAACTTGTTAGGGCGAAAACACGCGCTAATATTCACGCAAGTATACGCGTTCGCAAGTAATATAGAATACTTTCTAGTTCGTTCCCACAGAGACTCAGACTAATTATGTTCACTTAAACTCACTCACCAATGTATGTTTACTTCTCAATGTTAAGACAATAACACTTGGAATAATATTAACTAATTATGAACTATAATTAACTACTAAATTTAACCACTTAATTAACACTTCGAATTAACAATATTAAAACACTCATGAGATCACAACTTCATTACTACTTCCTTCAATAGTTATTGTTATTACCCTTAGCATGCAATAGTGATGATATTAATCGAATAACACGAAACTGATAAAAGCCAACTTTCATTGTAATAATATCATTCTACCAAACATCCACAATTAAGATAGAAGTTGAATAGGCCTCAATTATGTTGAGTCCCTATATGTCTACAGAAATTGATAACATAATGATTTAAGCACAAGTTATTCCTTTTGATTACATATGGTGAATAAAACAGTTAGAGTTACCCACTAATCATGCAACATCATACATGAACCTATGCTAGCATGGCAAGTTCTAAATATCGAGATCCACCGTCGCTTCATAAGAGATTAACACCCTATCTTATATGTTCGTGACGCACATAAGACGAATACGCACAACCAATACTAGATATCATACAATCATCACACACTAAGGTATTAAACAACTAACTACAGAATTCCATAGTAAATCCGTTACGACCCCATGATCACGATTAGCCCATGATAGCACTTATCGTCATCATGGGTTCATATGAAAACATGATAAATAAACACAAGAGAATAATAACTAAACTAATTATATTAAACAAGAGTACGTCACAAGAGTAAATAGGTTCAAAGCATAGAAAACTAGCATCCAACGTTACAACGAAATAAAGAATCACAAGAAAATATGCTTCCTCTTTGTTGCGGTGTGCTAAAACGGTCTTCTTCCTTATCTCCTTCGCTCCTCGATTAATACAATGATTCAACACACGTGAAACGTCTCTGAATCTACTCATATAGAAGTCCCATAAAACTCAGATTACACAGAAGTTGGAAGCCAAACAGAAGTAGAAGTCTAAAATAAATATTTTAATTTCCCGTCCCTGCGCGGCCGCTCAGGCATAGCTGAGCGGGCGCTCAGCTTCCTGCGTGGCCGCTCAACATAGCTGAGCAGGCGCTCAGACCCCTACTGGAAAATGTCTGATTTTTGCTCCGTTTCTTCGTTGTAATCTGCTCCTTTCTTCCCTCTCGCGATGCTAGACACATGCCAAGGCTTATTATTGATGATTACTCCCCCGAAATGCAACTATTACCCTGAAATGCACAAACACTAGAAAAACGCATCAAATACACAAAATACTTGATTTCAAGACACCAATTTAAGCCATTTTAATACGTTCTAAGTGGTAGATGTAGACACAAAATGCCACTTATCAACAGTAGCTACCAACAATAATGTATTCAGCTTCAGCAGTAGATGTAGAAACTGAATGCTGCTTTTTACTAAACCAAGAAACCAATCTTCTCCCAAGAAATTGACAGCTTCTTGAAGTACTCTTCTGATCAATCTTACAACCAGCGTAATCAGAATCTGTGTAGCCTATGAGATCAAAGCCCGTATCTTTAGGATACCAGTTACCTAGATTAGGTGTACCCTTCAGATATCTGAAAATTCTTTTGACGGCTATCATATGAGATTCCTTCGGATTAGCTTGGAACCGTGCACACAAGCATGTAGAAAACATAATCTCTGGACGACTTGCAGTCAGGTAGAGTAATGATCCAATCATGCCTCGATAATAAGTGATGTCCACCATCGTACCAGACATGTCTTGATCAAGTACTGTGGCAGTTGCCATCGGAGTCTTTGAAGGTGTTGAGTCTTCCAACTGATATTTCTTCAGAAGATCTCTGATGTACTTCATTACACAAATGAAGATACAATCTGATTTGTGACTCACTTGTAGTTCAAGGAAGTAGCTCAACTATAACGACTCGTATACTTCGCATTACTTTAAATGTGTAATTATTAAATAAAATATGTGTATGGGTTCAGTCAGCTGGATATTATTTTGTTATTAATCATATGTGATTGTCGGTGTTCGAGGATTATTTGTGTGATTAGTTGTGAAGCCGTGTTGTTTTGTTTTTGATATTTAAAGGTGATTTTATTCAAGATTTATTTTCATGAATACTTGGATAATCTTAAAAATCATTTTTATTGCTTCATAATTTTAATAATTATTTTTGGGATTTTATAAAATTTACAAATCAATATTTCAGTAATTATTTCTCTTTAAAGGATTTTCTGAGCTAATTTAAATGAAAAATTCAGTATTTAATTCCAGAATTTCTCAAAAATTACGAAACTCATATTTTATTAGGTTTTTAATATTTTAAGAATTTTAAAATTATTTTGAATATTTTTGGGATTAAATTCACCGGCATGCTGTTTCGTTTAATCGTCAATTGCGGGTACGATTTGCGCTTCAAAAGTGGATTACAAATTATGAAAATTTTATTTTAGGAACTTCAAATTATTTGTGATCATTTGAGACTATTTTGGAATTATTTTGATTAATTTTTGCATGCGATTTATATCGTTAATTTCATAATTCGGTGTTATACTTCGGCTTAGTGCAAAGAAAGATAGCCACGTGTCCTTTATTTTTAGACACGCGGCCTAGCCGCAATTGTGTGGCAGCATATTTTCTTCATCACATCTTTCTCTCTCTCTCATCTTACCCATCCCTGATCTCTCTCTCTAAAATTCTCTCATCTCTCTCTCTCTCTCTCTCTCTCTCTCTCTTTTAATCCCTCTGTCTCTTTCTCTCTCCCCCGTCTCTTTTCTCTCCTCCTCTCTGTTCTTCTCGTCGTTGATCACCGTTTTCCGACTGTTTCCTTTTCCGGTTGGTCTTGTACCTTCTCAGTCTTGTTTTGTATGTATATATATATATATAAATTGTTGTGTGTGTAATTACGTGTGTGAGTAAAGTGTGTGTTGTGTGCGTGTGTTGGTGTGTATTGCTGCGTGCGACGGCCGTGTTTGTGGTCTTGCTTCGCTTCTGTCTTCCCCTGTTCTCTGTTGGGCTGTGATGTTGGGCCTGTTATTGGGCCTGGCAGTTGGGCCTCTAGTATTGAGGCTGATTATTGTGTAGTTGGTTTTTAATGTGATTTTATTTAATTTTTGCAGGCATAAATTGATTAAATTTCTTGAAATAATACAAATTGCTGCTGGGAAATTAATTTCGTATCGGTAAAATTTACGTTGGAAACCCGGAATAAATCGGGTACCCGTAAATTTTACCACCGTTGACGATGAACTACGGTGAGTCAACGGTGGACCGTGATGATCGTTATCTGAGTCCTAACCTTAATAACCAAAAATTTTAAATAAATAAAACAATTCATACTAATTATTTTTGGAACATAAATAAATATTTGTGTGATGAGTCGTATTGAATTGCGAATTTGATTTGTTGGGAATTGACGTCGATTGATGTTTCGACGAGTAGGTCTATAAATAGAGGAATCGCTGTCCAAATTTTTTTTGAAAATTACTTTTTTATATGAATCGAGTATATATATCTAAATAAATACAAATCAAACCCTAATTGTTACGTGTATTATTACGTGTATAATATTATTCAAATATATACGAGTCGGGAATCATTGGCGTTGGGTAAATGTCTAGCGAGGATATGTCAAGCATAACTAGTCGTCTAACCTAGGTTATTTCGATTCTGTAGGTTCAAGTCGAAGGATCCAGTAGTAAAGTCGGTTTAGAGTCAAGCCAGTGTTAGTGTAAAGCTTCGCAAGGCAAGTACCCCTGACCATATCCTTATGGTTCAGTAATATATGAATAATTGTTGATTTAAATTTACGTACTGGAACAGAACGTTTTAAGTTACGTATCCCCTGGGTTCAAATTGTTTTGTTAACTTGTGTTTTGGGGCAAAAGTAACTTCTGAAAATACCTATCTCTAAGCTTGAATAAAATGAAAATGTTTTGGAAAATGTGTTGTGATAGAATTATTTTGAAAAGAGATAGGTAAGTGATTTGGAAAACTGGATAAGTTGATCAGATAATTGGATGAGTGTGCGCAAGGGCCCGTAACGGCCAGGAAGATAGCGTAAGAGGCGAAGTGGTTGCGCACCCTATTATAACCACCAGCCTAGCGTGATAGAGACTTAGCTAGTCTCTGAGTTTTGGAACAAGTTTCATGCGATGGCCAAGAGAGTCATCCTATGGAGATAGCCTAATCATCTATCTTACCAGGGATCATCCAATACTTTTATATATGAGCGAGATTTTGTGATTCCCGTAACAGAATAAATGGTTTTGGGTCCCCGTAATGGGACAAATGGTTTTATGGTTCCTGTAATGGAATGGAAGATTTAAAAATGAAAGTAGCATGCTAAAATTGAACTATGGTATTTACACAACACAGTTAATGAGATGTTTTATAGATCATGCTAGCTATTGATATCTAGTTTTCATCTTTTTTCACTTGTTTTACTTGTTTTCTATAAATGAGTTATGATTTCTGTTCCCATTAATGCTTATCATAAACTATTTTTGATTATTATTCATATAGTGGTACTGTTGAGCAATTGATTGCTCACCCTTATAAAAAATTTCATATATGTATTGCAGATACCTAGGAGATTGGTTTTATGGTTCCTGTAATGGAACGGAAGATTTGAAAATGAAAGTAGCATGCTAAAATTAAACTCTGGTATATACACAACACAATTAATGAGATGTTTTATAGATCATGCTAGCTATTGATATCTAGTTTTCATCAATTTTCATCTTTTTTTCACTTGTTTTACTTGTTTTCTATAACTGAGTTATGATTTCTGTTCCCATTAATGCTTATCATAAACTGTTTTTGATTATTATTCATATAGTGGTACTGTTGAGCAATTGATTGCTCACCCTTGCAAAATGTTTCATATATGTATTGCAGATACCTAGGAGATTCTTCCGTGGTAGTCAGGGCAGAGTTCCAGTTCCTTCCGTGTCAGGCTCCTCTGAGGTAGTTGTGTCAGACCAAAACTGGTCCATTGAGTTGCTGTATTAAGATAGTATTGTCAAGGTGGTTGTAATGAGTTAGTTTTGTAGTAATTATAACCTAAGTCATACTTAAACCCGGAAAAGATCTTGGTAAGAGGGGTCGTGATTATGTTTTATCAGTGAAATGAATTATATTATGTTGGTTGTTATATTATGGATGACGTCAACTCCTGACCCCGGGGTTGAGGCCACCACATCAACTCACCCATCATACTCATCTCATACCTACTCTGCATAAGCTTAGCAAACCTTGCACAAAGTGCATCATTCGTAGATCCAAATATAATTTCATCAACATTGACTTGCACAAATATGGTATCATCTTTATGATTCTTATGAAACCGAGTTTTATCTATGACACCTCTAGTGAAACCATTTTCAAGAAGAAATTCTGATAGAGTGTCATACCATGTTCTCGGCGCTTGCTTTTGACAATAAAGAGCCTTGAAGAGAAAATAGACAAAATCTTCAAACTCAGGATTTATGAAACCAGGGGGTTGCTCCACATAGACCTCTTCTTCAAGCTCACCATTCAGGAAAGCACTTTTCACATCCATCTGATATACCTTGAAGTTTGAATGTGCTACAAATTCTAAAAACATCCGGATGGCTTCAAGTCTAGCAACTGGTGCAAAGGTTTCATCATAGTCAATCCTTTCTTCTTGAGAATATCCATTAGCAACCAGTCTCACCTTGTTCCTTGTTACAATTCCATCTTCATCAAGCTTGTTTCTGAAAACCCATTTTCTGCCAATCACTGATTTGTCTTTAGGTCTGGGTACAAGCTTCCACACTTTCTGACGTTCGAACTGATTGAGTTCCTCTTGCATAGCAATCACCCAATCAGGATCCCCAAGAGCTTCATTTACTTTCTTTGGCTCCATTTGAGATAGAAACCCAAAATAGAAACATTCATTTGCTGTAGCTCTTCTAGTCTTAACTCCACTGTCAGGATTACTAAGTATCAAGTTCTGAGGGTGGTTTTTACTCCATACTCTATGTCTTGGTAGACTCTCCCTTGATGACTCAACATTTCCAGAATTGTGTTCTGTGTGACTACTAGATCCTTGTTCCTCTCCTTGTTCTGCTCCCCCTGAGTTGTTGCCAGCTTGATCTCCAAAATCTGAAGCTTGAGGACTAGTCCCTGAGATAGTGTGACTTGTCTCATGACCATTACCTTCAGAATCTGCATCAGAATTATGATCATCAGGATCATTTCCATTGTCATTGTCTGGAATAACTTCAGGTTCATCTTCTCCATCAGAAAGATCTTCAACATCAAGATTATCACTATCATCTTCCTTCTAAATACTTGGGAGCTGCCGTCATCAAATGTTATATTAAGGCTTTCCAAAACCTTTTGATCACTAATCACATATACCCTGTAAGCCTTTGACTCCAGAGAATAGCCCAAAAAGATACCTTCTTCAGCTTTATCATCAAATTTTCCAAGATGCTCATCGTCCTTAAGCACAAAGCACTTTCCTCCAAACACGTGAAAGTATTTCACTGTTGGTTTCTTGTTGGCCATTAGCTCATAAGGGGTCTTCTCATATACCTTATTGATCAGGGTTCTATTTTGAGTATAGCATGCAGTGTTAACTCCTTCAGCCCAAAAGTAGGTAGGAAGATTGGCTTCGTTAAGCATAGTCCTTGCAGCTTCAACCAATGTTCGATTCTTCCTCTCAACCACTCCGTTTTGTTGTGGAGTCCTTGGAGCTGAAAACTGTTTTGAGATGCCCTTCTCGACACTAAATTCATTCAGCTTTGCATTTCTAAATTTTGTTCCATTATCTGATCTGATTGTTCGTACAGGCACTCCAGCTTCTAACTCAATCTTGTTGATGTGATCAATAATCATATCAGGTGCTTCATCCTTTGAATGGAAGAATAACACCCATGTGTATCTGGAATAGTCATAAAAAATCACTAAGCCATATTTCTTTCTTGACATAGACATGACATTGACAAGACCAAACAAATCCATGTGAAGGAGTTGTAGTGGTTCAGTGATGTCAGTAATTATCTTCTTCTTGTGCGATGCTCTATTTGACTTTCCATTCTCACATGCTTCACAAAGTCCATCAGGACTGAATTCCATCTCGGGCAATCCTCTCACCAATTCCCTCTTAACCAAAGAGTTCCTGGTCTTGAAGTTCAAGTGGGAGAGCTTCTTATGCCATAACCAACTTTCATCTAGAGAAGCTTTACTGTAGAAGCACATTACTTGACCATCTGCAGAATTCCAGTCAGCTACGAACAAATCACCCTTTCTAACTCCATTGAGAGTTAGCTTCTCATTCTTCTGATTAGAGATCAAACACATCTCCTTCTTGAACAAAACTTCGCATCCTTTGTCACAGAACTGACTGATACTGAGGAGATTATGCATAAGACCTTCAACCAGAGAGATTTCTTCAATGATGACATTGCCAATTTCCAAACAGCCATATCCCGTAGTATAACCTTTGTTGTCATCTTCAAAAGTAACCACTGGGTCAGATTTCTCAACTACCTTTGATAGCACGGCTCTATCCCTAGTCATATGCCTTGAACATCCACAGTCCATGATTCACATGACATTCTTCTGCTTAATGCCCTGAAAACAAAAGTGATTAAGTTTTCTTTGGTACCTAAACTAAGTTGGGTCCAGAAGACTTAGAAGTATTTGAATATAAAACATTTCTCTTAACAAAATTGACAGGCTTAACAATTTTTGCTTTATCATTGACTGTTTCTTTATCACTTTCAAAAGCACCAACAGACTTGCTCTTAGGCTTAGTGACATGTGCCACTTTCCTAGCTTTATGAGGGCTTATAGTCTTTGATCTACCAGTGTTCTTACTAAGATGCTTATCATGATCATGAGATGTATTATGTGAGTGTGTGGAATCAAGATAAGTGTGCATGAAAGATACTACACATGGCATGCAAACTGATTTATCACACTTAGAAACTTTAGGTATGTTAGGCATGTTATGCACATAAGCATTCTTAACATTGTCTACTTTAACCTTTCTACAAACATGAGTAAGGTGACCAGCAGAACCACAGTTGTTACATAACTTCCTAGGGCCATTAGTTCCTATCCTACCATTCCTACTTCTATTCTTCTTATTCTTGGAAGTAAAACCTAGTCCGGCAAAAGATAAGTCAGAGTCACTAGCAACAAACATAGGTTTCTTTGCCTTTTTTCTCCTTGAGAGCTCGAGATCCTCAACAAGCATCTCATGATGAATATAAAGATTATCTTCATCAAAGGGCTCAACAGTAGCTTTCTTAAATAGAGGCTTATTAGCTTCCTTAAGAACATGATGTAATAACCCCAATTGTTGGAGATTTTGAAACCCTTATGAATAGTGTTTTTGCTGAATGAGAAAACTTTTCATGCCACACTATGTAGGGGTTCTGTTATTGATCTTCTGAGATATTATTAGTACTCTATATGGTATATAAGTGTATGTAAAGATCGTCAGAATCCAATTCCGAACACTTTGATTTTTCCCAAAAATCCACTAGATACGGAAAGAATTGAGAAAAAGGTAACAGGATAAAAAGGATTTAAATTAAAGGATTATAGGAGAGGATCATAAAAGGAATATAATATATTGAGAAAGGTTAAGGGAACCTAAGTAATAAGATCCCGGGTATGATCCCTCAAACGATAAACGAGAACGAAAGATAAGCGAACCGTAAAACAAATAAGTGACCAAGAGACAAGCTTGTACAAGAAGCCAGGGATTGTGACATCATCAAACCACAAGGTGTGGACAAGTGGGAGCATTATGACATGTGCAAGGTGACATAGGAATGACAAAAAAGGAAGGAGGTGTGGTGGCTTTGTAACCACACAAATTCAAGGGCAACAAGGTAATTAACTAAATCAAACACAAAAACAAGCCAACCAAGCCAAGCAAAATCATTTTTCATCAAAATCAAAAAGCAACCAAGGCATGGTTCATCTTTGCTCTCGGCTTTTTACTATTCAAAAGAGCAAGAAATTCAAAATCAAAGATCCAAGCTTCCTAAATTGGTGAGTTAATTCCCTAATCATCTTCATGCTTAGTTAGGGCTATATCATGAGTTTAAGCCATCAATTCCTTCTCCATCTTCTTCATTTAATCAAAGAAGAAGACTATGAATAGTGTTTTCAAGTTTTTAACTTGAAGTTTTTCTTGTTTTCCTTGAAGATCCAAGCATTCCTAAGACTTCTCAAAGCTTCTTAAGGCTTCCTAGCTCCTCCCACCACTTCAAGGAAGGTATACCATCTCCAAACCCTAGATTCCTATATATTATAAGATGATTTTGATTAGTAGGGTGCTATTGTAGCTTGTTGTTGTGATTTAGAGTTTGGGATTTGAAATGGTAGTGAAATGGAATGGTGAATGTTGTGGTTTTGATTAAAAGGACTTAAATATGATTAAAGTTAAGCTTAGGCATAAGTATGAATGATTAAATTGAATTGGTTGGGGTTGTTATGATGTGATAAGGATGGATGTTGGTTGTATGTTGGATTTGAGGTTGATTTGGGATGGTTTTGAATGGTTTAAAATATTGGAAATCGCGTAAACATAGCCGTCGTAACGTCCGATTTTCTTTAGACTATTTTTGTGCATAACATTAGGACCCGAGAACCCCCTGCTAAATTATGACAATTGCCATATCTAGATAGCTCATGTTACGAGCTTCGTTTTGATATGTAGTTCGTTCGATTCCGATGCACGGTTTAGGAGAAACGACCGTTTCAAGTAACGGCGTTTCGCGAACGAAACTTTTCCCCTCGCCTTACTTTGAAACATAGGTTAAAGACCAAAAAGGGTTAATTAATGTATGAAACATTTATGGTAAGTGTGTTAGGCAGTTGGTAAGACACTCACGAAGGAATCGCCTTAAAACTCGTAAAGGTTAAATTATTAAAAATGGTGGAGCCGAGGGTACCCGAGTGACTTAAGCAAATCAGTAAGCGCAAAACAAGCGTTAGAGTCTAAGTTAGTTAAAGTATAGATTTACAAGTGACTTTGGTTTAATTCCAATTTACTTGTTGTTTATAGGTTACCAGACTCGTCCCGAGCCTTTTATCACCCCCAGTCGCTCAGGCAAGTACTCTACCCGTTATACTGTTGTTGTGATGTAAATATATGTATATGCATTATCTTGTGATAAGTGCATGATTGTTATTAGCAAATTTTGCGATATATTGGAGCATGCTGATATGGTATATATGCATGATTGTTTCGTAATCTGGTTATCTATCTGTTGATTTCAATGCTTATAGTTGCATAATACCTATGCTAGAGATAAGCAGTAGTTGCGTATACCCTTAGTATAGGGGACCCAAAGGTGAAAATATTTTCTAAAACCGGGAGTCGAGGATCCCGAGTAGATTTTGTATATATGGATATGGATATATATATATATATATATATATATATATATATTTATATATATATATGGTTATAGTTTTCCAAACTATTAATCGAATAAGGTTTATTCGATAACTTTAAGTTTATTTTATTATTTGAATATTATTTGAATATTCATTCGAGGGCTTATGACTCAGTTTATATTATTATTGAATATTACTTGGATATTCAATCGAGGATGTATGACTCCTTTATTTTATGAATATTATTTATAATATTCATTCGAGGTATTATGACTCCGCTTATTACTGAAATATATTCTTTATTTTATTAAAGAATAAGGTGTCAATAATCAAACTTATTTTCGATTATTCAAATAAAGATAATACTTTCATATAAGTGTATCTTTGGTTATTTAATACTCGTTTCAAGTATAAGTTTTAATACTTCTACTTCAATTATTTTTATAAAGATTATTCTTTATGGGAATATTATTTAAATAATAATATTCAGTCATTTTCTAAATATTCTGGGGACTGATTTACTTCATTAAATCAGCTTTACTCCAAACACTCTATAAAGTATTTTCGAGTCTTCAAAATGATTTTTAAAAGTTAGAGCGGATCCCAAAACTCATTTTTATATTTAAGATCTTCCTTTTAAAGGGGATTTAAATACTCGTTCAAAACCTGAGGGATCCGGCTCTATGGTGTATTTTATATTCGCAACAAGGTTGCTGTTTTGATAAATGAATTGATTACTTGCCCAATGTTCGGGAAGTAAGCCCATCTAATTGAGTCGGCATAAGCGACAGGCCGGGGTACGGTCTATCAAAGTGTAAGTGGCTGGGTGGCAGTCCATCAACGCGTAAGAGGCCGGGTGGCGGTCCAGCATAAGGTCCTTATGTGGCCAGGGTGATGACCGGTGGGGGATTCATCCATCTACTAGTAGAAAAGGTTACTTATTGGTATCTTTGCCTGATCAGCAAGATATCTGGTTTATGCCAAAATTCTTTTCCTTTCCAAAAAAAAATTCATTGGATATTATAACTCTGTTCATACTTTACATGACAGAGATTTTCAGGAAATATATGAGATATATATATATATATATATATATATATATATATGGATATATATATCAGGACTTAATGAAGTATCTCGTAACTTCGTTATTTATAATGATATTTCAAAGATTGAATCTATTCAAGTCTTATCTTGTAGTCTCATCTGGGTGATGAACTTCGAAACTAATTATAACTTGAACGGTGGTAGTTCAAGTAGTATTTGGAAAAGATATAAGTATATTGGAGTATCTTGTAACTTCATCTTTTAAACTTATATCTAGTAAATGATTATCTTATGCATGACAAAGATTTTCAGAAAAACGTTGAGACAAGGTTAGATATATGAGATCACCTTGCAACGATATTTTTATACAGTTATACACTGGAACTCTGTGTATATTATGCATGGAAGAGGACTTCCCATATTTTGAAAAGTATATATATATATATACTGAATATTTTGCGACTTCATCGCATTAAGATATCAACTTGGTTCATTTCTTTTGACCAAGACTTTCATGAGTGCTATGAGAAGGCTCATATATTGTTAATCTTTATACATATTATTTTGGTGGGCTTGCTGCTCACCCTTGCTTTATTTCTTCATCACACAACAACAGTTAGGAAAGATGGCCAGACTCCAGCAGACCCAGCGCAAGCGCGTGGGAAGCGTCCCGCGTCTTCCCGTTGATGTTGTAGATGCTATAGCTGCAGAGGTAGATCTATTGTAGATCAGACCATCTACTTTTGAGAATCAATTATGTATAATTATAACTTGTGGCAGATAATGGCAATTAACTGTAAATTTATCAAGTAATCATTTTGGGTTGTAATAACTTTTAAATTGTGGATTCAAAGACTTGTACTTATTTAAATTTCATCTCTGAGACTATAACGGGTTGTGGTGTGTGTTAGTGTGGGGTCACAGCATAAGGTTATTTATTATTAATTAAGTGAAGTGATATTGTGGAAAGAAAGACCGTGACGACCCGGATCCCCGAACCCGGATCTGGGGGTGTTACAGAAATGGTATCAGAGCTAAGCGTTATAAACCTCAGAGATGATGGGACGTTAAGATAATAAGTTCACAAAGATAATAAGAACTCTTGCCAAGTTCATAGTCGGGCTACCTAACGTAGTACTGACAGTTAAAAACCCTTATGGGAACCCTTATAAATATCGTGATAGGAGCGTAGTTCGTTATCGTATATGGTAGCGGGACTCCGAACCCTGAAGTTGAGGAACATCAACGCGATGATGTTTTATTACTAATTGGAGATCAGATTGTGGATCCAATAGAGCGTCCTAACGCAGGACCGGATGATATTGATATTGAGGATGTAGCGGTTGAGGATGTTGTCCTAGAAGGGATAGTTGTTGAGGAGGATCCCATGGAGGATCCTGACGAGATTAGATAAAGGACCACTGATGAATTGATGACCCTGGTTGGGTCGACTACCAGAGGTAGGATTGGCCGGTCACTACCGGAGGTTCGTTCAAGTTTGTAAACATAGTAGCCCCTTTAACGCGGCTTACTCGTAAGACTGAGAAGTTCGAATGGACAGAGAAATGCGAGAACAGCTTTCAAGAACTGAAGCAAAGGTTGGTGACGGCCCCTATGCTGGCGTTGCCGGATGGAAAAAGGAGATTCTGTGAAGTGTAGTGACGCTTCGCATAAGGAATTAGGGTGCTTCTTATATAGCACGGCAAGATAATCGCGTCTGCGTCAAGATAATTAAGGGAATTTAAAATTCGATATCCCCGCCCATGAGCTTGGGCTCGTGGCAATAGTTTTGCCCTAAAGGTTTGAGGCACTACTTGTATGGAGAGAAGTATGAGATTCACAAACCATAAGTACTCTAGTACATTTTCCCGTAGAGAGAGCTCAACATACGCCGGAGGAGGCGGTTAGAGCTAATCAAGAATTATGATTGGGAGATTATGTATCATTCGGGGAAAGCTAATGTGGTGGCTGATGCCCTTAGTAAAAAGGAGAGACTCAAGATGATAATGTCTTTGGGAGAATTGATAAGAGATTTTGAGAAAATGGAAATAGTAGTGAAGGTAACCGGAGCCGGTACCGAAAAGCTGTTTGAGATTGCAATACAGCCCGAATTATTGGAAAAGATCATATTGTGCCAGAAAAAGTTATGAATGAAGGCAGAGAGCCAACAATTAGATAAAAGATTAATACTGAGAAAGATGATAAGGGAATAATGAGGTACTCTTATAGAATTTGGGTTCCGAAAGTTCAAGAGCTTAAGGATGAGAACTTAGATGAGAGCCATAGTTTGAGGAATAAGATTTAGAGCAAACCCTGAACGTGATAGTCAGGGAGGTCGCCATCAAGATAGAAGGAACCCATGACATAATGGAGTGGAAAATGAGGATTTTAAATTAAAAGATGACCCCAATTATGGGGAGTAGGATGAAACATTTCATACTAAGGAAACAGAAAGTCGAGCAAGGAAAGGAGACCCGAGACGGTACTCCTATACGGCAATTCATGGACCTGTCCAAAAAGAACTTAGACTATTATCCCCAACCACCACCCTGAGGAGACAGTGCGGTGAGAAATTCTTTCAGGACCTTTAAGTCGCTAAGCTCTCAGAGTTCCATGGAACAAGCTGACCCAGCCGAGGCAAGAGCCTGGCTAAAGGAAATAGAGGAATCATTTGAGATTCTAAATGATTGACGAACCACAAAGGACTATTTTTGTCACTTACCCTCCTAAGAGAGAGGCCACCCGCTGGTGAAAGACCAAGAAAGGCACGGAGCCAGAGGTTATGATAAACTGATTAAAGTTCAGCCAATTGTTTTCGGGAAAGTAATTCCCAAGGTTATGGAGAGAGTGTAAAAGCTTTAGAGCCAGAACAAAGGCATAGGAGTATGATGAATTGTGAATTTAAGTTGTAAAAGTTGTCAAGATTCGTTCTAAGGGCACGAATCCAGAATGACGGGATGTTTGAAATCAATGCTTATGTTGTGTTGGTTCATGAAATAATGATAAGAGAAAGGAAAATAAAAAGAAATTGAAGTGGAAAGGAATATAACGGCAATAGAGTTTGAGGTATGATAAGGGAGTTGGGTATGAGGAAACCCTAACGACTCGTAGCAATAGAAATAGAAAAGTATGCATTCGTCAGGATGAGGGTGATTCACCATAAGTTAAAATTGATGGTTGAGGGCATAAGAGATACATATAGTTTATCCCCTGTAAGTTGGGAGGATTCGAGGAAACCTTGAGATAATTCGAAAGATAAATAATGAGACGCGGATAGACTAAGGGGATAAGGAAGTGAGAAATTTGGAAAAATTGGATGAAGGAAGTGACCTTCAAGAAGGTGAAATGTAAGACCGGTGGCTTGATACCCAGAAAGGGAGACGCCAGGTATGAAAGATATCCCAACATTGAGGTGACTGTTGAGATAAACAACAAAAGTAAATAAGGAATTATTAAGAAGAAGTTCACGTTGAACACGACCAATATCTTCCAGAACATCCTTGTTATCGTTACCAAATTAGGCAAGACAAGCGGATAACCGTTGTTATCTTTTGGAGGCCATATGAATTGACCTCAATTTGAATAAGGATGTTATTATGAAGTTAGGTATAGACTATCGAGGTGGGAATGATGAATATGATAATCTATCAAGGAAATATGACTTGATTTATTCGTGGAAGGATGCAGGTACCTTTTAAAGGTGGAATTAAGGATAGAACATTGGTAACTTAAAATGAATCCTAGGGGACTGCATAAAGGTTGGCATGTCACCCTTAATAGGGACAGTATGAGTTTTGACAGTATGATTGGGAAAGGGTTAAGGTAACAACAACCTTTAAGAATCAGTGGAGAAATTTTGCAGAAGTATATAGACAATGGTTCTACTATTAGTAAATGGTATTGTGATATGCCCTGTATCTAGGGAATACAGGAGGAACGATTGAAGGATAACCTTAGAGGTTTTATAAGGAAAAAGGTAATATTCAAAATTCTCAAGAATAGAAATGTGGATAAAGGAAATATGACGTAGTTATAATGATGCCAAGTGGGGCACGTGTTAAACCATGAGAAAGTATGGATCGAACCAGTAATGGTCGAAATTGTTCAGGGCAATTAGGACTTAAGAAAAAAAAAATGTTCTAAGTATGATTGAGAGTCAGTCTTGACAGTGATTAGCCTCTAAAGACTGAGGCAATAAATTATGGAAAAATGGTGATATTTTTTTTTTCTTCCCATCTGATTTTAAGGAAAACATCTTCACTCAAGCAGTGATCGGAAATAAGGTAGAAAATTTATTTGGAGGTGGTTAAAATGACATTGACTGTAAGGAAATTTTACTATCAGGAAAGGCCAAAGAGGTGGCCGACACTTTAAAGGTAAGAGGATAATTATAGGCGCGTGTGCCAAAAGAATACAGTGATGATGGTTAAAAATTTGAAGGTTGAATTATGGTTTGGAATATTGACATTCCTTCTGATGACTGTGCAATATCCAACCGTAATAGTAGTTGGTAAAAGTTTAATTCGTGTAATCGCCATGAACGGGCTATCTATCTTAGGAGGTCCTATCTTGGGATAAGCCAGGACCATGTTTCCAAAAGGACTAGACGAACCTTTGAGTTAAGTCTTCTATTTAAGGCATATGATTAAAAATGGTATTAACCTGCTATCGTTGCTTTGATTGAAACTCTTCTGCACTTTTATCTGCTTCATGTCATGTATGTATGTCAGGATCAGGAGTGTTCTTCATGAATCAGGAATGGTGATTATGTTACCTCCTTAGAATGATTTGATACGACATGTATAGACTCCGTATGGTTAGATATTAAGATTTTATGGAAAAGTGAATGACGACAGTAGGTCAGTGGTGGACCATAGTAAGGCAGCAATGATTCTGCGAGTATTGAGCTGATTACAACCGTGAGAGTTGTATTGGAATGGGTGTTGAGATTGAGTACCACTAATCGGGTCGTGGTAGTGTATAAGTTATCATTGATAGACTAATTAAGTAGAGTATCTACCTAGTGAATAATTATTCTTTCTTATCAATAGAGAGTCGTATTATTATACGAGGAAGGTTGCGGTGCGAGCATAGAATTCTAGTAACGATGATGTATAGAATGAGATCCCAGATTCGATTTTCGATGTCGAGGGAGTTTCAAAGGTGATTGTGTATAAGCTCGAGGAAGAGTGTGGGTCCATAGAATGATGGACGAAATAGAAATATTTAGGCATGGGAAATGCGATGCTATAATACTTGATGTTGATATAAATACATATATGTTTTGTTCTTCTATGACAAACCTCTATAGTTCAGAGGTAGATTCCAAGCCAGATATTTTATGGCAATAAATTTTTTTATGAATATACAATTCTCTTCTGTTCGTTCTTTTCTCTTCTTTTCATTTCATGTAAGCTGAGAAGAACAACCCTTCCAGAAGGGGAGGTATTACCGAATGACTATCTATCTGTGTGATAGAAGCCGAGTAGGATACCACATGTTGTTTAATTGCTTGTCAAGTACTAAAGGCTGGCCACCTTCTGTACTAACTATGCGATATAACAAGTGTTCATGATCATAGTGATCTCTCAACAAATTCCTTTACTTCTATTTGATTGATCAAATTTTGGAAAATAGAAACAACTGAAAAAGGAGTAATAAAGTGGTGGTAGTATGCGGAATGGAAACACATTCGTGATACTAAGGTTGACGTGGTTATTAAAAGGTTATAGAACGCTAACGAGCAAAAGTATAACCCGTATAATATTAGGAACGGAAGGTAGTAGCGATTACGAACTGGAAAAGAATGGGTATTGAGAAGCAAAAGTTCTAATGATAAAAGCTATAATGAGAGTCTGTGCAATAGACTTGAAAGAATTTGGAATGATCACTTAACGCGGATTAAGTTATCTTACGATAATAGATCATATGTCAGTATTGAGGTATCGCCTTATGAGATCCTTGAGGGAAGACAATGTCGATCTCCCTTACGTTAGGATGAAGTTGTAGAGCGCAAGATGCTCGGACCCGCAGTAGTCCAAAGGACCAAGGATATAATAGATCTAATCAGAGGACGACTGGTAGTAGCCAGGAAGGACATAAGAAGTATGTCGATTTGACCCGAAGGGACAAAGAATAGGAAGGAGGCTTGTTAAAAGTATTCCCTTGAAAAGAATTAATGAGATTCGGAAAGAAAGGAAAGCTAAGTCCACCAATTGTTGGACCCTTGGATATATTAAGGAGTATTGGGAAGTTAGCATATGAGCTAGCCTTACCCCAGAACATGTAGCGAGTCATAACGCGTTTCACGTATCAATGTTAAGAAAGGGTAATTCGGATGCCAGATAAATAGGGGCATAGGAGCGCATAGACATGCAACCAGACGTAACCTATATGGAGCAACCAGGAAGGGTTATAGATTGAAAAAGGAACAAGTGCTTAGGTGAAGGATTATCAAACTAGGCAGAGTTGGTGGTAGGACCACAATGTGGAAAATTGACTAGAGAGTTAGAAGGCACAATGCTAGAAAAGCATCCCCAACTGTTTTCTATCTGATTCCGGGACGGAATCCTTTTAAGGAGGGGAGACTGTAATAACCCCAATTGTTGGAGATTTTGAAACCCTTATGAATAGTGTTTTTGCTGAATGAGAAAACTTTTCATGCCACACTATGTAGGGGTTCTGTTATTGATCTTCTGGGATATTATTAGTACTCTATATGGTATATAAGTGTATGTAAAGATCGTCAGAATCCAATTCCGAACACTTTGATTTTTCCCGGAAATCCACTAGATACGGAAAGAATTGAGAAAAAGGTAACAGGATAAAAAGGATTTAAATTAAAGGATTATAGGAGAGGATCATAAAAGGAATATAATATATTGAGAAAGGTTAAGGGAACCTAAGTAATAAGATCCCGGGTATGATCCCTCAAACGATCAACGAGAACGAAAGATAAGCGAACCGTAAAACAAATAAGTGACCAAGAGACAAGCTTGTACAAGAAGCCAGGGATTGTGACATCATCAAACCACAAGGTGTGGACAAGTGGGAGCATTATGACATGTGCAAGGTGACATAGGCATGACAAAAAAGGAAGGAGGTGTGGTGGCTTTGTAACCACACAAATTCAAGGGCAACAAGGTAATTAACTAAATCAAACACAAAAACAAGCCAACCAAGCCAAGCAAAATCATTTTTCATCAAAATCAAAAAGCAACCAAGGCATGGTTCATCTTTGCTCTCGGCTTTTTACTATTCAAAAGAGCAAGAAATTCAAAATCAAAGATCCAAGCTTCCTAAATTGGTGAGTTAATTCCCTAATCATCTTCATGCTTAGTTAGGGCTATATCATGAGTTTAAGCCATCAATTCCTTCTCCATCTTCTTCATTTAATCAAAGAAGAAGACTATGAATAGTGTTTTCAAGTTTTTAACTTGAAGTTTTTCTTGTTTTCCTTGAAGATCCAAGCATTCCTAAGACTTCTCAAAGCTTCTTAAGGCTTCCTAGCTCCTCCCACCACTTCAAGGAAGGTATACCATCTCCAAACCCTAGATTCCTATATATTATAAGATGATTTTGATTAGTAGGGTGCTATTGTAGCTTGTTGTTGTGATTTAGAGTTTGGGATTTGAAATGGTAGTGAAATGGAACCAAAGGTGAAAATATTTTCTAAAACCGGGAGTCGAGGATCCCGAGTAGATTTTGTATATATGGATATGGATATATATATATATTTATATATATATATATGGTTATAGTTTTCCAAACTATTAATCGAATAAGGTTTATTCGATAACTTTAAGTTTATTTTATTATTTGAATATTATTTGAATATTCATTCGAGGGCTTATGACTCAATTTATATTATTATTGAATATTACTTGGATATTCAATCGAGGATGTATGACTCCTTTATTTTATGAATATTATTTATAATATTTATTCGAGGTATTATGACTCCGCTTATTACTGAAATATATTCTTTATTTTATTAAAGAATAAGGTGTCAATAATCAAACTTATTTTCGATTATTCAAATAAAGATAATACTTTCATATAAGTGTATCTTTGGTTATTTAATACTCGTTTCAAGTATAAGTTTTAATACTTCTACTTCAATTATTTTTATAAAGATTATTCTTTATGGGAATATTATTTAAATAATAATATTCAGTCATTTTCTAAATATTCTGGGGACTGATTTACTTCATTAAATCAGCTTTACTCCAAACACTCTATAAAGTGTTTTCGAGTCTTCAAAATGATTTTTAAAAGTTAGAGCGGATCCCAAAACTCATTTTTATATTTAAGATCTTCCTTTTAAAGGGGATTTAAATACTCGTTCAAAACCTGAGGGATCCGGCTCTATGGTGTATTTTATATTCGCAACAAGGTTGCTGTTTTGATAAATGAATTGATTACTTGCCCAATGTTCGGGAAGTAAGCCCATCTAATTGAGTCGGCATAAGCAACAGGCCGGGGTACGGTCTATCAAAGTGTAAGTGGCTGGGTGGCAGTCCATCAACGCGTAAGAGGCCGGGTGGCGGTCCAGCACAAGGTCCTTATGTGGCCAGGGTGATGACCGGTGGGGGATTCATCCATCTACTAGTAGAAAAGGTTACTTATTGGTATCTTTGCCTGATCAGCAAGATATCTGGTTTATGCCAAAATTCTTTTCCTTTCCAAAAAAAAATTCATTGGATATTATAACTATGTCCATACTTTACATGACAGAGATTTTTAGGAAATATATGAGATATATATATATATATATATATATGGATATATATATCAGGACTTAATGAAGTATCTCGTAACTTCGTTATTTATAATGATATTTCAAAGATTGAATCTATTCAAGTCTTATCTTGTAGTCTCATCTGGGTGATGAACTTCGAAACTAATTATAACTTGAACGGTGGTAGTTCAAGTAGTATTTGGAAAAGATATAAGTATATTGGAGTATCTTGTAACTTCATCTTTTAAACTTATATCTAGTAAATGATTATCTTATGCATGACAAAGATTTTCAGAAAAACGTTGAGACAAGGTTAGATATATGAGATCACCTTGCAACGATATTTTTATACAGTTATACACTGGAACTCTGTGTATATTATGCATGGAAGAGGACTTCCCATATTTTGAAAAGTATATATATATATATACTGAATATTTTGCGACTTCATCGCATTAAGATATCAACTTGGTTCATTTCTTTTGACCAAGACTTTCATGAGTGCTATGAGAAGGCTCATATATTGTTAATCTTTATACATATTATTTTGGTGGGCTTGCTGCTCACCCTTGCTTTATTTCTTCATCACACAACAATAGTTAGGAAAGATGGCCAGATTCCAGCAGACCCAGCGCAAGCGCGTGGGAAGCGTCCCGCGTCTTCCCGTTGATGTTGTAGCTGCTATAGCTGCAGAGGTAGATCTATTGTAGATCAGACCATCTACTTTTGAGAATCAATTATGTATAATTATAACTTGTGGCAGATAATGGCAATTAACTGTAAATTTATCAAGTAATCATTTTGGGTTGTAATAACTTTTAAATTGTGGATTCAAAGACTTGTACTTATTTAAATTTCATCTCTGAGACTATAACGGGTTGTGGTGTGTGTTAGTGTGGGGTCACAGCATAAGGTTATTTATTATTAATTAAGTGAAGTGATATTGTGGAAAGAAAGACCGTGACGACCCGGATCCCCGACCCCGGATCTGGGGGTGTTACACATGAGGTGTACTAGGGGGATTAACAACTTTCTCTACTGGCTCATTTTCAACTACTCGTTTCTTAGAAGCTTTTCTAAGTTCGTCGTAGTCTAAGCCTATCCCAACTTTTCCACCTACTACTTGATCAGCTATGAGCTTCTTAGCAAGATTTGCGGAATCAGTAAAAGCATGCAATTTAGTTTCTAATTCTGCATTATTGTTCTTAAGCTTTTCCTCTGTCTCAAGGTGCTTAGTAATCTTAAGCTCTAAATATCTATTGGTTTGCTTAAGATTCTCAACACTGACCCTATCTAGAACTAACTTATCATTTTCATTTTAACTTTCTTTAGTTCTACTTTAAGATCTTCGACATCAAGCATAGTACATCTTAGTGTAGTACTAACGTTTCTATACACTTCTTTTATGGCATCATATTGTTCAATGCATTCCTTTATATTGCATCGTGCCTTAAGATAGTGATGAGAAACAGCATTTCCATACACTAGGATAGTATACCTGAAGGCGACACAGTGTTCATTCTCACACAAGTTATCTGGAGGTAAAGCACGAATAGTTGGAAATGTTACCTGAGAAGAAGATTCTGCCATCAATGCTAGATTTCCATATTGCTCTTCTTCATCATCAGTGTCATCCCATCTCTTCCTCTCAGCTATGTAAGATTTCATTGGATACTTCCTTGAGCTACCTGAGTCCTTATCCTGATAAGCTTTGCCTTTTTCCGTTGTTTGTTGAGGCTTCCTACATTCAGTGGTAAAGTGCCCAACCTCATCACAGTTATAGCATCTGAACTTGCTTCCATCAACCATCCATGTCTTGTAACCTGATCCAGAAGATGAACTTGACCTCTGACCACGGTTGCTGCTTCCAGAACCCCTAAAGCCTTGCTTCCTTCTAAACCTGATATTACTGAACATGCCAGCTGAGTGGCCATAGTAGCATCTTCCATACTTTGCAGGTCCTCAGTGGTGTAGTATTCACTTGGATTCCCAAAGAGGTTTCCATCATCCATCTCAGCTTCAAAGAGCATTTCAGTTTTAGACTTAGGCTTTTCAGCAGTAATGTCAAGCTCTTTGATTCCACTGGCTGCAAGAGCAGTTGTCTTGAGTAGTTCAGCGCAGTTGTCTTGAGTAGTTCAGCATTCTTGTTATCAACTGTGCCACCACCATAGATGATCTTCCTTTGTTCCTACTCCATTTTATGTCTTCAGCTTACCATACAACTTCTCAAGCATCATGGTTTCAAAGTCAACACGCTCACGAACAGATGAAGCCTTATTCTTTAAGTGGTGAGGTAGGACTAGCATAAACTTCCTGTTGACTTCTCTCTGAGGATAAGTATTGCCATGAATACTTAATTCATTTAACAGTTTGTTTAGTCTTTCAAAGACTTGAGTGATACTTTCTCCAGGCAAGGACTTAAAGGCCTCATATTGTGAAGTCAAGATATCCAATCGATTCTTCCTGACATCTTCAGTTCCTTCCATAAGCAGTTATATGGTTTCCGACATGTGCCTGGCACTTTCACAGACCATTATTTGGTGACTCATATCATCATCCATCGAATCCACCAAAATAAGCTGCAGGCCTTCATCCAGAGCTATCAGTTCTTTGTCACATGCACTCCTTTCAGCTTCAGGACATGACATTCTCATATTAGGCAACTCCAGATGATCCTTCATCGGCACATGTCATCCTTCTCTTAACACTCTCATATACTCTGGATTCGACGGCCGAATATACAATAACATTTTCTTTTTCCATAAATTATATCTTGATTTATCAAACTGAGGAACCTTGATACTACTAACTTTCCGAGAACTCATCTTTTCAGATCTGAGAAAAATTCGTAATAAACCGTCTCAAAATACAATAACCCAGTCAGTCAACAATACCAAACCAGTCAAGTCAAAACCAACAAATCCAATTCAGATCTACATACCGAAAGCACTCCCAGACTCCGTACAACCAAAATCAACAACAAAACTTTCTAATCTAACAGATCAGATCTGTATATCGATCAACAAGCTCTGATACCAATTGTTAGGTCCAAAATGTACATACAGAGGGGGGGTGAATGTATGTTCTTCATTTTCTAAAATTAATTGCAGCGGAAAATAAACCTCGAAAACGAAATAAACAAACACAAAGAGATTCACGAAATAATTCTTATTATTAAGAAATTAAACTGTAAAGGTTTGCTTAAAACTACGAATATAAATAATTCGAAACAACAAATATAGAGAGAACCAAAATAATAGCTATCAATCTAGGGTTCCATCTATCACTCTAAGAATTTAAAGCTTCTATCAAAATGTATTAAATAGAATCAAGAGAGCCTTAAATAATGAGTGTTACAAGTTTGCAAGACTTTAAATGGTGTGAAACAAATTGGACATGATCTCCCCTTGTAAAATGAAGCTTTTAAGAAGTGCTGAGATTAATTTACAAGAGCTTTGCAGGGTTGAAAATGGAGGAGATTTGGATCCTATTTACTGCTGATTGATTATGTAGATTGGTAAGGTGGAGAGAAAAGAGAGACACGTGGCTGATTTGAGCCCATACAATTTGAATTTACAGCTTGCATAAATCAACCTGCGATCCACAATTTGTCAACCTGCGCTCTGTTTTGAAACACAACCTGCAACTCCAAATTATACACAACTTACGACTTGTATTTTGATTCAGTACAATTGTCCTTGCAATCGAATTAACACAGGCTTCCAGGAGCAAGACTCCAACTTGCGACCAGTAGAAAAATAGTCTCAACCTGCGACACATCAGGGTTGTGCTTTGTTCTATTTAAGTTGCGACTCAACAGAGCAGAATCTTAACCTGCGCTTCATTGTTGAGCTTTGATTCATTTCTGATGTGTACACTGTTTTGTACGACTTCCGTCCCTCTCATTTTTTTATAGTTTTTTTTATTGCTTGACACGTATTTTAAGGTAACTATAAAATATATCTCCGTGATTTATTTTTAAATTTTTTTTTATATAGGAGTTTAAATATTATATTTTTATTTAGAAGAATTTTTTTTTAAAAAAAACTATGCAAATACATTTAATAAGAGTATTAAAGTGCGTGTCAAGCCCGTATCCCCCAATATAAAAAATCGTGTCCCCCATATAAAGAATCGAGGGGGAAGGAGGGAGTACAAATTAAACAAAAGGCTGGTTTTGTTTTGGTTTATTGATTTGTACCACATGCAGCTGGCAGGAGCATCACGTGGGAAACAGAGACGCGCCAGGGACTTCATTTGAGAAGCACGCGCAGGAAGAAAAGGCAGGAAGGTTACCGCGTGCTCGTCACGCGCGAGTGAGGCCATGAAGGAAGGAAATAAAGCTCTTCCAACTTCTCTGTTGTTTTCTTGTGTTGTTCACTTCATTTCGATTTTCTTTCCTTTGTTAAATCCACCTGGATCCCGCAACAAAACTCAATCAACAGCACAACACAACTTCTATACTCCTGTTGTTAAATGAATTGTACAGGTTTAATTCTTTTCCTTTTATTTTGAATTCAACTCGTTGGCAATTAAAAAATAAAGTAAATATTTGATATTAAAATAAATAAATAAGTAAACTATGAATTTATTTATTTATTTAAATAAAATTCAAACATTAATTTTATTTTCCAAAATTAAATATTGATATCAAAATTAAATAAATAAATATATTGAGATTCATTTATTCATTTAATAAAAATAAATTTTAATTTATTTATTTTAAAATCAAATGTGATATTAAATTAAATAAATAAATGATTAATTTTTCATTTAATAAAAATCAGTCATTGATTAAAAAAAATCCTGAAAGCAAAAAAAAGTCTCATTTTTCAATACATATTAGGATTCCAAATACGTAAAGAAAAACCTTTGGGATCCATTATCACCTATTTGACTTGGTATCTCATCTCTTGTTAATTTGTATTCATCATGCATCCTTACTTATTCTGGATATCTTTTGATCTTCTCTAATATTTATGGCGGATATATTAATGAATAATTCACATATTCTATTACATCTAGCATATGTGTTCAATCTTCACTTTTTAAATCATTTATTCAATTTTTCCGATGAGGTCAATATATTTAATCTTTCTATTCCGCACAACACAAAGACCATTACGTTCATCTTACTTGGATGTTAGTGGATAACACCGTCATAATCTTTGATTCTCTCTTAATCATCGTCATTAACTTATATTAAGCATTTTCTCGATAAAAATATCTTCAACTCTATGACCCGTGTAGATCTTGCACTTCTTTCCATACCACTAACAATTTAGGCACCAATACTATGTCATTACTACATGTTTTAAATCACGAGTTAAATACTTTTTCCTCAGTAGATTTCAGTTATCCAAAAACACGTACGATCATTTGTCTTGTTCCTATATACACCTTCTAGGGCTTGATGAGAAGCCCCTAATAGACCATAAAATTCACTTCTGTCATTTAGCAATACCAATACTAGTGCAAATATTAACCTTTTCTTTAACTCTTTAAAACTTTTCCCACACTTTTTATTTCATTCAAATTTTATCATTCTTCTTTGATCTTTCTTTGTCCATGACGACTTCACTCTGTAGGGATTCTATCTTAATCTCTTCACTATTTTCCACTTGTCCAAGCAATTTCACTTTCTTTATTCAACTCCAGAACTTCTAAAATTCTCTTATATATCTCTTTCTTTAGAATTTCCAAAACTCTCTTTAATTGTTCCACTTGTTCTCTTTCTGACTCGGAGTATATCAAAATATAGCAAATAATGAAAGTTACGCATTTATTCGTATTTTATTAAAAAATTCTATTTATAAGATCTTGGGAGATACACTGCCCATATAAACTCTTATTCTTTCTCGTTATCTCGATTAGTAAGATAGTCGTCTTTGAAAAATTCTAGTTTAAATCTTGTGTAATATACAACTAGCCTTAAAACCTTTTCTCTTTCGTAGAGTGATTCGTTTCGGGTTATGGCCCCCTTTGATATTTTTGGTGTCATAATAATCTTAAAGTCTATTCCTCAATAAGATGGTGATTCTGGAAACTCGTGACATCTGGAATTTCATTGACAACAATATCTCTTTCATCCTGGGTGGTTCTTTATAAAACTCTACTGCGCACGTCAAACATACCTTACATTGTTTTTAAAATTATTGTTTTTTTATCAGAGTTAGTTTATCTTTTCTGTTCCTTGAAATGGAACTTCTTTATCTTTCTTGGAAGTTAACTTACCCTTATATTTTTAAATTGCACTTCGTATCTGCTTACCAATCTATTCATAAAGTGCATTTACTTCTTATAACTTGAAATATGATAGATCTTAACTATTTCTTGGAGAAAGAAGATGCTCCTTCCAACTAATCGGACAAACTTTTAGTCTTAAATATTTGTTCTTGATTATCAATTCTCTAAGCTCTCTATAGTGGACTTACAGTTTCTATTTCCATCCCTCTCATTCATCAACATCACATCTTCTTATGTTATTACACTTAGTCTTCTAACTTATTTGCCTAACAACTCTAGCAATTGAGTTGTCAACCCTTAACTTCCACAATTTCAATTCAATACAATATCTTTGAAACGGATTCTATTTTGGGTGCTAAGTTGATAGCATATTCAACTTCTCTATTGTAAGGTAATGCTAGATGTTTATTATCACATGAACAATATTAGTTCCATATACTCGGCATAATAACCTTTTGTCCTATATGATAATCAAAACTTCTTTACTTGTTTATGTATCTGAAACATAACTCTCATCCTTTTTTTCTTATTTCGATGAATCATCCCTGGATCCAAAATCTTACCGTTACTCACTTCATTATAACCCATATAAGATCTGCACTCTGAGCAGTGTCTTTCATGGGGATATTAAATCTCTTTGCCTTTTGTTGAGCTAGAGGGTTGGTCATGTTAATATCTTGACATATTACCCACTAGAACCAACACCTTATACTCCTTAACATGTTTATTCACCTTTTTTTCATCCGTAGTAGTTATTTTTTATTACTTATTATAACAATGTTCTTATTTTTCCTTGTCCTCCATTTCCCTGTTCTGATCTTTCAAGATTCATGTTTTTCCTAGACTAAAAATATTACCTCTCGTGAAAATGGCTCTGAAAATTTTACCTTAAATGTAAGCTTTCTTTCTAGGTCTTAGTATTATCCTTCTTTCCGAATCATAATTAGCTTTTCCACTTCAAAATTTAACTAGCATTTATTGTCTAGTCTATGCCTTTTTTAATTTAACAGGTAGACATAAAAATTTTACCTCAATTAAACTTGATATTACTATCTTTATTGTGGTTGTGCTAAACTAACAATCAGCTCAGTTAATAAAATATATCAGGTACATAAAAATTAGGTATTCCTTTTAAAATGCATTGTTCATTGATGTTCATCCATATCATTTCTAACTGTGTCTCATTATTTCATACACCAGCGCCGAACGTCGAAGTAATCGGACCACTATTATCACGGTTAACCTTCCTACTCATTGTAATAAATCCAATTACCTAGACTAGTTTTCGCCACTGTATCTAAGTTTATTTAAGATTCTAAATAATAAAACAAACTACTCGACAAAAAACAACATCATGATAAGTCGATGGTACAACCATAATACTCTCCTAATTATCTCATTTATTTCTTTCCTGAATATTTCTTATCAACTCTAAATATATTTTCATTACTTCCCTATACTTGTGTTTACCCTAACTCCGAAAGCTCAATGAGTATCTTTACATGCTTACAGGTCTCACCAACCTCAGCATTCGACTCGACGAACACCTTTGTGGATTCACTGAATCCACATTCATGAAATCTTCCAACATTTCATACTTATTACCAATTGCCACCCTTTTGGCAAGGTCTGCGGAGTGCTCAAATTCAAACTAGTATCAGGTTTCATGAGATTTTGGCGGTACAATTAATTTCTAACGGGTTATCATCTCATCACTCATAGTGTCCAGGAAGTGTACTAATACGTCACACTCGAACCAGGGTCATCTTAAGTATACCTCTATCCTATCTTAGTATTCAAGGCAATATCATACAATCTCAACTTAAACTTTATATGAGTTTGCTTAATATCGCTCCTAGATTAGGTGATATGCATGTCTTATCTTAGACAAGACCTACGCTTGTTTCAGTGACCAAAAATTGCGGCTCTGATACAAACCTATGACGCCCTCCCGATTCGGGGTATAGATCAGAGGGTCACGACTCAATAATATAATACATATATCCTGAAAATAATGATAATAGTATTATAAGATAACGACCTCTGTTAGGTCCCAATTTGTTTGTAGAAGGGGGGGTTGAATGCAAACAATACCGTTTCGTCGAATAAAATGCGGAATAAAATTGTGAAACAAAATTCAAGTTAAATAAAACTTTTATTAAACTTGAAAGGTGTTACAACTACGGTATCGGTTACAAGGGATTAATCTCAAATCAATTATTACAAATTTAGAATAAATTCGACATGAACTTTTTCTATTTTTGTAATTAAAAGATCAAATGCTAAAAGCGATTTGAGATTAAGTTCTAGGGATTTTAATCCGCTAGATTGATATACAAGAACAAGATAAGTAATTCTAGTGGTTTGGATTTAACATTAACAAACTAGAATATTTGATCTTGAATAAGCAGATGAATGATGAAATATTTTCTTTTGTTTTCTGCTGTGTTTTCTTGTTCTGTATGTGCTCTGTTTGATTGCTGAAAAAATTATTGGATGATATTGTCTTCTGCTTTCTTTTAAACAATCACAGCCGAAGTTATTGAACTGGTGTGACAATCTATTTGAGCTTGAAGGACTTTCGGTGAGACAATCTATTAGAGCTAGGAAGACAATTAAAATGAACTAGCAAGACTTTCGGTATGACTATTGATTGTCATACCGATTGTCATATTAGTTCAAACTAAATTGTTTTACTGAATTAATAAGTGATTTTAATCTAAATAATAATTCTATCAAGACAATCAACTGAATTAGCATGACATTCGGTATGACTATCAATTGTCATACCGATTGTCATACTAGTACAATTACTTGTCTTTTTAGAATTAAAACAGATTTTAACCAATTAAAATTCTGTAAATCCTTAATATTAATTCTAAATTAATTAATCAATTTAATTCAATTAATCAATAAATTAATCCTTGCAGATATAATTTATTTTCTTAATTAAAATTATATGACTTAATTAATTAATAGAGAATTAATACTAACCCTGAGCAGCATCCATTCTTCTGACAATCTTCTGAAAGTCACTGAGACTTATGAATCAATTCCGCCACTTCAATGCTGACACTCGATGTACTGTCTGGTTCATGAGTGACTAACTTTCGTGACGTTTCTTCATGTCTTGACTTTGTTGTTCTCATTGAATCCTTGTAATAAATGATACCTTGACGAGATCTCTGTCACTTGATTAAATCCACGATCTTGAGTTATATCACTGAGGCATGATCAAATTCTTGAACTTCTTCCAGTGAATCTTCAAGTCTGCAGATGAACAATGTTTCTTTATTCTTTGACAGATGTTACTTTGTGAGATCTCTCTGATGCTTGATCCACTATTTACTTATTACATTCTTATTTGAGTTGAGTTAAATACTCGAATAAACGAGTAGGCTATGACATATGCCTTTCAATCTCCCCCTATTTGCTTGTTAGACAATAACAACAAATACCTAGAGGATAACTCAACTAACAAATAAGAAAAAGATATAAACAGTAATGTAAAGTAAATAGCAGAAAAGTTCTGGATTATATTTAACATTTTCCAGATTCCAAATGAAATTTACAAGTGAATACAAGATAGATGTTCCTCTAGCCTGAACATATAACTACATTAGTCTATCTTGATTCATAACGCTCTAATCATATTACATTGAGTTTTGAGCTAATTGACTTTAGTTGTCTTCTCTTCTGACTTCACCTTCTTCTAAATCTTGAAGCAATTCCTTGTCAAAAACACGATCCTTTTCTGAAGTGAAGCTTGCAGGTCTGACTGGTTGAACTCCAACTGTCTTCAACTTATTCTTGAGTTGATTGTACCTTTTAACATTCTTCTCACAATAAGCTTGAATCAAGTCAGCAGCTTGAGTCTTCAACATGGATGAATATCCAGCAGTTCTCAAATGATGTTCCATCCAGACCAGATGCTTAGCTGAGTAGTCTTTAAGAGATTGTACATCTAGCTGACAGATTTGAAGACAATCAGACTTAAAGAATCTCACTTGATGAGGATTGTTGACCACTTGAGGACTAGCCCTGCTGGCAAACTCTTTAAGCCTTTCCCGAAGAACTTCATTCAACTCTGAGCTTCTTTTCACTTTGTTTAAAAGAACCCAAATCTCTGACAACGAACGATTCTCAAATAGATGAAGTGACACTTTGAATGATCCTTCACTCTGACAATATACAAAAATGCTCATCTCATTTAGGGATCTATCAAAAGCAGCTGTGATCCTTGAGACTTCAGTCTTGATAGCATTCATGTACATGTCATTGTTAGGATTTGAGATTTCCAGCTTGTCAAGAAGATGTAAGAACTGCCTATCATTGTTAGTGCATAGCTGAGGCATATCGAGTACTCTCCTAGCTTCATCCCACTTTCCACCAATCTTCAGTCTGACATCTCTTCTCCTTTCTTGAGCTTTAATGTCATGAAGACGTTGCTTTTGAAGAGTTTCTGTTCTTTGTATGTCTTTTCTCCTATCAATGATCTGTGAGACCTTCTTGAGTTCAGCTTCTTTTCTTTGCATCTCTGACTGCTCTTTCTGAAATTCTTTCTCAAACCTAGGATCCACTGAATCTTCTTCTTCCCAATCTTCAAAATCACTTTCTTCTTCAGCTTCAAATAACCCATCTTTATCTTCCTGAACTGGTTCAGTGGGAATGTCAAAAATATCGAAGTCATCCTGTTCTCCACTGTAGTAGGCATCATCAGCCTTTCCTTTATCTCCAGCAGAAGTATCTTTTTCTTTCCCTTTGGAACTACTCCCTTTCTTCTCCCCCTTAGTTGAGGGATCCTCTACTGACTTTCCTTTGAAACCTCCACCACTTCCTGAGCCTGATCCTCCACCAGACGGTCCTTCAAAATAAGCTCTTTGTTCTTCATTAGGGCAATGAGAATTCTTGATCATGTAATATAAGTGCTTCATGCCTTCATTTAGATGTTCCATGCCCGTCTCTATCTTTAGAAATCTTGAGTTGTCCAGTGAATGATTCATCTCAACGAGGTCTTCAAGAGAAGTCATTCTTGTATGTAGGGAGCAGAAGTTGGATATGTCATCAGCTGATAAATTTGGAGTGTCCTGAATAGAATTGAGCTTTGGTATTACAGTAGTCTTTAAATCTGAGATGTCATTCCTTATGATTGCAAGTTGATTGTCGACAGAGGTGGAAGAAGAAGACCGTTCAACCACCTGTGCTTTGAATGCTTGAGCTTCAGCTTGACTTTTAGCAAGTTCTTCTTTCAGGGCAGCAATCTGAGCTAACAGGTTGATAGTATCAGTGTCTGTGTGTGCTCTCACCTGAAGTTCACTCGTATTTGGTTCACTCATCTCACGTGCATGTGTTTCTCTCAATATGATTGCTCGTGAGGAGTCTTCCAATTGCTGTTCTTGTGTACCTGCATTAAAAATCACCCTAGCCTCTTCAAGAGAGGTCAGTGGTGGTGCAATGGGAATTCGCGAGTCCCGATCCTCAGTCAATGCTATCAAATCTTTTGGAATAGATGTCTGAATTGCTTCAGGGATAGATTGACCGAGTTGCCCTCCACTTTCTCCAGATAAATCTGCGAGTGGAGAATCCCATAAGGGAGCCAGAGTTGTTGGATCTGGGAGGGGAGAAAATGACTCTATTAAAGATGGCGGAGAGTCAGATTTTCCCTCTGAAGCATGTGACTGCTCTTCTGCCGTAACTATGGCAGGCACTGTAACCGACTCTACGTGCACTCCTCGCTGGGTGTCCTGAGTATTATCTGGGGAAGTGTATGGTTCCATTGTGAGTAATGGAATTGTGCTTGACTCAGTACAAGATGCCATGGCCCGATGGCGAATTTCAATAGATGCATCCTGTTGAGAGAATGCCTCTAGTAACTGTTCATTGGCCATTTCAAAGTCCATGTCCTGTTGGGAGGACAAGGATAAGCTATCAGATGCCTCAGAATAGGTTTTTCTTTTCTTAGGAGGAGGCAGAGCTGAGGGTTCACTCATATTTGACATTGTACTACTTCCTAATAATCTTCTGGGTAACATTTTAGACAGTGGGGGAGAGGGTGAGATAGAATGAGACTCTGTGTTTGGCTCTATGACCTGGGATTGAAGCTGTGGTTCTACAACTTCATGGTCAGCCCTATCAACCACTGAGGGTCTGTTAACAGAAGTAGGAAGAGATTGAGAGAGAGTGTGAGGAGTTACTACCTGTAATGGAAGAGCCTGGGTGGCTTGAACCACTGGAGGTTGAGGTTGCTGTTCATGGCCGGGAAGATTAAAAATAGGCAAGGGAATATAATTGGTCATGAAAGCAGATACAAGTACTGGTACTTGCATAAATTTGAAGGTTGTGTCTTGGCGAGTGTAAATCTTTTTGCTAACTGGTGGGGGTTCGGTTACAGCAGAGTTAGCAAAAAGTGCTTTGTGTTCAGGGGTGAGTAGATGATCTGCTATGAGCATAAGAAAACGAGCATAGTAACATGATACCCTACGATTTGTAGAATGATCACGTAAAGCAGAAGTTAGACGTCTCAAGAGAATGGGAAAAAGTAGTTTGCCAAAATTGATCCTTTGATTGAAAACAACCGCAAGACCAATATACTGCAGGGTGGAAGTGATGTTATGAAAATTGGATTTTGTGCAGTTGGCAAACACTTTGGAAAGTGTATCGAAGAAAATATCCCATTCAGACACCAAATTTGATTTAGAAAGTTTGGTTAAATTGATCACCCCCTGATAGTGAATAGCAATGAAAAAATTTGTGATATCATTTTCAGAGGGTAAATTACAGAAATTGTCAAGTGGAAAATTTAGCGCACGATTGACGACTGTTTCATCAACTACATACTGTGTGTTTGCCACGGTGAATGAAAAAGATTTTGAATCATCGGCCACAGTAGAGGTTGTGCAAATCAGTCTAAGAAGATCGATATTTAAAATCATATTTGATTTAATAGCAGAGCTAACAATCGAATGGTCATTTAAAAATCTAATCCAAGGCTTAAATTTTTCAACATCACATTTTTCCGGATTGAAATAACCAACTAGATTATGCGCGACAATTTGGAAATTGAGAGCCATTTTAAAATAATAATAAGGCACACACTTTCAGAATTTTAAGAATAATATTAAGAAAATTCGAATTAATTAAATTAATTTAATAATTCGAATTAAATTAATTATAATCGAAAAATTTAGACAGAAATGTATCTCGTTAAAATTCTTAAATCACTAACACAGTTTTGACACACCAAAAGACACAAATAAGAAATTAAGATTAAAAAGGAATTGAAGGGGCAAACTGAATTTACAGAAAATTCAACAGCACTTGTTTATGTATATACTTATATGTATATATCACTAAAGTGATGATTAAGTTTGCTGAGTAAAAACTCGAGCAAGGAAATAACCAGATTGATTGTTTGGTTCGAAGAGAGAGAAGAGAGAAAATTAAGAGATAAAAACTGTTAGATTTTTTTTGAAATGAAGTGAACTGATGAAATGGTTTAAAAACAATACACCAAACGCCTTTATATAACAGCTGGTATGACAATCCGGGATTGTCATACCGATTGTCATACCAGGCAAAAAGAAGGAAATGAAATACACGAATAAGTATTAAAATTATAACTGGTATGACAATCTGATAGTCATACCGATTGTCATACCAGGCAAAATAAAATAAAATAGATATATATATATAATGTTTATAACTGGTAAGACAATCAATAGTCATACCGATTGTCTTGCCAGTATAAAACTAAACTGAAATAACAATTATATTCGCAAATGACTTTCAGCAAGACAATTTCAATTGTCTTGCCGATTGTCATTCTGAAAATAAAAGGTTTTCACACAGAATTAATTATGAAAATAAGTATATATATATATATAAGTACTGAAATGATTTTCAGCAAGACAATTCAATTGTCTTGCCGATTGTCATTGCAGTAGAAAAACACTCAAATATGTACAGACTTCTATTTATGTACTGAAACTATATTTCAAAATAGTAAAACTGAAATAAACACTTAAAATTTTTACAGAAACAAAGATAATATATCAGAATTTATTATTTTTATTCCAAAAATAGATTTCTATTGAATTTTAGCAAATAAAATTCATAGAAGAATATTTTTAGAGGAAATAAAATATTCTGAGATATTTTAAATTAACAAATAGGGAAAAAAAATAAAAATAGATAAGATAATATATATTACATAGAAATAAGCAAGAAATATGATAAAATGATAAAATAAATTTGCAAATGAATTTTTCATTTATGAAAAATTCATTTGTAAATTCATTCAAGAACAGATTCCAGATATTAATTAAATTAATCACAAAAACATTTAACATGCCCAATTTACCAACTAATCTGGTAAATGTGGATTCGTCAAGTGGTTTAGTGAAAATATCTGCTATTTGTTCTTCTGTTGGAACAAAAAATAGTTCAACAGTACCATTCATGACGTGCTCTCTAATAAAATGATACCTGATGTCAATGTGCTTTGTCCTCGAGTGCTGCACAGGGTTGTTGGTGATGGCTATTGCACTTGTGTTGTCACATAAAATAGGAATCTTGTTCAATACAGAGCCATAGTCTCGTAGTTGGTTCCTAATCCACAAGATCTGAGCACAGCAGCTTCCAGCAGCAATATATTCAGCCTCGGCCGTTGAGTTGGAAACTGTTTGCTGTTTCTTGCTGTACCATGAGACTAGCCTGCTTCCTAAGAATTGACAACTTCCTGAGGTGCTTTTCCTATCAACAACACTTCCTGCATAATCTGAATCTGTATATCCGACAAGGTTAAAACCAGATTCTTTAGGGTACCAAATACCTAGATTTGGTGTTCCCTTAAGATATCTTAAGATTCGTTTAACAGCAACGAGATGAATATCTCTAGGATCCGCTTGGAACCTTGCACATAGGCATGTAGCATACATAATATCTGGTCTACTCGCAGTAAGATAGAGTAACGAGCCAATCATACCTCTGTAGCTTGTGACATCTACCTTAATGGAGTTTTCACATGGTCCAAGCTTGACAGCTGTAGTTGATGGAGTCCTTGCTGATGCAGAATCCTCTAGATTGTATTTTTTGAGGAGTTCCTTGAGATACTTGGATTGACAAATAAATGTTCCATCTAACCTTTGATTTACTTGTAATCCAAGAAAGAACTTCAGCTCTCCCATCATGCTCATTTCAAACTTGCTGTGCATTAACTTAGCAAATCTCTTACAGAGATTATCATTAGTAGACCCAAATATTATATCATCCACATAGACTTGGACTAATATAGTATCATTCTTATGTTTTTTTAGAAAAGAGAGTTTTGTCTATGACACCTCTAATAAAGCTATTTTCAATAAGAAATTCAGAGAGAGTGTCATACCATTTTCTTGGTGACTGTTTTAGCCCATAGATAGCCTTGAAAAGAAAGAAGACAAAATCCATATGATCTGGATCTTCAAAACCAGGAGGTTGCTCTACATATACCTCTTCATCCAGCTTTCCATTCAGAAAGGCGCTCTTGACATCCATTTGATAAACTTTAAAGTTTGAAAATGCTGCGAATGCCAGAAATATCCTGATTGCCTCAAGTCTAGCCACTGGAGCATAGGTTTCATCATAATCAATACCTTCAGCTTGAGAATACCCTTTAGCTACCAGTCTTGCTTTGTTTCTTGTAACCACACCATCTTCATCTAGTTTATTCCTGAATACCCACCTTGTACCAACAGCTTTCTTGTGTACAGGCCTAGGTACCAGTTTCCAGACTTGTTGACTTTCAAACTGATTGAGTTCATCTTGCATAGCAATCACCCAATCTGGATCAGTTAGTGCTTCTTCAATTTTCTTAGGTTCCATCTCAGAAAGAAAT
This sequence comes from Apium graveolens, assembly GCF_009905375.1. NCBI lineage: Eukaryota > Viridiplantae > Streptophyta > Magnoliopsida > Apiales > Apiaceae > Apium > Apium graveolens. The sequence goes on from NC_133651.1 coordinate 136,482,753, forward strand.
CCTGAGAACAGACACTCATTTTGAGTAGCACGTCTAGTTCTGACTCCAACATCTGGATCACCAATAATCAACTCAAAAGGGTGAGCTTTATTCCAGACAGTCTGTCTTGGAAGATTTGATCTTGATGATTCACCTTGAAATTCATTGTGATGTTGTGTCCTACTAGATGATCCTTCAGCATCTCCCCCTGAGTTGTTGCCATGTTGACTTGAAGATTCTCCGTCAGTAGCAGTGGTATCTCCATTGTTTCCAGAGTTTCCATCACTATTACCTTGAGTATTATTAGGATTAATAGGTTCTTCAACAGCAACAACCTCAGGTTCTTGACCATGTTCTGACTCTGAATCTGACGTATCATCAAACTTCAGTTTCTCAGAAGGATCTTCAGTTTGGATACTAGGGAGTTTAGTGTCATCAAATGTAACATTGACACTTTCAGTTACTTTGTGTTGATCAATGATAAACACTCTATATGATCTTCTTCCATATCCAACAAAAATACCCTCATATGCCTTTGCCTCGAACTTACCACGACGATCATCTCCATCCTTGAGCACGAAGCATCTGGCACCAAATACATGAAAGTATTTGATAGAAGGTTTCTGTTCATTCAAAATCTCATAAGGAGTTTTCATGAAGTCTTTGTTGATTAGAGTTCGATTCTGAGTATAACATGCAGTATTGACAGCTTCAGCCCAAAAGTACATTGGAAGACCTGATTCATTTAACATCGTTCTTGCAGCTTCAATCAATGTACGATTCTTCCTTTCTACCACTCCATTTTGTTGAGGGGTTCTAGGAGCTGAAAATTGTCTGGTAATCCCTTTGTCTGTACAGAATCCATTTAGAAGTGCATTCTTGAATTCTGTTCCATTATCTGACCTTATTGCTCTAACAGGGACGTTAGAATCTAACTCAATCATCTTGATATGATCAATCACAACTTGTGGTGTTTCATCCTTAGAGTGAAGAAATAAAACCCACGTATACTTGGAATAGTCATCAACTATCACAAGACAGTAACACTTCTTTGACATAGAAAGGATATTAACTGGACCAAATAAATCCATGTGCAATAATTGCAGAACACCAGTTATGGAAGATGTGTCAGTGCCTTTGTGACTTGCTTTCTTTGACTTTCCTTTCTGGCAAGCCTCACATAGTCCTTCTGGAGAAAATTCCAGCTGAGGCAGACCTCTTACCAATTCTCTTTTGACAAGAGAATTCATTGTCTTGAAATTGAGATGGGAAAGTCTCTTGTGCCATAGCCAACTCTCATTTGACGATGCTTTTGCATAGAAACAATTGACTTCAAGATTGCTTCCAGAGTTCATGTCAGCTACGAACAGATTTCCTTTCCGTATTCCCATTAAGGAGGGTTTTTCACTTTTCTTGTGCAGAATCTGACACTTCAGCTTGTCGAATAAAACATTGTAGCCGTTGTCACAGAACTGACTAATGCTAAGCAGATTGTGTTCAAGTCCTTGCACAAGATATACATTTTCAATGATAACATTTCCAGCTTGCAAACAGCCATATCCCTCCGTTAAACCTTTGCTGTTATCTCCAAAGGTAACCACTGGGCCAGCTTTCTCAACCACATTTGATAGCAGGGCTCTATCTCCGGTCATATGTCTTGACGATCCACTATCAAGAATCCACACTACCGGTTGTACCTGTTTAATGCCCTCTTTTCTTGACGATGAGGTGCTTGCATCACTAGCCATGAGAGCAAGATTCCCAACTTCTTCATCTTCACTGTCAGTATCATCCCAGCTTCTTCCCTTTGCCAGGTACGCCCTTTCAGATTTACTCTTCTGATTAGAATCGTAAGAGTTCTTCCTTGCTTGTTTTGGCTTCCTGCATTCTGTGGCAAAGTGTCCCAACTCATTACAGTTGAAGCATCGAATGGTGCTTCGATCAACCATCCCTGTTTTATACCCACCCCTGCTGGTGTTAGAGGATGAAGATCCACCTTTCTGGAATCTGTTGTAGTTGGACTTGTACTTGAACTTGGGATTCCTCTTGAATCTGACATTTGAGAATCTCTTGACAATCAGGGCCATTGACTCATCCTCCAATTGCTCCAGTTCTTCCAAGGAATAATAATCATCTCCTGATTGATTTGTAGTAGGTGAATCAAATTCTGCTACTATCACATTATCTTCAACCTTGGAAGACTGTACCATTCTATCTGACTGTTGAGATTGTTGTTGATATAGTGGTTGTTGTTGTTGTTGTTCATCAGCTACCAGAGCAGTAGACGTGCTGACCACTCTTCCTTTCCCGTAAACTTCCTTCTGTTGAATCTGCTCCAACTCATAAGTCTTTAACACACCATAGAGCCTTTCCAAAGAAATCTCACTCAGATCTCTTGCTTCTCTTATGGCAGTGATTCTATGTTCGAGATGAGTTGGCAGTGTTAAAAGGAACTTTTTATTGACCTCCCTGATGGAATAGTATTTACCATTAATGTTCAGGTTGTTGATCAATGCATTGTACCTCTCAAACACTTCAGTGATTCCTTCTCCTGGATTAGATTTGAAGTATTCATACTCAGAGGTTAGGATTTCTAGTTTGTTCTCCCTAACTTCCTCTGTGCCTTCATTAATAATCTCAATAGTTTCCCAGATATGTTTAGAATCTTTACAATTCATCACATGTCTGTTCATTAGGGGATTAAGGGAATCTACTAAGATTAATTGAAGGCTAGCATCCAGGGAAGCTTCTTCTATTTCAGCAGGAGAGAAGTCCTCAGGATCCTTCACATAAGTTCTCGCTTCGGTGATCACCACATCATTCTCTATTACCTCTGGTTCAATAACCATAGGAATTTTTGGACCCTTCTTCAACACTTGCAAATATTTGGGATTAGCAACCTGTAAAAACAGTAGCATCTTCTTCTTCCACATCACATAATTTTCTTTATCGAAAAGTGGAATTTTAACGGTTCCAACTTTTTGTGTAGTCATTATGAATTTTTGAGTGAATAAAAATTCAAGAAGTGAAAGAAACACAAAAGTCTAGGATCTTGATTTGTACGTTAATCAGAAGGCTCTGATACCAATTGTTAGGTCCCAATTTGTTTGTAGAAGGGGGGGGTTGAATGCAAACAATACCGTTTCGTCGAATAAAATGCGGAATAAAATTGTGAAACAAAATTCAAGTTAAATAAAACTTTTATTAAACTTGAAAGGTGTTACAACTACGGTATCGGTTACAAGGGATTAATCTCAAATCAATTATTACAAATTTAGAATAAATTCGACATGAACTTTTTCTATTTTTGTAATTAAAAGATCAAATGCTAAAAGCGATTTGAGATTAAGTTCTAGGGATTTTAATCCGCTAGATTGATATACAAGAACAAGATAAGTAATTCTAGTGGTTTGGATTTAACATTAACAAACTAGAATATTTGATCTTGAATAAGCAGATGAATGATGAAATATTTTCTTTTGTTTTCTGCTGTGTTTTCTTGTTCTGTATGTGCTCTGTTTGATTGCTGAAAAAATTATTGGATGATATTGTCTTCTGCTTTCTTTTAAACAATCACAGCCGAAGTTATTGAACTGGTGTGACAATCTATTTGAGCTTGAAGGACTTTCGGTGAGACAATCTATTAGAGCTAGGAAGACAATTAAAATGAACTAGCAAGACTTTCGGTATGACTATTGATTGTCATACCGATTGTCATATTAGTTCAAACTAAATTGTTTTACTGAATTAATAAGTGATTTTAATCTAAATAATAATTCTATCAAGACAATCAACTGAATTAGCATGACATTCGGTATGACTATCAATTGTCATACCGATTGTCATACTAGTACAATTACTTGTCTTTTTAGAATTAAAACAGATTTTAACCAATTAAAATTCTGTAAATCCTTAATATTAATTCTAAATTAATTAATCAATTTAATTCAATTAATCAATAAATTAATCCTTGCAGATATAATTTATTTTCTTAATTAAAATTATATGACTTAATTAATTAATAGAGAATTAATACTAACCCTGAGCAGCATCCATTCTTCTGACAATCTTCTGAAAGTCACTGAGACTTATGAATCAATTCCGCCACTTCAATGCTGACACTCGATGTACTGTCTGGTTCATGAGTGACTAACTTTCGTGACGTTTCTTCATGTCTTGACTTTGTTGTTCTCATTGAATCCTTATAATAAATGATACCTTGACGAGATCTCTGTCACTTGATTAAATCCACGATCTTGAGTTATATCACTGAGGCATGATCAAATTCTTGAACTTCTTCCAGTGAATCTTTAAGTCTGCAGATGAACAATGTTTCTTTATTCTTTGACAGATGTTACTTTGTGAGATCTCTCTGATGCTTGATCCACTATTTACTTATTACATTCTTATTTGAGTTGAGTTAAATACTCGAATAAACGAGTAGGCTATGACATATGCCTTTCAACCTCTTACATTAATCCTAATCTTTAACAGGTAATGGTATGAAACAAGCAACTATTTATAAATTAAACAAAGTGGCTTATTGCCACTAGCTGTCTGTCGAAGATTCTCTACCTGCGGAGGCACCGAGAGACTTACTATCCGTAAAAGTCCATTGTTAATGCTCTACCTAGCATTCTCTTAGTATTTCCATCTTTATGCTTAACTTCCATGGTTAGAAAAATAATGAAATCAACTACAAGAGCTCAGCAAGCAACTATTCAATGTAATAAAATGAAAAGTTTCTAATTATAGGCTAAAGTTATTAAGTCTTAGGAGAAGTTCAAGATTATGATTCTTTCTTGATAAATCATTATTTTTATAAACCATTATTTTCATGAAAACCTCTTATTTTCTAAAATCTTTCATAAAATTGTTCTTTATCAAAACATTTTCTTCCATAATAGTTCTTTTATCAGGACTTCACTTCCGTTCAAGAAAATTATCTCAATTTCAAAATATCCCAATCATCTAGACATTTTTTATAGAAAACATTAAATAGTTCTTTATTTGAACTTACCTTCATTTGCAATAACAATCTCATTTTTTTTCAAAATAGTCCAATCATCTGGACAAATCATTCACATAAAATATTTTATTTGATTGGAGTGTATAATGCTCTGGATTGCACGAGTGATCAGCCACGTACAATCCCTATATCGGACTTTACAGCTACTCTGGACATGAATAAAGTACCCATAAGGCCATATATTTAGCCTTTCAAATGTCAGCCCTCACTGGTCTTCATAATATGCCAGCCCTCACTGGTCTTCATAATCACATAGCTGGATCGACGTTACTAGGCCACTTACGCCTCCAATCACTGGAAGGCCGTAAAAATCATTTGGATTGAATTTTTTCACTTTTTAAAATACTTTTCATTTTTAAATCATTACCATCCTTTGAATTTGTGAGACTATTACAAAACTGAAATCATTCTTAATTTCAATTTCTGAAGACATTATTACGTTCACATGGAGTAAGGTATATCCAAAAGAATCATTATTCATGGAATCATAAGTATTACCAATTTTATAGCAATTGCATTTGAAATAAAGCATGCTATTTAGAAAGAGCGAATCAAATCATTTTCTTGCATAAATCTAATCATAAGGTGACAATAGGTATTTAACAATAATATGGTAGGCAAGGGTTGAAAAATTACTTGCCTTATAACATACTTCACATCAACTAGTTTGGATTTCCCTTTCCTAAGCCTCACATTCTCGTCTTTCGAATCTACATGCCATAAAGACACTACTTCAGTAAACCGACATTCACCTTGAAATTATAAACCTAACTACCCGTTCGATTCTCATATAGTAAATGCATATATCATAACATACATATACTTCACATATACCAAACTGGTATACACATATACGATCAACACATAGCAGGTAGTACATCGCCACGTCAAGTCATTCTTAACTAGTTTTGAAAATATTTTAAAACTATCTTGTCTTTATAAAACCATTTGAGTCGTGTAAATTGGGTTTAAACCCTTTGATAAAATATTTAATAAAAGTCAAGTATAAAAGAGTTTTGGTTCTTAAAATAACATTTAAAATTAATTTAACTTAACTGGAGTTAATTAATATTTAAATAAATCATTAGTCAATAAAATTATTCGATTAACTCTCTTTAAATGATTAATTAAATCAAATAAAAATTATTTAAATATAATTTAAAACCAATTAGATCAAGTCAGTTTAAGTAGCACTCTATTTTGAAATCATTTTAGTATTAAACAGATAAATTAATAAAACACAGAAGTGCGCTTCTTTTCTTTTTTAAGAAATCAATACATTACTTATTATTATTTTAAAAATTACTGCAAAAGAAAAGCAGTTCTTCTGTTTTATTAATTACTCGTTGAACTCAAACTGACACCAACAATCATTCAAGCCATATCTAATTATTGTATTCAACTCACGTATATTATTTATACATTAATCAACACATATTACAGTTTTGATTTCTTATTACACGTCTTTGGTGTAATTTTATACGTTAATCAACAGATATAATAGTTTTGATTTCTTATTACACTCTTTGGTGTAATTTAACACGCAATCGTACCATCTACCATTATACAATCCGTCAACACTTCCATTATAATCATACACAAACTGATAAAACCCTTTATTTATCAAGACTAAAAATTCGGTCCAAACATCTTAATTAATCAAATAAATTTCAGAAATTTCACATACACAATCATATATAATCCTACCACAACTAACAACCTCATTTAATCAAAAACTCGTACTAACCCCTTGAAACAAAATCTGGAAAATATGAAAATTTTATAAATAATTTCATATGACTTTCACAACAATTCGTAAGCATGAACTTACTCCACATCTTCTTATATATCGATTTTAACAAGCAAAAATGAACCATTATTCATCCAAAAATCTAAAAATTTTGAACCCATAACTTGCCACTGATATAACTAATTTTATAGAGCATTTAGTGTTTTTCGGGCTCAAGAACATCATTGCCCACTACATCGGTTCACCGGAGTTCATCGACGATGGTAGAATCAAACAGTGGTGCCCAAAAAAGGGGTTTACAACTCATTTTCTCCCAATTAAATCTTTAGAATTTAAACCCACATCAAACTCATATATAAATCATCATAATCGAAGAATAATATGAGAACTCGAACCAAACCTGAAATGGGTTATTCAAAATCTGAACTATACTTACACTTCTACACACATACAAGCACATATCAGTCTTTAAGAGAACGAAAGGACCAAATATTCGGCCTTGATTCAATGGAATCAACCCAGAATTAAGGAAGGGAGGGGGCGAGAGAGAGAGAGAGAGAGAGAGAGAGGACCCGAGAGTGATTGTGAAGAAACAGGGCTAGGGTCTGGTTTTTAGAGAGTTAAAATCCCAAGGGTAGTTTAGTAATTGTAAAACTAAAACCCACCCTCTTTTGTCTTTCTTTTAGTGTAAAACCGATTTTGTAAGAATATTAACTAATCAGGAACGATCTAGAAAACTACCTATTTTATTTTTAAAATGTAGACGATGAAATTAGCTTTCTCCCCATATTTTTAAAATAAATTTTTAGAGTATAGATTATTTTATACGAATTTTACAAGTTACTACTCAAAAATCAAAATAATTATTTTAAAAATTATTTAAAAATACTAAATCACAAAAATAAATTCAACTATCATTTTTATAAAGTCTCTAGGGGTATTCTTGAGATAATACAACAAATCTCGTCATTTAATCATATCCCAGTTATTTTATGAAAATACTTAAATACTCATATAATCATATTTTCACATAATAAAGCATTTAAATTCACTTAAAAACACATCAATCACATGATCCAAGTCATATAAGTTATATAACACGTATTCACGTATTTCACAATCACAACTCATAATTCCACTTATTTTCCATATTAAATCTTTAGATATTCTCACTTTTCCATTTTCATTATACATATAAAGTCTAATAACATTTACTGATCATTTCTTCACTTTATTCCCTTAACCGCATTAATACATATGATCACATCATCATATATTCACATACTTTCCCATGAAAATCATAACTCATTAACTTTTCTTTAATCCTCATAAATAATTATTTTCTAATAAAATGATGCACGTACTCATTTACGTATATTACACGATAACTGTATTGATCACGCTTCCATTTCGTTGGTCTATCAACATCGATACATTTACCACTTAGGGACACATCAATTTGAAACAAAGTATATCCATATAATCATTTTTAATTCTACACAAATTCACATTTATTCATAAAATACAATACACGAATTTTCCGGATTGGACTCTGGTTTGGCACTGAATAAAATCAAATCATAACCTTGCCTGTCCACTTCCCTTTCCCATTTGCATTCCATGTGTACACCATCAATATGGATGTAGTTCATGCCTTTACCGTGTTGTTTTCAGCAGTTCTAACATGCCTCACAACTCACTGGGTGTTTTATCTATCTCATTCATTTTATTCGTAACAAACTAAAAGTAGAAGTTATTTAAAGATTGCTTGATCAAATCAAGCTGAGTCTCTAGACCAATCTTGAAACCCAAAATATCAGGGTATGTATACCTATCATCATTAGAACATTTGGTCTCCCATTTATACAAATGTATAGTGCCTTATTATTATCAAATCTTTCTTGACGAGCCTATCCTTCAAACATCCTTTGAAGGTGTTTAATCACATCATCAGTATCAATATGCTCTTTTTGATTCTAAAGCTCGGCAATCATAATTGCAAGAATGATACATGAAACATCAGTTGTATAATCAATTTTCTTCTGGTAAACATTTTGTTCAACACATGTTTCATTCTCATCTTGAAGAAATAAAGGAGGGGTTTGAGTGACATCCTTAAACTTGAGGACAATCCTCAAGTTCCCATGTCAGCCGAGGAAATTATTTCATGTCAGTTTTTCCTTCTTAAGGACTACAACATTCAGAAGGTATTTGTGTTATTTATCATTTGATATCTACAATATTAAAATTCATAAAATGAATTAGTCTACAGTCGATTATTAAATTAAGTTCAAGTGATTATTCATATATATTCACAATATATATATCTCCCACAATTTTTATCAAATCAACAGCCCTAACCATTAATTTGGAAAGAATATCTTCTATATCCTTTCTAGTGAGGCAAAATCCATATTTCACCATGCGTTAGGTCAACTTTGGCTTTTCTCCTAAAATATGATTATTTAGGTAGAAATTATTTGTCAGTTATATCAACTATATAACTTTTGGATAGCTTAGTGGAACAATATTTTTTTATATTTATCTAATAAATCTCGCCAAAGTCTATGCCTCTAAATTCATAGTTCTATTATGGTAATTTAGTTAAGTCAAATCCAATAGTCAAAAATGTTAGATATATTTGAGATGTCATGTCTAATATGATTTGTGTTTAGTTTTCAGAACTTAACAACAGGACAAATCAGGACTTACTGAAATCAGGACTTACTGGAAGTCAAAACTTAATATCAGAACTTAAGGTCATATCAGAACTTAAGTGCAGGAAGACTTTCAGATAGGGAATGTGGCTGATTTACAGGAGAAGGTCTGTACTAAAACAATAGAAGATATGCATGGAAAGAGTTAGAGGAGTGGAAGACTTGTAAAAGATATCTGACTGATATATTTTAGGAGACAGAATTGTATTCCATATCAATTAGAATATATCTTGTAACTGTGTACTATATAAACACAGCTTAGGGTTTACACTATATGTGTTATCATTATCGAGAAGATTATACATTGTAACCTAGCAGCTCTTAGTGATAATTGTTCATCACTGAGAGAGAAAAACAATTCATATTGTAACAGAGTTTATTGAATAGATTTGATATTTGTTACATACTTGTGTTAAAATTAATTTGATTGTATAAACATTGTATTCAACCCCTTCTACAGTATTGTGTGACTTAACAAGTGGTATCAGAGCTTTTCTGTTAACACACATACAACAAAGATCCAAACAATCATGTCTGAAGAAATACAAACCCCAACTAAGCCCACCAAAACTCAAGAAACTCAAAACACCCAAACCCATAGTCGATGTGAGACTATTAGGGTTTCCATTGTGAGACCTTTTGAGTATCCCATATGGAAAGTGAAGATGGCTATGTTTCTGGAAGCTACAGATCCAGAATACCTTAATAGGATTAATGAAGGACCATATAAGCCTACCAAGCTCTCTGTTGCAGTTGTTGATCAACCAGCAAAGTCCATACCAAAGGAGAAAGGTGATTACACAGCTCAAGACATCTCATCTATTTCTAAGGATGCAAGGGTAAGGCATTTGCTGTATAGTGCCATTGATAATGTCATGTCAAACAGGGTAATTAATTGCAAGACTGCAAAGGAGATATGGGATGCTTTGGAGACAAGATGCCAGGGAACTGATGCAATCAAAAAGAACAGGAGGACTATACTCACTCAAGAGTATGAGCACTTTGACTCAAAAGCTTATGAATCATTAACTGACTTATATGACAGGTTTTCCAAACTCTTGTATGATATGTCACTGGTGGACAAGGAATATGATCTTGAAGATTTAAATTTAAAATTCCTTTTAGCTCTTCCTGAAAATAGGGATTTGAAGTCTACTACCATAAGAGACAACTATGAGCTTACTGAAACTACTCTTGATGAAATTTATGGTATGCTCAAGACTCATGAACTTGAGATGGATTAAAGGAGCAAGAGGCATGGAAGAAAGTCAAGGACAGTTGCTCTTAAAGCTGAGGAGGAATCTCCTAAAGTGGTTGCCCCAAAGAGGGGCAAAGGAAAGGCTCTCATCATAAAGTCTGATTATTTTGATGATGATGATTCAGAAACTGAAAGTTTACCTGAAATAGATGTTGATGCAGAGATGATGCAACAATGTGCTCTTATGGTGAAGGGTATCACAAAGATAGCCTACAGGAAATTCAGAAAGGGAAGGAAGTTTTCCAGGAAAGGTGGAAGTTCTGGTAAGAAAGGGTTCAGAAAGTCTGAAGGCAAAGGAGCAAAGTCTGACAGAGGAGACAACTCAAATGTCAAATACTACAACTGTGGTGAAATAGGCCACATATCTCGTGACTGCAAGAAAGGAAAAAGTGACAAAGGCAAGGCACTTGTCACAAAGAAGAAAAGCCGTGTTAGGTCACACACACTGTAGGGGGCGGGGGGTGAATACAGTGTATAGCACAATCAAATCGAATTCTAATAACACAAGTAACATAAAATAGACTTTATTCAAAGCAATAAATTATGTTACAGTATGGAACTGTCCTCTCTCAGTGATGAACAAATATCACGAGAGCTGCTAGGGTTACAATGAATAATATTCTCGATAATGATAACACTTATAGTGTAAACCCTATGTCTGTGTTTATATACTACACAGTTACAAGATAATCGCTAACTGATATGGAATATAATTCTGCTTCCTAAAATATATCAATCAGATATCTTTTCTTCCAAGTATTCTATTCTTCATAGAATTCCTTCTTCATGCATATCTCTTCTTACGTTTGTCTCGATCTTCTCTTCCTTTAATCAGCCGCCTTCCTTATCTGAACTTTCCTTTAAGTCCTGATATTATCTTCTGATAAATATCTCCTGAACCTTAAGTACTAATGACTTAAGTTTTGACTTCAATATAAGTGCTGATTTCAGTTAAGTACTGATTTGTCCTGTTTAAGTAAGATCTGAAAACTAAACATAAATCATATTAGTCATGACATTATCAAATATATCTAACAATATCCCCCAACTTGTAAATTAGCATAATATACAAGTTTAACAGATATTTGATGATGTTAAAAACATTAAGTACAAATGCATGAGAATTTGACTAGATAACTACAACTTACAGTTCTTAAAGCTTTACCAACTTTAACTTCTGATAACAACTTCAGTCTGTATAGATATCAGAATTTGAGCAGTTATAGATCTTGACTTGGCTTCACCTTCTGATCTCTCTGATGTCAGGAGTTGTTCTGAGATAGTTATTTAACAAACATCTCTCAGCATATCTGAGTTCATCAGTCATCCTCCTTTTAACATCTTTAAGTTCTGCAGAATCTTCACCAGTTTGGAAGATAGCAGCCCTGAGATCATTAATTCTAGCTTTCCTTATGTCTTGATCCAGTCTGATCAAATATGCCTTGTCAGACTTAAGATTGAATTCTACAGCCTTGTAACCCAGAAAGGTAGTTACAATCTTAGCAGATTTAGGCTTCATCTCAACAATATCACCCTTGTGATCTCTGTACTTTGGAAGATATGTGTTGTCAGATTTTACAGAATAAAGCCTTTTCTGTCTCTGAATTTGAGTCTTTAAATAGTTTACAGCACTTTCTGTTATTTTGTCATTCACTTGAAGTAAAAATAAAACATGTTCCAATTCTTCAAAATACTTCAGTGGAATAGCATTTTCCCTTATATGGTAAACCCTACCATCTGTCATGAAGTACAACAAGATGTGTTCTTTCAAGTAGGTATGGTAAACCATCTGTACATATTCTAGTTGATTCAATCTTTCAGGAGTTGCTCCAATACCTGGTTCACTTAAGGAAGTTAGATCATTGGTTGTGTTATGTACTCTTCTTTCATCAGCACTACCCAATCTAGATTTATCTCTTGCTTCCTTTCCAGTAACCACTCTTGCTTCAAAACCACTTGATGCAGTCTTCAGAGGTTGAGTCTGTTTGGCTTTGGTGAATCCTGGTAGGAGTATCTTTGAAGGTTTAACATGAGCAATGTCAGACGTTTCCTTTTCCTTATCTTCTGATATCAAGACAACTTGAGCTATGTCAGAGGTTACTTGCTTCTTTGTAATATCAGAACTAACTATCTCTTGACTCTGAACAACTTGAGCCATGTCAGAGGTTGTCTTAGCTATCTTCCTTGAAGTCAGAGTAAGATCAGCTCTTCAACAGTAATTTCTTCATCCACAAAGGCACATAAACCTTTATAGGTTTACCAACTTTTTCTTTGCCTTTGGACCTTGGATCTATCTGTAATTGTGATTTAGCCTTGGTTGTCTCAACATTTGTCCTTTCTCTTATCACAATGCCTTTGGCCTTAGGAAGTTTCTTTTTACCAACAGAAGCTTCAGATTTAGAATTGACTTTTTCTGACTTAAGCCTAGCTTCTTCTTCCATCAGACTCTCAAAGTCCATTCCTGGATTTTCCTTCAGAAATAACTGTCTTGATATTTCTTTATCAAGATCCAAAAGTTCATTAGAACTTATTCTTTTACCAGTATCAGAAGTAATTCTTTTTCCAGTATCAGAACTTGTTCTATGACTTGTAGCTTCAGCTCTTCTTGATGAAAAACCACTACCTTGACCATGACCTCCACCCATTCCAGAGTTTCCCTGGTCATATTTTTCATCATCCTTCCCCTTTAGTGTCTTAACAGTTTTGCATTTGGACTTAATTACTTTCTCCCCCTTTTTGGCATCAGCAGGTAAGAGAAGAGAGACAAGCAATTCCACTGAGGATTGGATTTCATTGAGTTGAGATTGCTGAGAAGCTTGATTTTTCAAAATTTCATCAATCTAAGACTGTTGCTTCCCTTGGGTCTTCTCAATGTAAGCAACTCTGTCAAAGGTAGGTTTGAAAAGGTTTGAAAAGTGTACTGACTGGAGTGAAGTGTTGGTTTATATAGGCAATAGAATGCCAGGAGACACAAGGAAAATTTAATGCTGACAGGTAGAAATAATTCTACCTCATCTCCCTAGACTGAGGAGAATAAAAACAGCCGTTGGAAGTGTAAAACAGGATTTAATGTGCACAAGAAACAAGTAAATATTACTGTGCATGGACGTGTACCACTAACCCTAATTGTATTGACTGTTAATATTCCACCCAAACATATTCTGATTTAAACTAAGACTGTTTAAGATTTTAACCACAAATAAGTCAAGGAAAGAATCAGAATTTAATATCAACACTTAGACTTATATTAGAGCTTAACAGTCATCAGAAAATGATTTCTTAACTCGAAAAGTTGACTGCCTATTTCTGTAATTCTTCACACAAATTCTGATTTCGGTTCTTCAGAACCTAATCATCAGAACTTCCATCAGAACCTGTCCTCAGAATTTATGCAATCTGACAAATAAACTATTCATCAAAAAAACATTGATCGCCACAGTAAATTTCATCATTCATATGGAGTGTAAGTGTGTGCATTAAGCGAAATATCAGACAAAGAGTAAAGTCTGATTCACTTCAGGACATCTTAGAAATAAGGCATAACTAAGAACTTTACTTAAAATCTGTCATTATTTTGAAGCCTACTATTGAATGAGTTCATGCATGAGTCCACCTCAACCGTTTTGTGCTTATTTTATGCATATTTTGAAATTCCATTTTACAGTGGCTTCTCAGTGTAAGTGAGTCACGATTGCTTATCAGAATTTATGCTATTATCAGAGTATTTCTCCAGTAATCATAGAGTGTGAAAAGTCACCAAGAAAAATATTTATTTTTGCTTTTCTGATGCATATTACTTAATACCAGCAATGCACTTGGGTCGTCCCTTCCACATTTTTTTTACTCTAGATCTCAAAGGAGTACCTGATTTTTATTCCCTTTTCTTTTCCTTTTTCATTTGATAAGTGAGGTTTATCAGCACTTAGTACATCCATCAGATTTACTAACATCAGAACTTAACAGATAAGAAGCACTATTCTAGTTTTTGACTTATTAATAAGATACACAAAGTAAATTGAACTAAGCTCAATATCAGAGTTTGCTTATGTTAAGAGATTTCCACATAAATAATTACTTCAAACATGGGATCTTTAGTATATTAAAGACTACTTGGTCAACATCTAGCACAATTATCCTCATAGGATTGAATAGTCACAAAAACAGTCATTTCACTATTAGAGTTTAGAAATTCACATCAGACAACAATCAGTACTTAAGCAATTTTCGATTAGGCACATAATACACAAAGAGAGTAATATCTGTAAATACTGATCATAAAGTCTGATGTATCAGAACAAAAGCTAAGCAGATTTAGAGAAAGAACCTGAAACCATTCCAAGTTCATTTACCAATCTTGTAAAAGTAGCTTCACATAGTGGTTTTGTGAAGATATCTGCTAGTTGTTGATCTGTTGGAACAAAGTGCAATTCCACTGTACCTTCATCCACATGTTCCCTTATGAAGTGGTACCTAATGCTGATGTGCTTTGTCATTGAGTGTTAAACTGGATTATCTGTCATAGCAATAGCACTTTGATTATCACAGTAAATAGGGATTTTAAAATATGTTAACCCATAATCCAGTAACTGATTCTTCATCCAAAGAATTTGTGCACAGCAGCTTCCTGCAGTAATGTATTCTGCTTCTGCAGTTGATATGGAAATTGGCTTTTATTTTTTGCTAAACCAAGAAACCAATATGCCTCCAAGAAATTGGCAGCTTCCACTTGTGCTTTTCTTGTTAATTTTACAACCTGCAAAATCTGCATCTGAGTAACCTATTAGTTTAAAATCTGATTCTCTGGGATACCACAATCCCAGATCAGCTGTTCCTTTAAGATACTTGAAAATTCTTTTCACAGCTGTTAAGTGAGGTTCTCTTGGATCTGCTTGAAATCTTGCACAAAGACAGGTAGCATACATGATATCAGGTCTACTAGCAGTTAGATAGAGTAGAGAGCCAATCATACCTCTGTAATCAGTAATATCTACTGATTTATCAGTATCATTATCCAGTTTTGTTGCAGTGGCCATGGGAGTGGATGCACTTGAACAATCTTAAATTCCAAATTTCTTCAGCAAATTTCTGGTGTACTTAGTTTGACAAATAAAAGTGCCTTCTTCATTCTGCTTGACTTGAAGGCCCAGAAAATAGCTAAGTTCCCCCATCATACTCATTTGATATCTTGACTACATCAGTTTGGCAAACTTCTTGCAAAGTCTGTCATTTGTAGAACCAAAGATGATATCATCAACGTATATCCGAACCAGAAGTAAGTCCTTTCCATGGTTGAGGTAGAACAGTATTTTGTCTATAGTTCCTCTGTTAAATCCACTTTCTAGAAGAAACTGAGCTAAAGTCTCATACCATGCTCTTGGAGCTTGCTTAAGGCCATAAAGTGCTTTATCAAGCCTGTAGACATGATCCGGATATTTAAGATCTACAAAGCCTAGAGGTTGTTCCACATATACTTCCTCCTCCAATTCTCCATTAAGAAAAGCAATTTTCACATCCATTTGAAAGACAGTAAACTTTTTGTGAGCAGCATAAGCCAAAAATATCCTTATGGCTTCCAATCTAGCAACTGGTGCAAATGTTTCATCATAATCAATTCCCTCCTATTGAGAATATCCTTTTGCAACCAACCTTGCTTTATTCCTTGTAATTATGCCATCACTATCATTTTTGTTTCTGAATACCTACTTTGTACCAACAAAAGATCTGTTCTTTGGTCTTGGCACTAGGGTCCAGACTTTGTTTCTTTCAAATTCATTCAACTCTTCCTGCATTGCTTGCACCCAATCAGCATCTTGAAGAGCTTCTTCCACTTTCTTTGGTTCAGTCTGAGAAAGAAAAGAATTGTAAAGACATTCACTTGAAGTAGTTGTTCAAGTTCTGACACTTGCATCAGGATTTCCAATATTTAAGTCAGGTGTATGTGATTTAGTCCACTTCCTTGCAGATGGAAGGTTTTCCCTAGAACTGGATGCTCCCCCATGATCCATGCTATCTTCATCAACATTTTCTGATGCTGCTCCTGAAACTATGCTCTCTGAGTTGGATCCTTCAGAATTTAAGTTTTCAGAACTATCAGAACTTGGCTTATCAGAACTTGATAAATCAGATGTTGAAGAGCTAGTTGTATGTTCTGATGCTTCTTGAGATGTGGATATATCTTCAGTATGCTCCCCCTGCACAGGTGCATCTTCCTTTGACGTAGTCACCACAGTTTCAATAACATCAGAGTTTAATCCATCAGAGTTTGCATTATCAGGATTTAGACTTTCAGGATTTTCAGTATCAGAATTTGAGTCTTCATTTTCGAATCTCAGCTGATCATGATCATTGAAATCTTCAAGTCCAGTAATCTTCTTATCATCAAAAGAGACATTGATAGATTCCATGACAACCCTTGTTCTTAAATTATAGACTCTGAAGGCTTTTGTGGAAAGTTGATATCCAATAAAAATTCCTTCATCAGCTTTTAAGTCAAATTTGGATAGCTGTTCAGGGTGAGTCTTAAGAACAAAATACTTGCATCCAAATACATGAAAATACTTCAGATTTGGCTTCTTTTTCTTTACCATCTCATATGGTATCTTTCCATGCTTGTTAATGAGTGTTGCATTCTGAGTAAAACAAGCAGTCTGCACAACTTCAGCGCAAAAATATGTTGGTAGCTTTGCTTCATCAAGCATAGTTCGTGCAGCTTCAATGAGAGTTCTATTCTTTCTTTCAACAACTCCATTTTGCTGTGGAGTTCCAGGAGCAGAGAATTTCTGCTTAATTCCATGGTCTTTGCAGAACTCTTCCATGATCAAATTCTTGAACTCAGTGCCATTATCACTTCTTATTATCTTCACAGAATCTTTGACCAATTTATCCAGTTGCTTGACATGATCAATCAAGATAGATGGAGTTTCACTTTTAGGGTGCAAGAAATACACCCATGTGTATCTGGTGAACTCATCCACTATGACCATAGCATATTTCTTCTTTGCAATAGACATGACATTCACTGGACCAAATAGATCAACATGTAGTAAGTGATAAGTCTCAAGAATTGATGATTCAGTCTTGCTCTTGAATGAAGATTTCCTTTGTTTAGCCTTCTGACAAGAATCACAAAGGCCATCAGGAGCAAATACTGACTTTGGCAGTCCTCTCACAAGATCTTTCTTGACCAGTTCATTTATATTGTTGAAATTTAAATGAGAGAGTTTCTTGTGCCATTTCCAGCTTTCTTCAATTGATGCTCTACTCATCACAGATTGCAGAACCATCAGTACTTGTTGAAATCTTGGCTTCATAAATGTTACCACGCCTATAACCTTGCAGAACAACTTTGCCTATAGATTTACTTATAACTTCACAGTGTTCTTCAAAGAAATCCACATGATAACCTCTATCACAGATTTGACTAACACTCAGCAGATTGTGTTTAAGTCCTGAGACCAGAGCTACTTCTTTAATGATGACATTCCCAAGATTGATATTGCCATATCCCAATTTTTTCCAATGTTGCCATCTCCATAAGAAACACTTGGGCCAGCCTTCTCCACAAAGTCTGATAGCATGGCTTTATTTCCAGTCATATGTCCTGAACATCCACTATCCAGAACTAGGATGTTTTTCCTGTTGCCCTGCAATCACAACAACCACTAATGATTAGTTTTAAGGACCCAGACTTGCTTGGATCCTGTGGCCTTATTAAGTTTGTTAACATTTGCAGCGGATTTAGCATCATAGTTTATGTTAACATTTTTCTTATCAGCATTTATACTATCATACTTTGTATCAGAACTTATACTAGAAGGAACAATGCTAACTTTCTTTAAAGAAGGTTTTAATTGATAATAATCATAGTACAAACTATGATATTCCTTACAAGTATAAATGGAATGCCATAAACTACCACAATGAAAACAAGGATTTTGTGGCTTATATCTAACAGACTGACTCTTAACTCCTGACTTTGAAGGTAAGGAGTTTATGTTCTTATTCTTCCTGCAAAAAGAAGCCAGATGGTTAGAACTTCCACAGTTATGACACATTTTTCTAGGAGCATCAGGAACATGCTTATAATCATTGCTTTTATTCACACCTTCCTTTCCATTCCTATTTTTCCTAGGTAATTTTACCTTATTTGCATTCTTAACTTCTTTCAGCTTATGCTTAAGCTGCTTCTTTGTTATTAAGCCTACGTTTACTTCAATTGTCCTTTCCTATTTTAGTTTTCAGAAGTTAATTCCTTTTTAACTTCTGATTTCTCAGTATCAGACTTTACAGCTACAAACTTAACAGGTTTTAACTTTGATTTTTGTTTAACAACTATAGGCTTAATTTCTACAGTTCCTTTATCATTCTTATCATCTCCATAACCTAAGCCCTCTTTCCAGTTTCCACTACTTAACAAATTCCGAGTTGTTCTGCCAGAGTTAGTCCAAGTCCTGATAATCTCTCTTTCCTTCTCTAACTCAGTTTTTAGAGATTCATTCATTTTAAGTAATTCATCCCTAACATAGAAAGCATCATCTCTATCTTTCTGAGTTTGATGGAACATGACTAACTCTTTTTCTAAATAATCATTCCTCTTTTTACAAGCAAGATTTTCAGAAGTTAATCTTTCACATGTTAAAGTTTGATCTCTATAGCTAATGAACATGGTTTTAAGATATCTTCTCAACTCATTAATATCATCAGTATGAAAGGCATAAGTAGTTTGAGGTACCTTTAACTCAGCAGCTTTAGAACTGCTTTCAGCACTTGCCATATCAGCGTTTGCCATCAAGGCATAATTCTCCTCACTTTCAGAATCTGAGGTATCTGTCCAGTTTTTCTTCTTTGTGACAAGAGCCTTGCCTTTGTCACTCTTCACTTTCTTGCAATTAGGAGATATGTGGCCTTTCTCACCACAATTGTAGCATTTGACATTTGTGTAATCTCCTCTGTCAGACTTCCCTCCTTTGCCTTCAGATTTTCTGAAATTCTTCTTATCAAAACTTGCACCTTTCCTGGAAAACTTCCTTCCCTTCCTGAACTTCCTGTATGCAATCTTTGTGATTCCTTTCATCATAAGAGCACACAGCTTCATCATCTCTTCATCAGCATCCATCTCAGGCAAGCTTTCAGATTCTGAGTCATCATCACTATCAGAACTTGATAACTCAGTATCAGACTTTGTGATGAGCGCTTTTCCCTTGCCTTTCCTTGAGGTAGCTGCCTTGGGGGATTCTTCTTCAGCCTTAAGAGCAACTGTCCTTGACTTTCCTCCTTTCCTCTTGCTTCTTTGTTCCATCTCAATTTCATGAGTCTTGAGCATCCCATAAATTTCATCAAGAGTCATTTCATCAAGATTATAGTTGTCTCTTATAGTTGTTGCCTTCAAATCCTAGCTTTCAGGAAGAGCTAACAGGAATTTAAGGTTTGAATCTTCAAGATCATACTCCTTATCAACCAGTGACAAATCGTTCAAGAGTTTGACAAATCTATCATATAAATCAGTCAATGACTCATTAGCCTTTGAGTCAAAGTGTTCATTCTCTTGAGTGAGTATTGTCTTCCTGTTCTTCTTAATCGAATCAGTTCCCTGACACCTTATTTCCAAGGCATCCCATATCTCCTTTGCAGTCTTGTAGTTAATTACCCTATTTGACATTACATTATCAATGGCACTATGCAGTAAGTGTCGTACCTTAGCATCCTTAGCAATTGAAGCGATATCTTCAGCAGTGTAGTCGCTCTTCTCCTTTGGTACTGACTTTGCTGCTTCACCTGCAACTGCAACAGCGAGCTTGGTTGGTTTGTGAGGCCCTTCATTGATTCTGTCAAGATATTCTGGATCAGTTGCTTCCAGAAACATGGTCATCCTCACCTTCCATACGGGATATTCAGATGGCTTCAGAATGGGAACTCTAATAGTCTCATATCGACTATGGATTTGTGTCTTTGGAGGTTCTTCAATTTTGGTGGGCTTAGTTGGAGTTTCTACTTCAGACATGATTGTTTTTGGATCTTAAACTGTTTGTGTGTTAACAGATAGGCTCTGATACCACTTGTTAGGTCACACACACTGTAGAGGGGGGGGGGATGAATACAGTGTATAGCACAATCAAATCGAATTCTAATAACACAAGTAACAGAAAATAGACTTTATTCAAAGCAATAAACTATGTTACAGTATGGAACTGTCCTCTCTCAGTGATGAACAAATATCACGATAGCTGCTAGGGTTACAATGAATAATATTCTCGATAATGATAACACTTATAGTGTAAACCCTATATCTGTGTTTATATACTACACAGTTACAAGATAATCGCTAATTGATATGGAATATAATTCTGCTTCCTAAAATATATCAATCAGATATCTTTTCTTCCAAATATTCTATTCTTCATAGAATTCCTTCTTCATGCATATCTCTTCTTACGTTTGTCTCGATCTTCTCTTCCTTTAATCAGCCGCCTTCCTTATCTGAACTTTCCTTTAAGTCCTGATATTATCTTCTGATAAATATCTCCTGAACCTTAAGTACTGATAACTTAAGTTTTGACTTCAGTATAAGTGCTGATTTTAGTTACGTACTGATTTGTCCTATTTAAGTAAGATCTGAAAACTAAACATAAATCATATTAGTCATGACATTATCAAATATATCTAACAAGCTGGACAGACACTTCATATTCTGAACATGAGGTGAACTATGCCTTGATGGAAAATGCTGATAGCAATACTGAAACCGCTGAATTGAAGGTACCTCAAACAACTTATGCTTTTCATACTGATGATATTACTGAGTTGAGATTATATCTTAAAACAATGTTCATTAGTTATAGAGATCAGACTTTAACATGTGAGAGATTAACATCTGAAAATCTTGCCTTTAAAAATAGAAATGACTGTTTAGAAAAGGAGTTAGTTTTTCTTCATCAAACTAAGAAAGAAAGAGATGATGCTTTATATGTTAGAGATGGAGTGTTAAAATTGAATGAATCTCTAAAAACTAATTTAGAAAAGGAAAGAGAGATCATCAGAATTTGGACTAACTCTGGCATAACAACTCAGGATATACTAAGTAGTGGAAACTGGAAAGAGGGCTTAGGTTATGGAGATGATAAAAGTAAGAAAGGAACTGTGTAAATTGAGCCAATTGTTGTTAAGCAGACTGCTTAGCCAAAGGTAAATCCTGTTAAGTTTGTAGAAAAAACTGTAAAGTCTGATTCTGAAAAGATGAAAGAGTCTAGGATAGAAGTCAAAGAAAAGTCAACTTCTGACAAATTAAAATAGGATAAACCAACTGAAGTAAACATAGGCTTAATGACAAAGAAGCAGCTTAAGCATAAGCTGAAAGAGATTAGAAATGTGAACAAGGTAAAGGAAGCTAGGAAAAATAGGAATGGTAAGGAAGTTATGAATAAAAGCAATAATTATATGCCTGTTCCTAATGCTCCTAGAAAGAAATGTTATAACTGTGGAAACTCTAACCATCTTGCTTCTTTTTGCAGGAAAAATAAAGATATAAACTCTTTACCTCCTAAATCAGGAATTAAGAGTCAGTTTGTTAGGTTTAAACCATAAAATCCTTATTTTCATTTTGGTAGTTTATGGCATTCCATTTATACTTGTAAGGAATATCATAGTTTGTACTATGATTATTATCAAATAAAACTTTCTTTGAAGAAAGTTAGTATTATTCCTTCTAGTGTAAAGTCTGATGCAAAGTTTGGTATAAATTATGATAAAAAGCATGTTAACATAAACTCTGAAATTAAATCCGCTGCAAATGCTAACAAACTTAAAAAGGCCAAAGGATCCAAGCAAGTCTGGGTCCTTAAAACTAACCAATAGTGGTCTTTGTGATTGCAGGGCAATAGGAAAAACATCCTAGTGCTGGACAGTGGATTTTCAGGACATATGACTGGAAATAAAGCCCTGCTATCAGACTTTTTGGAGAAAGCTGGCCTAGGAGTTTCTTATGGAGATGGAAACATGGGAAAAACTCTGGGATATGGCAATATCAATCTTGGGAATGTCATCATTGAAACAGTAGATCTTGTCTCAGGACTTAAACACAATCTGCTAAGTGTGAGTCAAATCTGTGACAGAGGTTATCATGTGGATTTCTTTGAAGAATACTGTGAAGTTGTAAGTAATTCTACATGCAAAGTAGTTCTGAAAGGTTACAGGCATGGTAACATTTATGAAGCCAGACTTTCAACAAGTTCTGATGGTTCTGCAATCTGTCTGCTGAGTAGAGCATCAATTGAAGAAAGCTGGAATTGGCACATGAAACTCTCTCATTTAAATTTCTACAACATAAATAATGAGCTAGTAAAGAAAGATCTTGTGACAGGACTTCCAAAATCAGTATTTGCTTCTGATGGCCTTTGTGATTCATGTCAAGAGGCAAAACAAAGAAAATCTTCATTCAAGAGCAAAACTGAATCCTCGATTCTTGAGCCTTATCACCTACGACATGTTGATCTATTTGGTCCAGTCAATGTCATGTCAATTACAAAGAAAAAATATGCTATGGTTATAGTGGATGAGTTCACAAGATACACTTGGGTGTATTTCTTGCACAAGAAGAATGAAACTGCATCTACTCTAACTGATCATGTTAGACAACTGGATAAATTGGTCAAAAATTCTGTCAAAATTATAAGAAGTGATAATGGCACTGAGTTCAAGAATTCAATCATGGAAGAGTTCTGTAAATAGCATGGAATTAAGCAGGAATTTTCTGCACCTGGAACTCCACAGCAAAATGGAGTTGTAGAAAGAAAGAACATGACTCTCATTGAAGCTGCACGAACTATGCTTGATGAAGCAAAGCTACCAACCTACTTTTGGGCTGAAGTTGTACAGACTGCTTGTTTTACACAGAATGCTACACTCATAAACAAGCATGGAAAAACACCATATGAGATGGTGAAGAAAAAGAAGCCAATTCTGAAATACTTTCATGTATTTGGATGTAAGTGTTTTGTTCTTAAGACTCATCCTGAACAACTGTCAAAATTTGATCTAAAAGCTGATAAAAGAATTTTTGTTGTATATCCACTTTCCGCAAAAGCCTTCAGAGTCTACAATTTAAGAACAAGGGTTGTCATGGAATCTATCAATGTATCTTTTGATGATAAAAAGATTACTGGACTTGAAGATTTCAATGATCATCATCAGCCGAGATTTGAAAATAAAGATTTAAATTCCGATTCTATAAATTCTGATGGCTTAAATCCTGATCCTGTAAGTTCTGACGGGTTAAATTCTGATTTCTGATGTCATTGAAACTGTGGTAACTACTCCATGGGAAACTGCACCTGTTCAGGGGGAGCAAGCTGAAGATCCTACCACAACTCAAGACTCCCAAGAAGCATCAAAACCTGTCACTGGCTCTTCAAGTTCTGATCCATCAAGTTCCGATGAGCCAAATTCTGATAATTCTGGAAACTCTAATTTTTCAAATCATGAAGGATCCAACTTAAATTCTGAAGTCTCAAAGAGCATAACTACAGGGGGAGTCTTAGTCCCTAACAATGCAACAAGAATTACAGAAGGGGGGTTGAATGGAATTCTTAAAACTTTTTCTTAGTTTAAGAGTGTTCTAACTTAAAATATATATCTGTGTGAATTGATTTGCAAAGTGCAGAATAATAACTTGGAATGAATCAAAACACAAGTAATTAAAAACACAAGTCTTTAATAACTTTCTGGTGGATTTGAATGTATCCACCAGAGATATGTATTTTATCAAGAGAACTCTGTGTAGCAAGATTTGTACATAGCTGCTTACAAATATGAACAACTAAGTTTGCAGAGAAATACTAAAAATACAGCTTTCAAATGTTTCTCACAGAATTTCTTGCTTAGTGTTCTTGTTGTTCTATTTGCTACTTCTTGGTTTATATATGACCAAGATTACAAAGTAATAAGATAAGATAATAAAATAAAACCTATCAAGTTTAACACTATGCTGCTTCATTACTCTATTCCAGCATCTTTGAATATCTTCATAATAGCATGGAAATGTCAATACTTTTTTGTTCTCTAAAACCTAGTTGAATAGGCTTCCACATTCCTTTTGCATACACTCGACGCATGTGACTTTGTTGTCACTGTCAACTGATGTTTGAATTGATTATCCGTCGGGTACATGATCATCCACCGGGTTCCCATGTTGGTCATCCGTCGAGTAGCATTGTTGTTTATCCGTCGGGTAGCTATCTGGCACTTGACTTCATTTCATTTATGCAGAATTACAAGACATCATCTATGTACAATTAATCAACCTATTCTGCATATCTATTTAAAGTCAACATGACTTGGGTGCTACTACAGAAACTAAACAAGGTGTATGCAGAAATGTGCTACAAAATCATTATTACATAAGTTACTCACTTGATGGATAATTGATCATCATCCGTCGGAACTATATTGAGTCATTCGTCGAGACTATATTCCTTATCCGTCAAGTGCTACATTTTTCACTAAGTAAAATCTACTAAGGTGTTTTGTTAATAAAATCATCAAGTACACAACATATTCACAACAATCTCCCCCAATTTATGTCTAGTGGAATTGTAGCCATAAATTAAGAGAAACTTGATGATAACAAAATAACCTAAAAATACAACTTTAAAAGTAAGTAGATAAAACTGTAAAGTGCTTCAAATAACAAAATGTACAAAGATTAGCTCACAGTCTTTTTCAAGATGCTCCTCTAGCCTGAGCAGATTTATCTAGTTCCTTGAAGGTCTGGATCTCTTTCCAAGCTTTCTGTTGTTTTCTTCTATTTGATTTGGGGCTGTTTATGGAATTCTAGTTCATCAGATTCTGAGAGATTTAGCTTTTCTTGCATCTCCAAAACGGTCTCATTGCTAGAGATGCTCAATTGGTCTTTTAATCTGAAAAATCTTCTAACCCCTTTGTCATTCATGAACTCCATCAACCAATAGGGCCTTAGATGCACTCTTCTTCCTGTGTAAGGATTAGTTAGAGTCTTTGGGAGTGCATCTTTAGCTCTAATACTCCTCAGTTCTTCAATCTTCTTTAGAAACTAGTCTTCTTGCAGTTACATTGAATCCAAAGTTCTTCTTGAATGATGAATAAACCTTTATCAGCACATACTGGCTTTCTTGAAGGATCCTGTGAAGTGGCCATTGAATCTCCTTTCCTCCCTTGTACTTGAAAACTAACCTTTCAGGTAGATTCCTGTAGGCATCAATCCCTCTAACTTCTTCCAGTTCATCTAGATAGAGGTTTAGGTCAGAGAATTCCTTGATGTCACATAAGTACAAGTAATCTCCCTTGTTGTTTTTGGATTGAGCTTTGGCTAGAGATTTGGATTTGAGAGGTGACAACTTCACTTTCTTGACTGCTCTTGACTTTGTTCTTTTTGGCTTTTTAAGGATTGGCAAATTGAAGTCAGGAATTGGTAGACTTTCCCAGTCTATTGGTTCATCCTTAGGCACAATAGGTTCACCATAAATGATCCTGTAAGGGTCCACCACCTTAATGTCTTCAAATACCACTGAGGGTTTTGATGCTTGAGTTGTAGTTGGAATGGATTCCTTAGGAAACTGATCCTCCAATTCCTTACCAACAAAGTTCAATTTCCTTTTGGTTCTTTTGGCCAATTCCTTGTATCTTTGAGATTTCTTTTGTTGTGATTCAACTTGCTTATTTGGATCTTGAGATTCAGTGATTTCAGATGGCTGAGTAGGAATTTGTTGTGTTAGTTTCATAGCTTGTAGCTTGGCTAAGATAGCAGCTTGCTCTTTCTTTTGTTTAGCCTTTTTAGCATCTAGAGGAACTTGCTTCTTTTCTTGCTTCAATCTTGCCTTTTCTTCTCTCTTTGCTTCAGCAAATTGAGGATGTCCAACCACCACACAAATCTCTTTACCATTCCTGAAAACTTTAGCAATTCTCCTTTTTAAAGCTGAATCAGCTGGATCCTTGTAAAAGGCAATGAATCTTGACAACAGTTTCTTCTCATCAGGCTTTGGTGTCTCATACACTGTGTCCAAAGGGTTCTTTAGAGAGGTTCTTGGATAATTCACCCTTGGCTTCAAAAGTACTTCAGCCTTTGGAGGTTTGATGCAGGATGGCTGTCCTCTTTCTAGATAGTTCATGCTCATTTCATTTACAGAGATTTGCCTGACTTGAGAGTGATGAATAGCTGACTTTTATGGCTTCTTTGCTAGCCCAAACTTCTTCTCAATATCCTCATCAATCTTCTCCCAGTTGATTGGCTTCAACTGCTCCTTTTCAGCTGCTCTTAAATTGGCTGCTGCTTCATTTATTAGATCAATGCTATCTTTGGCTGGTGGCTTGGTGAAAGTAATTGAAGGCACAATTACTTTGCTAACTTCAATGTTGAGCACTTTTTGCTCCCCCTCACTCCTAGAATTCTCTTTCTCTCCCTTTTTGTTATCAGCAAGCAGCCACCAGTTTCTGAAGCAAGTCTGTCTGTTGAGCTTGGTGTAGATGAATTGCTGTAAGAGATGCTTCTATTGCTGTCATTCTTCTATCTAAGGCATCTATCTTTGTGGAAAGATCAAAATTTTTCCTAAGTTGTCTCTTAATGTCAAGCATTGTAGCTTCTGGAAGTTTAGAGTCCATCTTATCAGAAATGACCTTTTTCATCTCATCAATATCACCTTTGATAGTGTTGACATCTCGAGCATGTTGAAAACCTTGGATTTGTTGCAGTTGCAGATAAGTAAGATGTGCTTGAAGGAGCTTTTTGGTGTTGGCATTTGTGTGGTTTGAAGAGCAGAATTTATCTGATTTATTAGTTGAATCAGGGTTGTCTTGAAGTAGTGTTCATCACAGTGCTTTGAAAATGCCCAAGATGGCATGCCTGATCTTGAACTGGAGCCTACTTCTCCCCCTATGTCCAATGGCTCTTCTTCACTATCTCTACCTTCACCTCCAAAGAATTCTTCTGAACCACCAGTCTCATAATCAACATCACCAGCTGTAGAGGGCAAAGCTGTGATGGCATCCTTAGCTCTTAGCATTAACTGTATGGTGTGCACCAAGTTGAGCATCCTTTCTGCATTGTCATTGCCCTGTTCAGCTAGAAGTTGATATGCTGGAACAGGGTGAGTAAATGTCTCAGCATCAAGGGAGGTCGATTCTATAACAGCTTGAGGTTGCTGAGATAGTCTCTCCCTGTCTGCATCCTGGATATTCATTAACTCACACAATAACATCCATCCTTATATCTTCAGTACCTGCTTTTCTCTCATTTTATCTCTTTTATTGCATCAAGGTCTCACCTTGGCTCCCCACCCTCACACCCTCACGTTCACCATCTAAGATGGGACTCCACACACTCTCTTTTTCCAATCCTGAAGAACTGGATTACATATTTTCACTCTTTTCCTCTCCTTTTTCCTGGGAGCAACCCAGACTCTCACTCATAACGCACTCTTCCCTCAATCCTAGGAGTGATTATACTACTATTAAGTCTTCATTACTTGAAATAATTAATGAAATTTGAAGCTGTGCAGAGACACTCGATGAATAAGGGATATCCGTAGGGTTAGCAGTTTGACTATCCGACGGATAACTGCTGTTAAGCTTATCCGTCGGGATACAATCACTACTCGACGGATGAAAAATATCCATCAAGAGAGTAGAAATAAATGAGTTAGGAGTGGAAACTATTCTGGACTCTGTGCAGATTGATGAAAATTTTGGCACAGATGTCTCAACAGTTCCCGAAAGAATTGGCAAGTGAGCCAACAAATCATCCAAAAGATGATGCTCACTTGCACTAGATTTTGGCTTCCCCAACAGAGTTAAAGAAGGGGAATCAAGAATTGATGTGTTGATCATATCCACATCCAGAGAGTTTGTGGGAGAATTTGGTGTTTAGGGTGCTTCTATAACTAAAGATTTTGGTTGTGACTCCACATTTATTGGAGCCACATCAAGCTGACTTTGAGAAGGTGCAGTGACTGTGTCTTTAGCACCAGTTTGCACAGTGTGTGAACCCTATGCATCCCCAAAGGTTTTTGGTTTCTTCTTTCTTGTATAGGTTTGGGGTGAGCTTGTGTCCCTTACCCTTTTGGCCTGTGCTCTTGGCTGAGAGCTTTGTTCAATAGTCACATCCTTTTGGGAAGATGCAACTAGTAATGTGCTAATTTCCTTATTAAGCACTGCAGTCTGTTGGGAAACTACAGTATGGCTAGGTTGGGAAACACTCACCTCTCCAACCTTATCCTTAGGGTTTCTTTGATGTTAACCCTGTCCCTCACCTACCTTACCCACCTTCACACTCCCCTCTTTAGATTTGGTGGATTTTGCAACTGGCATCTTTTGAGAGATACCAGAGGGGGCTTTCTTTGACTTGGATTTAGAAATTTTGGATTTGGCAGCTTGGGTAGGCAACTGTTGGGTCATTGACACAGTTGCCATAGCTACACTAGATTGCAAAGAAATTTATAAGGTTGGAATAGTAGAGACAGATGAACTTACCTCACTTACCTGAGGTGCTTCCATTACAGGGAAATAGAAGAGTGGCACCTCTTTGTGATGGTTTGCCCTGTTCAAATCTGCAATAATTCTTCTCTCTTGAACCCAACAATCTAATTTGATGGTTGGGTTCTCAAGCACAATTCCCTCAGAGAGGTGGTTAGCTAACATCATGAAAAATCTAGCATAGTAAACATTTTTGCCCCTCTTATTTAACTCTCCTAACATAAACCCCAACTCAAACAAAACAAGATCACTAAAGTTAAAGTACTTATCAGTAACTAGCATGTAAAGCATGTTAAGCATAGAGATATTGACAGAATCAAAATTATTGATTTTACCAGAGAAAACCTTAGTAACTACATCACATAGATAACTCCATTCTTTCCTAAGACCCAACCTCCTAATTTCACTTAACTTAAAAGTAGAGAGTGCATAGTTCATGGAGTTAAGCATATTAACAATGTCAGTGTCTGTGTGTGGTGAAGTTACAATATTATCAGGAATTTTGAAACATGCTTTAACAACATCACTGTTAATACAGAATTCTTTACCTTTAATAGTAAGTGTGATGGTCTTATCAGTTGAGTTGTACATAGCAGTTGACCATATTTCCTCAACAACCTCACAGAAGATGGTGGGTGATTCTAGCATGGCATAGTTGAGTTTACAGTTCTTCACAAAATCCATCATTTTGTGGTAGTCACCAGACTGTTGAATCCCCTTGTTCACTAGAGCCGTAAAGTTGTTCTTCTCATAGATGAAT
Organism: Apium graveolens; assembly: GCF_009905375.1. Lineage (NCBI taxonomy): Eukaryota > Viridiplantae > Streptophyta > Magnoliopsida > Apiales > Apiaceae > Apium > Apium graveolens. The sequence goes on from NC_133651.1 coordinate 136,512,741, forward strand.
CCAATTTGAGACATGATCTTGACTACTGGTGCCATTGTTAGAGAGTGGAAATTGCAGAGATAGAGATGATAATTGCTTTTGAGAAAGAGAGAATTTGGAGCAGATGATTTGAGAATGATAAAAGAAAGTAATGGAAATGAGTTAAGCTTTTATACTATCTCAAAAATAACTGTCAAAAATAATAAAGTAAAATAAAGTAACCAATAAGAATTGCCCAAAATAGCCGTTTAAAAATAAACTGTAAAAATTCCTTCAATTATACGTCGTGTTATACTTATAAACTGTAAGTATACTCGATGGATAAAGTTCAGGGAATTAACGGCTAAGATTCAGACAATTCGACGGATGAGAATAAATCAGTTATCCGTCGAGTCATAAAAATTCCAGAAAAATAATTGATTTTATTGATAAAATGTATACCGACGGATGATCAAACTCGATGGATAGTGATTATCTGTCAAGATGTAAATTTTGACTTAGCCAAAATTTCATCTATGACTGAAAAATCAATTAAATTTTTGGCTGCATTACAACTTGCAAACAATCTATTAGCCAAAATTTCATCTATGACTGAAAAATCAATTAAATTTTTGGCTGCATTACAACTTGCAAACAATCTATAAGGATTCGAGAGAAATTTAGCATACCTAACTCACTTACCAACCTTGAAAAGGTGGATTCATCCAGTGGCTTGGTAAATATATCTGCAAGCTGCTTTTCACTTGGAACAAAATGTAGTTCCACAGTACCATTCATTACATGTTCCCTTATGAAGTGGTATTTGATGTCTATGTGCTTTGTTCTTGAATGTTGCACCGGATTTTCAGTGATGGCAATTGCACTTGTGTTATCACAGAAAATGGGAATTCTTTCCACTTGCAGACCATAGTCTAGCAATTGGTTTTTCATCCATAAAATCTGTGCACAGCAACTGCCAACAACAATATATTCAGCTTCAGCTGTAGAGGTAGAAACTGAACTTTGCTTTTTACTGAACCAGGACACAAGCTTCTTTTCTAGAAATTGACAGGTTCCTGTTATACTTTTTCTATCAATTCTACAACCTGCATAATCTGTATCTGAATAACCAGTTACATCAAAATCAGAATCTGTAGGGTACCAAATGCCAAGTTTTGGTGTTCCCTTGAGATATCTGAAAATTCTCTTAATAGCTACTAAGTGAGATTCTCTAGGATCGGCCTGGAATCTAGCACACAAACATGTAGCAAATATTATATATGGTCTACTAGCTGTTAAGTACAGAAGTGAGCCAACCATGCCCCTATAGCATGAAATATCCACAGACTTTTCAGTAGTATTTAATTTAAGCTTAGTTGCAGTGGCCATGGGAGTTTTTGCAGATGTGCAATCCATTAGATCAAACTTCTTTAAAAGATCATAAATATATTTAGTTTGACTAATGAATATTCCATCACTAACTTGCTTAACTTGCAGACCAAGAAAGTAAGTTAGTTCTCTCATCATACTCATTTCATACTTACTTTGCATCAATTTGGCAAACTTTGTAACGACCGAGAAAATTACGCTTGTATTATATTATAATAAAGATAAATTATATGTATTATTATGTGATTAAATGTGTTGAGTCATTTAACCCTAATTGCTATGTGCTACGTGTAGTCTGTTTTGATCCGAATGTCATTTGGATATTTATTGAGTGTTTTATCGTAAGTTATATGTTTTATATCAAAGCCCGTACAACTCAAAAAGTGTTTTAAAAGCCCGTATTTCAAACAATAATATTGGTCATATTTTGCCAAAAACGACCGATACCATATCGCTATTCTGAACCCCTAGACGTTTTACAAATTTACCTTTTTCGCAAAAAAACGACTTTTCCAGACCCCTTCGGGTACCAAAAGCCCCACAAAAATCACATTTTTATTTTTATATGATCATGAAATTATCATAAATCATTTTTCTTTGTATTTTTGTAATATTCATAATTTTTGGGAATTTTTAGCATTAATTTTGTATTTATTGGATATTTAAAATTCATTATTAATACCCAAAAATTATAAAAATTGGGGCCAAATATTTTTATTAGATGTATAATTAGCCCCTAATTTTATTTAGGGGTATTATTTTCCATAATATAAATAGCCTAATTTATATTAATTAATTACTAATTAATCATAAAAAAATCAAAAAATCAAGAACTAGGGTTGTTGGTGAAGAACACTCAAGGAATTCAATCACAGATTTGAAGGTGATTCTGTTAACCAAATCAAACATGTAAGTAATCGTTTTGAAGCTTGTCAATTGTAGTTTATGATTATGTAACTATTTTTGTTGTTTGTTGAATCAATTTGGAATTCGTATTTTCGGGTTTAATTTGTGAATTCGGGTTTGGTGTTTGTGTAATCGATTGATGATTTTGTTAATGGGATGGTATAGATCATTGAAATTAGAGTCGTTTAACACTGGTTTCGTCGAGTTCGACGTTGATTTTGAGGTCGCCGGAGACGGCTCCGCCGCCGCCGTTCTTCGTTCTCCGGCTGTGTTCGACGAGGAAAAAGGACGAAGGGGGAGGCCTGGGAACGAAGGGAAACGAAGCTACAGGAGGAACGAAGTAGAAATCGTTGGGTTCGTAGTCGTTAGCCGCGTTTTTGTCTCGCAGGAGAAGGGCCGCCGGTGCCGGATTCTGGGCAACCAGCTGGCGTGTTCTTGAGTGACCCGAGTCGACCCGGTTTCGACAAGGGAAACGACCCGGGTTTAATCCCCAAAACCTGAAGCCAATTCCCTGAATTGTGTTTTTGATTTATTAATTATTTAATTATATATTAGTAAATCAGAAATCAGTTTTAATAATTCAAAAAATCAAATAAAAATTAGTTTTAAATTCTGAAAAATATTATTAATAATTTATGAACTATTTTATTAATTTATAAATTAAAAAATCATTATTTATTTAATCATTTAATTATTTATTTAATAATTTAGTTATTTATCTATTATTCAGTAATTAATTAATAAATTGGATTAAAAATAATCGAATAATATGATAATAATTCGTTAATTAGTCGAACAATGTGAGTAACTCGTAGTGATCCGAGTAGTCGATCGATGTGTTGAATTATTATTCGAGTGATAATTTATTTATTCGAAGAAGTGTCGTAATAATTATTCGTATCGATTATTTATTTATAAATAGTCGATCTAATCGGATAATTGATAATAATTTATAAATAATTGTAATAAATTGTAATTAATCTTAATAATTAAGGATTAATTATTTTAAAATGCAATAATTATTAAATAATTATTTAAAGATATAATTAAGGATTATTTAATTATAATTAATTATTTATAATTGATTATTAATTAATTAAATCTTGTTTAATTCATAATAATTAAACCGTTAGTCCGATTTGAGTAAAACGAAAACCCCTCGACTCAGAAAAATGAAACGAATTCAATATGAATAATTGTAAGTCATAATTTCTTCCGAAAGAGAGTCGTATCGTGATAGTTAATTGTTTATAGGCCCTAATATAGGTAGAATCGAGTCAAATAAATCCCGCAAAATTATAAATAAAATCAAATAGAGTTAGTTAATACAGGTATGAGTCTAGTATCGATTCTACAGATATTTATAAGTCCAAAAATCAATTATGTGCTTTATGTGCTTTATGTGCTTTACATGATTATATGAAAGTTATGTGTTATGTAATTATATGTTTTGATATGCGAGTCAGATAGAAACGTATGGGTAGATAATTAAGATTACGTGGTATCAATTCGAGATACGCGTATGAAGTAAGTTATCTAAACGACTATCTTTCTATGATTGATCCAGTATCAACAAGGCAGATCAAGCAGGAGACAGTAGGCGGTGAGTTGAACCAGGTTAAGTACGCGCAAGGCAAAATTTTCCTCTATTCTAAATTCAAAATAGTGAAATATACCCCACTTTCCATATCAGTTACCCTTTGATAATTCTTGTTCATATATACTTATACACAATTATTGATTCTTGTTTCTATTTCCTTTCGATTCTTGATTTCTCCCAATTTATTGAATCCTCTATTCATATTCCAATACTTTTACCCTTGTTATATATACTATGATATATCCTGATATTGGGATACATCAAAAGCATTCCGATTGTTCCGGATGCTAAGCTTTGGACTGGATGGTTACGATACGAGCTGTGTTTTAGGCAGACCTTATATTAATAGGCCATAGTTGCCTGAGTACTCCTTATTTGGTTGGGTCTATGCAGTTGGGTATAGATCCGCACTGTATCCTGACTGATCAGTGGGTTATAGTGCATATGTTGGTTCTTGTTTCCAGTCTTGTTCATTTGGCACTCTCCAGTATTGGCAAATTGTTATTCTTTACAGAAATAGATGGTTGTTCAAACCAGCAGCTTACCGATTCATTTATTCTCTTCCTTTACACTATATATATATTGTTGCAGGCTTGTTGAGCAATTTTGGCTCATCCCCTTTTATTGTTATTCCTATTGTTTTACAGTTAAGGTAGAGAATGAAACCCATCAGATTCCGCATAGTCAAGAAGCGAGTCAAGCGGCGGGACCCTCTTATACCAAGAGTGTTCATCCCTATCCCAGAAGAGAGCTTTGAGTTACCAGATCAGGTGTAGCAGGATAAGTAATAGTGATAAGTTGAATAAAAGTTATTTAGTATGAGATGTAAATAGAATAAATTTTTGTAACAAAGAGAGTTCTTGAGACATATTGTTTTTAAGCTGGTTTGTAATAAAGTTAGTGTGTCGTTCTTGTTTTCAAATCTTAACCTTAAAAGATCTTGAGTAATAGTAGTTCGGGATAATTATTTTATTTATATTCCGCTTGTGCAAGATTGGTGAGTAGTTAATATTAGTAATGCCCCAAATCTATATCCCGGATTTAGAGGGTGTTACAGTTGACATCAAAGCATAGGTTTTGACCCTTAAAAACAAGAATATTAGGGTTAAGATAAGATAGGAAGATCTTATAGGATAGAAATAAGAATGTTAAGATTGTTTGTTTATGTGATTAGAAGTTATGAGATCTAGGATTGTGATTTGATTGTTCTTGCGTTATTATTGTTGTGTATATTAGATAGCTTCTTTAGCGTCATCTGCGGAGCGGACTGAGTCAGACCCAGTAGCAGCACCAGTACTAGCTCCAGCATCACTGCAGGTTTTTCCTCCATTACCACCACCTCCACCTCTACCACAGGGTCCAGCACAAGAGCAGTTGCCGGTACCCCCTGCACCAGAGGTACCAGACTTTGTTGATTATTTCCCTTATTTTAAGCCGGAGATACATGACTTTCCACCTTTGGAGTTTCTGATGTTTGATGTTCCTGATATGGTTGACATTCCACAGTGGGAGGACTTAGAGCCACAGGTTCCTATGCCACAGTTTGAGATTCCAGAGATTCCTCAGATGGAGCCAGAGTTAGAGCCACCAGTACATGCACCCCAGGAGCAGCCTGTTTTGTTTCCTGCACCGCTAGCTGTCTATGTCCCTGTGCCCGGAGTATATCAGTTTCCGCAACTAGAGTTTATGGATGAGGTAGTGATGGATCAGTGATTACCATTACCTTCTGGAGGTTCCCTTACAGATCTTCGCGAGCCTCGCACGGTTACATATCAGCGGTACCAGTCAGAGAGAGAGGAGAGGGTCAGATGGCAGGATCACTGTAGGGAGATTCTTGGGTTGTTTGAGATACAGGAGGACGGTCCAGTTCGAGCACTCCGACCAGATTACATCTTGAGAGAGAGACTACGCTAGATCCCTAGGGCTGGTTCTCAGGAGCTTACTGATTTGAGGCAGCAGGACATACGTATCGAGGCAGCGTATCGCAGGGCGATGAGACTTACAGAGGCAGTGTTAGAGGCTTTGCAGGAGGAGCTGAGCCGCGTGCCACCTGGATTCTGATCTCAGTAGACAGTAGAGTGTTGTATCTTGTATATTATCTGTAGATAGATGCAGCGTAGTATTGTATGACTAGGTTGTATGAGTGTAGCTACTAGTTTTGACTGATAGCAGTAGTAGTACGACTGACATATTATAGACTTTTGTATTAAGCATTGACACCTGCAGCTGGTGTCCTACATATATATATATAAGATGAACCTTTTCATATTTTTTTTATTTTATTTTTCCAGTCATTTAAGCATTTACATTTATTTTATCATTTTACCGTTGCATATTTTAAAAATGTTGTTTTTATTTACAATCATGTTATATCCTTTATTTTTCAAAATTTTTAAATTATTTCAAAATGGTTTATTTAAACATCACACTATTTTTACTCACTTATTTAGATATTTAATAAATTGTTTTCTTCCCCATATCAACGGTTTTAATGTTGTTTTAATATTATAAAGACTGTTTCTATTTCATAACACATGTTTAGTAAAATTGTTATTAAAAGAACCAATTGTTTTATTATCAGAACTATGACACTTAAAAGAAAAGCGAGACCTGACACATCTAACGGAAATAACGAGGGTCAGAACGATAATAATCATATGGATCAGATGTTTCATCTCATGCAACAACAGATGCTGATGATGCAACAACAGATGCAGCAGCAACAACAGCAGTTTCAACAATAAATGCTATAGTAAGCCGCTCATTCAGAACATCAAGTACCCCCAGCAGCACCTGTAGTTATTTTCAAGCAATTCCAGTCGGTAAAGCCTCCAGAATTTGTCGGTTCCGTAAATCCTACAAAGGCGAGAGCTTGGTAGAAGGAGATAGAAAATGCTTTTGCGTTGGTTAAGGTTGAGGAAGAACAAAAGACGGATTTTGCTAGCTACTTTCTGAAGGGCGAAGCTAATTATTGGTGGGAATCAAAGAAAGCTTTGGAAGGAGAAGGTGTGGTGACCTGGGATAGATTCACTGATTTTTTCCTGGAGAAATATTTTCCTCGCTATATGAAGAATCAGATGGAGATCAAGTTCCTGGAACTGAAGCAAGAAAACTTATCGGTCGCGGATTATGAAACCAAGTTCACTGAGTTGGCAAGATTTTTTCCTGAGCAAGTGGATACGAATGAAAAGCGGGCCAAGATATTCCAACAGGGATTGAAGCCATGGATTCATAGCAGAGTAACAATATTTGAGCTGACGACTTATACGACTGTTGTTCAGAAGGCTATGATCATTGAAGGTGAGAGTGAAGCAGCTCAGAAAGAGAAGGGACCAGGAAATTCCCAGAACCATTTCAACAGAAGGCCGGGATTTCAAGCCCGGGGAAAGGTAAACTTCAGGAGACCAGAACAGGGCAACTGGAGGACGGGTAATCGACTTCCAGCTCCAAATCAGCAGAAACTTATCCGACCGCCTATACCTGATTGCAGAACATGTGGTAAAAAGCATACTGGGATTTGCAACAAGCCAAATGTCACGTGTTTCAAGTGCAAGAAGAGGGGACACTACTCTGGAGAATGTCCGATGGGAAAGGTAAAAGTCACTTATTTCCAGTGCGGAAGAAAAGGACATATTGCCAAGGACTGCAGAGGAGTTGCAATGGCCGCTAGCATTCCAAGGGTTTTAGCATTACCTCCACCTCCACTACCACCACAAAATCAGCCCAGGGCAAGGACTTTCAACATGTCAATGAAGGAAGCTGTGCAGAGTCCAAATATGGTTGCAGGTACAGTCCCTGTAAATTCCGTAAATGCTCAAGTATTGATTGATTCAGGAGTTACGAGATTTTTTATTTCTGAAGATTTTATTTCTAAAATAGATTGTGAGATTCAGTGGTTCGATGAAGTGCTAGTCATAAAATTAGCAAATGATGATCAGGTTACGGTAGATCGAGTATGTCCAGGTTATGATATTGAGATAGGAAGATGTCATTTATCAGTTGACTTGATACCTTTCAGGTTAGGAGAATTTGATATTATTTTAGGAATGGATTGGCTAGCTAGTAATAATGCTCAGATTGATTGCGCAAATAAGAAAGTGAAATTGCAAACCGAAGAAAATACAACGGTAACATTTAAAGGTGAAAAGCAAAAGTAGAGATTCTTAACAATAATGCAGATGAAACGATTATTATGTCAAGGATGTCAAGCCTATTTAGCCTACATATTGGACACCGAAAAAGAAAGCCCGAAGATTGAAGATATTTCTGTAGTTTGTGAGTTTCCCGACGTCTTTCCAGATGAACTTTCAGGACTACCTCCGGATCGAGAAATCGAGTTCACTATTGATTTGGCACCAGGGACTGAACCAATTTCGAAAGCTCCATATCGAATGACACCTGTTGAAATGAAGGAATTAGCAAAGCAATTACAGGATCTTCTCGACAAAGGAATCATAAGGCCGAGTGTATCCCCATGGAGTGCACCAGTATTGTTCGTGAAAAAGAAGGACGATAGCATGCGACTATGTATTGATTATCGTGAACTGAACAAGTTAACTATGAAGAATAATTATCCTTTACCTCGCATCGACGACTTATTCGATCAACTGAAAGGAGCAGCATGGTTTTTGAAAATCGACTTACGATCAGGCTATCATCAGTTAAAGATCAAGGCAAAAGACATTTCAAAGACTGCGTTCAGAATGAGATATGGGCACTACGAATTTCTTGTGATGTCATTTGGATTGACTAATGCACCTGCAACATTTATGGATTTGATGAATTGAGTATTCAAGGAGTACCTGGATAAGTTTATCATTGTATTTATTGATGACATCTTGATTTATTCGAAGACAGAAGAAGAACATGCAGCTCACTTAAGAACGACATTGGAGACGTTACAAAAAGAACAGCTTTATGCAAAATTTTTGAAATGTGAATTTTGGTTGAAGGAAGTGCAATTTTTAGGACACATCATTAGTATTGAAGGAATTCAAGTGGATCCAGCGAAGATTGAAGCTATTTTAAATTGGGAAAGATCGAAGACTCCAACGGAAGTCAGAAGTTTCTTGGGATTAGCAGGTTATTACAGAAGATTCATTAAAGATTTTGCAAAGATAGCCACACCATTGACGAAGTTGACACGAAAGAATGAAAAGTTCGAATGGAACGAGAAATGTGAAGTAAGTTTCCAGGAATTAAAGAATCGATTGGTAACTGCACCTGTGTTTGTTTTACCTGATGATCAAGGAGACTTTGTCATATACAGCGACGCTTCGTATCGAGGACTTGGATGTATTCTGATGCAACATGGCAACGTGATCGCATATGCTTCTAGACAACTAAAGCCGCATGAACAGAAATATCCGATGCACAATCTCGAACTAGCAGCAATTGTATTCGCACTGAAACTCCGGAGACACTATCTATACGGCAAAAGATGTGAGATTTAAACGGACCATAAAAGCTTGAAATATATTTTCACATAGAAGGAAATCAACATGCGATAGCGATGCTGGCTAGAGTTAATCAAGGATTATGATGTTTCAATCAATTATCATCCAGGCAAAGCTAACGTAGTAGCAGATGCGCTAAGTCGAAAGGAACGATTGAACATGTTAACCTCTTCAGAAGACTTGATCAAGGAATTTGATAAACAGGAGATTGAAGTTTGTGTTCCAAAAGCTCTACTAAAATAATTTATGCCAAGACCTTTCAACCAGAATTATTGGAAAAGATAAGAAGGTGTCAAGAAGAAGTAATGGATCAGGAAATTGACAATTTGACAGGAGAAGAGATTACCAGTCAGAAGTAGGGGTGAGCATTCAGTTTGGTTAACTGAATACCGAACCGAAATAACCGAAATAATTCGGTTCGGTTACCGAACCGAAATAATTCGGTTTTTAATTCGGTTTTGATTTTTTATGTTATTCGGTATTTCGGTTTTTTCGGTTTTTTTACCGAAATACCCGAATTACCGAAATTACCGAAATATAATAAAAAAAATGTATATATATATTAATATATACATAAATATATTTATTTATAAATTACTTATTTTTACCTAGCTCCTTTCTTTTTTTCACTTGAATTATCAATTCTCCGTTCCCAACTTCACTTTTCCTCTCTTTTTATTTGTTATATTTAATTGTTATTTGCCTAATTTAGATTTTAATGTATTTAGTTTTCATGATCTTCAATTTAGTTGTTAAAATAAAAAAATAAACTAACTAATTAGAAGTACTTTTATTGTAATCAGGACACCACACCATAATATTCAGGTGCATGAAAGTGGAGCTAAGAGTATAAGTTAACTGTTGTACGATCATTAATCTTTGTTGTAATTTATTAAATATTTTATTATTAAAATTTTAAAAAAATTTCCTAATTCGGTTTTTTAATTCGGTTTTCGGTTTTAACCAAAATAATTATTTCGGTTCGGTAAATAACCAAAATTATTTCGGTTCACTATTCGGTTCTGATTTTTACCCTTATTCGGTATTCGGTAACCGAATTATATTTCGGTTCGGTTACCGAATAACCAAATACTCACCCCTAGTCAGAAGGATACCAAAGGAATATTTCGAGTTGCTTCGAGAATCTGGATACCTAATGTACCAGAATTGAAAGCGGAAATTTTATAAGACGCTCATAGTTCAAGATATTCAATTCATCCCGGAAGCACTAAGATGTACAGAGACTTGAAGAAAAACTTTTGGTGGCCAGACATGGATAAAGAAATAGTGGAATGGGTTAGTAAGTGTTATACGAGCCAAAGAGTTAAAGCTAAACATCAACGCCTGAGCGGATTACTATAACCACTAGATATTCCCGAATGGAAATGGGAGCACTTAGCTATGGATTTTGTAGTGGGACTTCCAAAGATGAAAGCAAATCATGATGCAATTTGGGTTATTATTGATCGTTTAACGAAGTCAGCACATTTCCTTCCGATCAACGAAAGGTTTTCACTGGACAAGTTAGTACACTTATATCTCAAGGAAATCGTGATGCGTCATGGAGTACCTATATCTATTGTATCGGATCGAGATTCCCGTTTTAATTCAAGATTTTGGAGACAATTCCAAGAATGTCTAGGAACCAAGTTGAATATGAGCACCGCTTACCATCCACAAACGGACGGGCAAAGTGAAAGGATTATTCAGATAATTGAAGATATGCTACGTGTGTGTGCAATAGATTTTGAAGGTAATTGGGACGAGCACTTACCCCTAATGGAATTTTCTTACAATAACAGCTATCAAGCAAGTATCGGGATGCCACCTTATGAAACTTTATACGGAAGAAAATGCAGATCACCTACCTATTGGGATGAAATAGGAGATTGCAAGATTCTAGGTCCAGAACTGATTTAGCAGACCAGGGAAAAAGTAGAACTTATCCGAAAGCGACTCGAAGCAGCGCAGAATCCATAACGTAAATATGCAGATTCAGCCAGAAAGGATATGGACTATCAAGAAGGAGAGTATGTATTTTTAAAAGTCTCGCCATGGAAAGGATTGACTAGGTTTGGAAACAAAGGCAAATTAAAACCTCGCTATGTTGGACCATTCGAAATTTTGAAGAAAGTCGGAAAAGTGGAGTACAAATTAGCTTTACCACCCCATATGCATCATATTCATAATGTATTTCACGTGTCCATACTTAAGAAGTACAACCTTGATACAAGGCATGTAATAGAATATATGCCAATAGAACTTCAGGAAGATTTGTCATATGTAGAGCAGTCGATAAGAATTCTAGATCGACAAGAGAGGGTATTAAGGAATAAATCTGTACCGTTAGTAAGAGTTTTGTGGAGAAACCCAGTGGTTGAGGAATCAAACTGGGAGCTCGAGAATGATATGTTAGAAAAGTATCCTCAGTTATTTTCATAGCGTGATTCTGAGGACAGAATCCTGTTAAGGGGGGAGAATGTAACGACCGAGAAAATTATGCTTGTATTATATTATAATAAAGATAAATTATGTGTATTATTATGTGATTAAATGTGTTGAGTCATTTAACCCTAATTTCTATGTGCTACGTGTTGTCTATTTTGATCCGAATATGATTTGGATATTTATTGAGTGTTTTATCGTAAGTTATATGTTTTATATCAAAGCCCGTACAACTCAAACAGTGTTTTAAAAGCCCGTATTTCAAACAAAAATATTGGTCCTATTTTTCCAAAAACGACCTATACCATATCGCTATTCTGAACCCCTAGACGTTTTACAAATTTACCTTTTTCGCAATAAAAAACGACTTTTCCGGACCCCTTCGAGTACCAAAAGCCCCACAAAAATCACATTTTTATTTTTATATGATCATGAAATTATCATATATCATTTTTCTTTGTATTTTTGTAATATTAATAATTTTTGGGAATTTTTAGCATTAATTTTGTATTTATTGGATATTTAAAAATTCATTATTAATACCCCAAAAATTATAAAAATTGGGGAAAAATATTTTTATTAGATGTATATTTAGCCCCTTAATTTTATTTAGGGGTATTATTTTCCATAATATAAATAGCCTAATTTATATTAATTAATTACTAAATAATCATAAAAAAATCAGAAAATCAAGAACTAGGGTTGTTGGTGAAGAACACTCAAGGGATTCAATCACAGATTTGAAGGTGATTCAGTTAACCCAATCAAACATGTAAGTAATCATTTTGAAGCTTGTGAATTTTAGTTTATGATTATGTAACTATTTTTGCTGTTTGTTGAATCAATTTGGAATTCGTATTTTCGGGTTTAATTTGTGAATTCGGGTTTGGTGTTTGTGTAATCGATTGATAATTTTGTTGATGGGAACGTATAGATCGTTGAAATTAGAGTCATTTAACACTGGTTTCGTCGAGTTCAGCGTTGATTTTGAGGTCGCCGGAGACGGCGCCGCCGCCGCCGTTCTTCGCTCTCCGGCTGTGTTCGATGAGGAAGAAGGACGAAGGGGGAGGCCTGGGAACGATGGGAAATGAAGCTACAGGAGGAACGAAGTACAAATTGTTGGTGTTATGGATTAAAAACTAAGGTATATTAATTGCTGTATTTTTTACTAAGGTTCGGGAGCTCAAGGCCTTTAATGGCTGCTCTCCTGTTTCGTAGCTTAACTCTGCCTTTACGGGATGCCTACGTATCTTTGTGAATTAGAGAATCAATCCAAAAATGTAGTTCTTGAATGATGCCCTCGAGGCTATGGCGGCGAAGGCACACCAAGGACGTAGTGGCCTGTATGTCCTTAATCGAGGATTAAGCCAAAACGTCGTTTTGATTTGTGGGCTGAGGCCCCTTATATAGATGTTGGGAGTCCTTGAATTGGACTTGGGTTAGGAGACTTGGTGAAAAAGTCTCAGAATTAGAATGGACTTTGGAGTCCTAGGAAGTAGGAAACTGATTCCTTATCCTATCAGGTCCCTTGGGGGCTAATCTTCAAGGATTTATATCCTCATTGGGACTCATCTTGACAGCTAATTTATCCCTTATTAATTAATTAAGAAATTAATTAATATTCAGGGTTTTGGGCCTCTTCTAATGCGATTAACTGTCAGCCCAATGTTAATACAATTAATGAGATATTAATTACGCAATCAGGGTTTATTTTATTCCCTATCATTTGCCCCCCAACTTCTGGGAAACCGTAAAAGCTTTCGCAGGAGTTAAGTTCATTTGTTCCCTTACAGGGTATCGTTTTGGCGTAAAGTGTGGATCGACCTACACATTTACAACGATTTGCCTTGTACACGGCTTCAGGGTTGTTTTTAGAACTTCCCTATTATTTTCTTACCTTTTTCCCTTTCTTTAGGAATTTTCTGGTACATTTCAAGAATTTTCCCTTAATTTCTGGGATTTTTTTCTAATTTTCAAGAATATTCTGATACTCACAGATATTACTTCTTTAGTATTTAAAAAATTATTTTATCAAAAATAATTTTTGAAATTATTTTCAAATTTTCCATAATTTTTCTGGGATTTTTCTGAAATTTTCAGTCCTTTTTCGACCAGGATCCTAGTCGAAATTTCGACCTGGATCCTAGTCGAATTTGGGCCTGCTCCTAAGCCCCGGTCGAACAATTTCGGCTAGGATTCACGACCAGGATTTCGACCTGGATCATAGTCGAGTTAACGACCTGGATCCTGGTCGAAATTTTGGCTGCGACATGATTCCTGTTCGTGAAACTTCGACTAGGATTCACGACCAGGATTTCGACCTGGATCCTAGTCGAGTTTATGACCTGGGTCTTGGTCAAAATTTATGCCACCTTTTGACTCCTATTCGTGAAACTTCGACTAGGATTCATGACCAGGATTTCGACCTGAATCCTAGTCGAGTTTACGACCTGGGTCTTGGTCGAAATTCATGCCACCTTTTGACTCCTGTTCGTGAAACTTCGACTAAAATTCATGACCAGGATTTTGACCTGGATCCTAGTCGAGTTTACGACCTGGGTCTTGGTTGAAATTTTCCTCATCTTTAGGCTCATATTCGAACTAATTCGTGTAGGATTCACGACCTAGATCTCGACTTAGATCCTGGTCTTTTTGGCTCTTCTTTGTACTTGGGCTTTAATTCGGGCCTCCCATATTTCCAAATCCTCTTTGGATTTGGGCCTCTATATTTTCAAATCCTATTTGGATTTGGGCTTTGATTCTTTGCATTTGAGCCTTGACTGGGGCCTTTATATTTCCAAATCCATTAAGAATCAAAGAAATCGTTAAGAATCTTCGAGGTTATGGTGATTAATATAATCGTCCCTTAAGTCTATCGATTTGTTGTTTAGCCTCAGCCAGGCTTTTCCATATCGTTTTCTAGTGAATGTTCTATTCTTCATGAAACTTGTTTTCGTGGATGTCCTAGTCTTCACGAAATTTGTTCTCATGGACTCTTTCGCCTTCATGGAACTTTTTCTAATGGGCGTTCTAGTCTTCAAACTTGTTCTCGTTGGGCGCCTAATTTTTCAAGAATTCTCAAGGAATTTCATAGGAGTTCCACCAGAAAACCTTTAGGAGGGTCTGGATCAACCCTACATGGGTTCCGGTCGGCTATGAGGCCTCCATGTGGTCTGGTCGGCAAATTCTACCATATTTGGATGTTTGTCCCTTTTTCTAGTGAGCGTTATGTACTTGTTCTCGTGAACGTTCTACTCTTCACTAGGAGCATCCCTTGGCTCTAGTTTATGGTTTTCTTGGAACCTTCTCTTAGGAGTCATCCATATTAGTTCCGGACGTCTGTAGACGTTCCTTCCAGGATGTCCTAGTCGACCTAACCCTCCATGTGGAGGGGTTAGCTTCAAGGACTCTTGGTCGGCCATGAGACCAAGCCCTTAAGGCCCTGGTCGGCCGTAACCTTAATAAATAGAGCTTCTTGGCCCTTTGGGATCATATTTCATGGAAGTTCTTGAACTTCAATATTCTCAATATCAATTCATGGATTAGACTTCTCTCGTTTTTATTCGAGGGAGTGCCTTGTCGGGTGGGGACCTCATCCAAGGACCCTTTAGACGGTCAAAGATCTTCATGGATGGCTACTCGACCTCCTCTAGTCGGTCAAGGGGAAATATTTTTTCTTTCTTGGCAACATGTCTCGATGGACCTCGAACATAAACTATCACGTTCGTGTTCTTGATGGGTCCTCATAATTCAAAGGAACCTTGTTAAAGTTGACCTAACCCCTCTTATTTTCCCATTGGTTAAGTTTGTTCCAATTAGGCGAACAGCTTCCTAAGGTGGGGATATGCGGGGCTCATGCCTTGTATTTGGTACATCTATTCTTTTTAGAACTTTCAATACTTCACAAATTAAAGGAGGAGCCTGGCTGGCTTAAGACATCCCTTGGAGGCCGGTCTGCTGGAGCCCTTTCTGAGGGATCTCCAGTTGGTCAAAGGCTTTCTCTTGAGGCTGATCAGCCTCTTTTGGTAGGCTGGAGTTTGTAATGTAGACTTTAATTGACCATATACATTTCGTGAAGTTAGATTTTTAATATCTTTTTCTTATTAGGCCAACGCCTACTTCGCAGCTTCTTTCACTAGGAGTGCAAAATGAAGGAGGGAGCACATGGCCTTGGCGGCATTGATGAAGAAACTTGAGAGAAAGTTTCAGGACTGGGATTCTAGAGCTCTCTTAGCGTTTATCGACGGTCGGAAGACTTATTCAAGATGATGGACTCCCATGATGATGAGGTGCGCTCCGTTAATATGTCCATTGGCTCTGTTCATAGCTCTTACCCGTATATGGTAAAATTACGGGGCATTCCTAGCCTTTGGGTTGTTTTCGAGGTTGCCATTATTGGTTAATCATCTGATTTTGGACTATGGATTGTCCTTCAGTGTTTAGGCCTTGCATGGCTTTGTTTGTCGTGCGTGGCTTTTATCTATTTGAGGTCCTTCATGGACTTGAACATCTTCAGTGTGTAACCTAATTGTTCATCATGACTTGATTTCTGATCCTTCAGGATCTCCTGCATTTGTAGTTTGATTTCATACTCGTCTTTTATTTTCCGTACTTTGGTCCTTCGGGAATTTTATTCATTGGATGCTCGTACACTGGTCGACCTTATTCCTCCATTTACTACTAAGTACCAGGAACATGTCTTTCATATCCTAAACATATTAAAACTTCAGCTTTGAAATGTGCCAGGTATGAGGCACTTTGTTACTGCTCAGGGTTTCCGACTTGTAGGATCCTCGTCCTCATGTTTTCTCGACCTTATACGGTCTTTCCCAGTTAGGGATTAGCTTTTCTTTCTCTTCAACTCCTGAAGCCTCAATCTTTCTTAAGACCAAGCCTCCTTGGTAAAAGAACCTTTCTTTAACCCTTTTATTAAAATAGAGGGAGGTTCTTCGTTGATACTCTGCATTGCGGGCATTGGCCTCATCTCTGACCTCGTCGACTTGATCCAGGGCTAACCTTTTCCCTTCCTCATTTTCTTCAATATTGAAAGCTTGAATCCAGGGAGAGGAATGTGATATTTCTAAAGGAACAACCGCTCCTGCCCCATATTCTAACATGAAGGGAGTTGATCCAGTCGTGACTCTACAGGTAGTCCTATAGGCTCATAGTATTGGGAGTATTTCATCCACCCAGTTATTCCTCGACTTCTCGATCCTCTTCTTTAGTCCATCCAGGATTATTCGATTCGCCACTTCCGCTTGCCCATTGGCTTGCGGGTGAGCCACAGAGGTGAATCATAATTCAATTTCATTCTCCTCACAATACTTCTTGAATTCCTCATTGTTGAACTGTGTTCCATTGTCAGTGACTAGGATGCGAGGAATTCCATACCGGCACATAATATTTTCCCACAGGAATTGTGCAACCTGCTTAGTTGTGATTTTGGCCAAAGGCTTGGCTTCAACCCACTTAGTAAATAGTCAATGGCTACAATTAGGAACTTCCTTTATGCCGTGGCCATTGGGAAAGGCCCAAGTATATCCATTCCCCATATAGCAAAGGGGATAGGTGAGTTGATGTAGGTCAGCATCTCAGGGGGGGGGGTTGTCTAACGACAGGTTCATGCTTCTGACAGCGGTCACACTTCTTCACATACTCTTTGGCATCAGCCATCATTTCTGGCCAATAGAAGCCTAAACGAGTTATCTTATGAGCTAGTGCTCTGCCCCCCAAGTGTTGTCCACAGATACCTTCATGCACTTCTTCATGAGCCAAGCGTGCCTCATCGGGCCTGAGACATCTTAAGTAAGGAACTACATAAGATCTTTTATATAAAATTTCATCTATCAAGGAGTATCCCAGTGCTCGAACAGCCAACTTCCGTGCTTCAATAGCATCATTTGGCAACCAACCGATTTGAATATGGGTCCTGATGGGATATATCCATGATGTCCCCAGACCTATAGGAGCTACAAGCTTAACATCAATGCTCCGTATCTTCAGAACACGGAAGTATACACTTCCTGAACTTTCCTCTATCTCAGATGAAACAAATTTAGACAATGCATCTGCCTTAGCATTTTCCTCCCTTGGGATGTGCTCAACATGGCATTCATCGAACTGAGTCATCACAGCCCTTACTAGGCGGACATAATTAGGCGTCGTGTCATCTCTTGCCTCAAACTCTCCCTTCACTTGGGATATGACAAACTTCGAGTCTCCGCAGACCTTCAAGTTCTTGACTCTCAGTGTCCCTACTAGGCCGAGGCCAGCTATCAGAGCTTCATATTCTGCCTCATTATTTGTGGTCGGGAAGTCTAACTTCATGGCATACTCAATCAAGAACCCATCAGGGCTTTGTAAAACCAAACCTGCTCCACTTGAATTTGTTTTTGATGCTCCATCAAAATAGAGAACCCAATATTCTTTCTCTTTATCATCCTATTCTTTGTCCCCCTTATCAACTTCCTTGTTCTGAGGTATGGTATCCTCCTGCCCCCGACTTCTTGGTTGGATATGGTACATTCCACCACGAAGTCAGCCAATGCCTGGGCTTTTATTGTCGTTCGTGGCTTATACTTGATGTCGAATTTTCCCAGCTCTATTGCCCACTTGATCAACCTCCCACTAGCCTTGGGACTGTGAATAATATTTCTCAAGGGATGATTTGTTAGCACTTCAATCTTATGAGCCTGAAAGTAAGGATGCAACTTTCTCAAAGCCATTACCAAGGCTAAAGCAAACTTCTCAATAGTTGAATAATTCAACTCAGCTCCACTACATAGTATACGGGTTTCTGGATTTTCAGTTCCTCCTTAACCAATACAGCGCTCAAGGCATTCTCTGAAACGGTCAAGTATAAGTATAAAACTTCATTCAAAGTTGGCTTGGCCAATAACGGGGCCTGAGCCATATATTTCTTTAATTCCTCAAATGCCTTCTGGCTTTCCTCACTCCATTCAAAACCTTTGACATTCTTTAAGGACTTGAAGAACGACAAGCACTTGTCTCCTGACTTGGAGATGAATCGTACCAGCGCAACAACCCTTCCTGTGAGCTTCTGAACATCTTTGATAGTTTTTGGTGGTTCCATGTCCAGGATTGCCTTTATTTTATCGGGATTGGCCTCGATTCCTCTCTTGGAGACCATTAATCCTAAAAACTTTCCAGACCCTACTCCGAAAGCGCACTTAATAGGATTTAACATCATCTTATGATACCTCAGGACCTCAAAAGTTGCCCTCAAATGGGTTATATGGTCAGTCTTTACTAGACTCTTGACTAACATGTCATCAACATAGACTTCCATAGTCTTGCCAATAAGATCCTTAAAATTTTATTTACCAACCTTTGATAGGTGGCTCCTGCATTCTTGAGACCAAATGCCATAACAAGATAACAATAAACACCAAAGTCAGTGATGAATGATACCTTTAGAATGTCGTCCTTATGCATCTTGATCTGATTGTATCCACTAAACCCATCCATAAAGCTCAACATCTCATGCCCATCAGTGGCATCTATCAAAGTATCGATCCTTGGTAACGGGAAACAGTCCTTAGGACAAGCATCATTCAGATCAGTGAAGTCCACACACATCCTCCATTTTCCATTGGCCTTCTTCACCATTACAGGGTTTGCTAACCATTCTGGAAATTGAATCTCCTCAATGAAACTAGCTTCTAAGAGCTTCTCTACTTCCTGTTTTATAGCTTCTTGCCTCTCTGGAGCAAAACTTCTTTTCTTTTGCTTCACTGTCTTCCGATTTGGATCCATATTCAGCTTGTGAATAATCAGTTCCGGATCTATGCCTGGCATATCAGCTGCTGACCATGCAAATACGTCACTATTTTCTTGCAAAAATTTCACCAACTTCCCTCTAAGGGGCTCCTCGAGTGTGGCTCCAATAAAAGTCACCTTCCCAGGATCCTCGGGGGCTAAAGGAATCGAAACCAAGTCTTATGCTGGCTTCCCTCTTTTCTCATCTTTCTCTCGGATATCCAGATCTTCAATAGGAAGAACATGCCCCCCAACTCCATCTGCCCTCAAAGAGGCCACATAACAACTTCTAGCCATTTTTTGATCTCCTCTCTCTTCTCCGATCCCATCCCGGGTTCGAAACTTCATAACTGAATGGTAGGAAGAAGGGACTGCCTTGAAGGCGTGTATCCCTGTTCTTCCCATGATAGCATTGTAAGTCGAACTAGCCTTCACCACCACAAAGTCCAACATCTGAGTTGCTTGCCTTGGTTCCTGTCTTATGGTTATTGGCAACTTGATTATCCCTTCTACGGGGCACTCCACTCCCGCAAATCCATATATCGGCATGTCGGTTGGAGTCAGTTGCCTACACTCATCGGTGTCATGACCAACATCCTTGTGAAATCTACAATTCTTGCTCTTATCTAACTTGGCAGGATCGGCCTTCAAGGGCTTAGGCCAGTGAATATCTCAATCTTTCTCGATTTCCATTAAAATTTGGCTCCTTAGAGCATTTAGCTTAGCATACTCAGTGAATTTTTGTCCAGATCCTCCTCTCTTCGGAGTTGAGTCAGGATTTTGCTCAGTTCTAGGACACTTCTCCTTAGCGATGTATTTCATATCGGTCTTCTGCTTCTTGCCTCTAGCGGGCTCGTTGCTCACGACCGTCTTCCTCATACTCTCTTCTACCTTGATATACTTCCCTTCCCTATCTTGGAGCTGCAACATGCTTTCAGGGGGGCGTTTGGCCAATGACATCTTGAAAAACTCATCGCTAGTTCCCTGTTGCAGTACTATCATGGCTACCTTGTCATCAAGGTCCGGGACTTTTAAAGCTTCCTTTAAAAAATGATTCAGGTAGTCTCTTAAGGATTCCTTTGCCCCCTGCACAATGCTCATGAGGGATGCTGAATTTTCTCATGCACTCCCCCACTGATGAATTGCTTAATAAAAGCGTGACTTAAATCTCTGAAGGAACCAATAGAGTTTGGGGGTAAATGACTATACCACCTTTGAGCCATACCCGACAAGGATTGAGGAAAGGCCCAGCACTTAATAGCATCATTCACGGGCTGTAGCAACAGTGCATTGGAGAATGTCCTGACATGATTGGCGGGATCTCCAGTGCCATCATAAGTTTTAATAGTGGGCATCTTGAACTTCCTTGAGATATGGGAATTCATTACTTCTTCAGTGAATGTTGGGGTAGGATCATCAGGATCTCCAAGGGGAAGAAAATTGATTGGATCAGCCCTTGGGACAACAGCCCTTCTCTGTATCGGACCATCCAGGTCTATGATAGGGGGAGGATTCCTCCCCCTTGGGGGTAATGGGGGTCTGGTGTTCTGGTGTGACTTCAAGTCGCGCTTCAGCCTTTGAATCTCATCCTCATGAGCCCTGATCCTTTCCTGCACTTCTTTGGAATTCGTCCCTTGGATGCTCCTAGGACGTTGGTGACCATCAGCCATCGACTCTTTGCCAGCACGCCTCCTTCTTGGGGCCACTTCATCATCTGAAGATTCAGAGTCTCTCTCAGTGTAAGGACCAGAAAATTCCTGATCCTCAGGGATTGGAGCTAAACCTTGTATATAGGGGGGCGATCGTCCTCGTGCTTCACTCCACCCAGCATGTCCGCTTCCTCCAACCTCGGGGTAAAGGGGCATCCCATATGGGGGGTTAGTAGTCACAATTGTTGAATACTCATACCCAATGGGTCGAGAATTCACAGGTGCATGTAGTTATTGAACTTGAGGATTCATACCTTGAGTAGCCGAGGGAATCGTCCCTTATGGCTGAGGTTCACTTTCCCCTATCTGGGCTTCTCCTTGCGTGGCTGCATAAGTTGAATGAGGAGGTACCTCCATGGTTGACGAAATCACTTGGGTTGTCCCTGTTGGTGTTCCTCCTTCAAGGGCTCTAATTGTTCTCCGTGTTCTCCCCATGGTTGTTGTTGTGCCTTCCCACAGACGGTGCCAAATGTTATGGATTAAAAACTAAGGTATATTAATTGCTGTATTTTTTACTAAGGTTCGGGAGCTCAAGGCCTTTAATGGCTGCTCTCGTGTTTCGTAGCTTAACTCTGCCTTTACGGGATGCCTACGTATCTCTGTGAATTAGAGAATCAAGCCAAAAACGTAGTTCTTGAATGATGCCCTCGGGGCTATGGCGGCGAGGGCACACCAAGGACGTAGTGGCCTGTATGTCCTTAATTGAGGATTAAGCCAAAATGTCATTTTGATTTGTGGGGTGAGGCCCCTTATATAGATGTTAGGAGTCCTTGAATTGGACTTGGGTTAGGAGACTTGGTGGGCAAGTCTCAGAATTAGAATGGACTTTGGAGTCCTAGGAAGTAGGAAACTGATTCCTTATCCTATCAGGTCCCTTGGGGGCTAATCTTCAAGGATTTATATCCTCATTGAGACTCATCTTGACAGCTAATTTATCCCTTATTAATTAATCACGAAATTAATTAATATTTAGGGCCTTGGGCCTCTTCTAATGCGATTAACTGTCAGCCCAATGTTAATACAATTAATGCGATATTAATTACGCAATCATGATTTATTTTATTCCCTATCAGTTGGGTTCGTTATCGTTAGCCGCGTTTTTGTCTCGCCGGAGAAGGGCCGCCGGTGCCGGATTCTGGGCAACCGGCCAGCGTGTTTTTGAGCGACCCGAGTCGACCCAGTTTCGACCCGGGAAACGACCCAGGTTTGATCCCTAAAACCTGAAACCAATTCCCTGAATTGTGTTTTTGATTTATTAACTATTTAATTATATATTAGTAAATCAGAAATCAGTTTTAATAATTCTAAAAATCAAATAAAAATTAGTTTTAAATTCTGAAAAATATTATTAATAATTTCTGAATTATTTTATTAATTTAGAAATTCAAAAATCATTATTTATTTAATCATTTAATTATTTACTTTATAATTTATTTATTTATCTATTATTCAGTAATTAAGTAATTAATTAATAAATAATATTAAAAATAATCCAATAATATGATAATAATTCGGTAATTAGTACAACAATGTGAGTAACTCGTAGTGATCCGAGTAATCGATCGATGTGTTGAATTATTATTCGAGTGATAATTTATTTATTCGAAGAAGTGTCGTAATAATTATTCGTATCGATTATTTATTTATAAATAGTCGATCTAATCGGATAATTGATAATAATTTTTAAATAATTGTAATAAATTGTAATTAATCCTAATAATTAAGGATTAATTATTTTAAAATGGAATAATTATTAAACAATTATTTAAAAATATAATTAAGGATTATTTAATTATAATTAATTATTTATAATTGATTATTAATTAATTAAATCTTGTTTAATTCATAATAAATAAATCGTTAGTCCGATTTAAGTAAAACGAAGACCCCTCGACTCAGAAAAATGAAACGAATTCAATAAGAATAATTGTAAGTCATAATTTCTTCTGAAAGAGAGTCGTATCGTGATAGTTAATTGTTTATAGGCCCTAATATAGGTAGAATCGAGTCAAATAAATCCCGAAAAATTATAAATAAAATCAAATAGGGTTAGTTAATACAGGTATGAGTCTAGTATCGATTCTAAAAATATTTATAAGTCCAAAAATCAATTATGTGCTTTATGTGCTATGTGCTTTACATTACTATATGAAACTTATGTGCTATGTAATTATATGTTTTGATATGCAAGTCAGTTAGAAACGTATGGATAGATAATTAAGATTACGTGGTATCAGTTCGAGATACGCGTATGAAGTAAGTTATCTAAACGACTATATTTCTATGATTGATCTAGTATCAACAAGGCAGACCAAGCAGGAGACAGTAGGCGGTGAGTTGAACCAGGTTAAGGTACGCGCTAGGCAAATTTTTCCCCTATTCTAAATTCAAAATAGTGAAATATACCCCACTTTCCATATCAGTTACACTTTGATAATTCTTGTTCATATATACTTATACACAATTATTGATTCTTGTTTATATTTCCTTTCGATTCTTGATTTCTCCCAATTTATTGAATCCTCTATTCATATTCCAATACTTTTATCAGAAGAGAGTTTTGAGTTACCAGATCAGGTGTAGCAGGATAAGTAATAGTGATGAGTTGAATAAAAGTTGTTTAGTATGAGATGTAAATAGAATAAAGTTTTGTAACAAAGAGAGTTCTTGAGACAGATTGTTTCTAAGCTGGTTTGTAATAAAGTTAGTGTGCCGTTCTTATTTTCAAATCTTAACCTTAAAAGATCCTGAGTAATAGTAGTTCGGGGTAATTATTTTATTTATATTTCACTTGTGCAAGATTGGTGAGTAGTTAATATTAGTAATGCCCCAAATCTATACCCCGGATTTGGAGGGTGTTACAAACTTTTTGCAAAGTTTTCATCTGTAGAGCAAAAAATAATGTCATCTACATAAATTTGAACAAGTATACTAGAGCCATTAACATTTTAAAGAAAAGAGTTTTGTCTACAGTACCTCTAGTGAAGTGATTCTCTAAAAGAAATTTTGACAGAGTGTCATACCAGGCTTTAGGTGCTTGCTTCAGTCCATAAAGTGCTTTCAAAAGATAGTAAACATATTCTGGAAAATTTGGATCTTCAAAACCAGGAGGCTGACTAACATAGACTTCCTCCTCCAAATTTCCAATTAGAAAGGCACTTTTGACATCCATTTGACAGACTTTGAAATTGGCATGGGCTGCATAGGCTAAGAAGATTCTGATGGCTTCAAGTCTTGCAATAGGAGCAAATGTTTCATCAAAATCTATTCCTTCTTGTTGATAATAGCCCTTAGCAACCAATCTAGCTTTGTTCCGGACTACTATGCCATTTTCATCCATCTTATTTCTGAATACCCATTTGGTGTCTATTGGATTCTTTCCTTTAGGCTTGGGCACCAGCTTCCATACTTTATTCCTCTCAAATTAGTTTAGCTCCTCCTGCATAGCTAAAATCCAATCAGGATCCAATAAAGCTTCTTCTACCTTCTTTGGTTCTACCTTGGAAAGAAAGCTATTGTATAGATATTCTTCTTGAGTTGCTCTCCTTGTTTGAACTCTAGAAGATACATCACCAATGATGAGCTCAAAGGGGTGATCCTTTGTCCATTTCCTTTGTTGAGGTAGATTAGCTCTAGATGAAGAGGCCTCATTATTGTCTTGATGTGTGATTGAGTTTTGATTGTTAGAAACTCCCCCTAAGTTAATGGATCTTTGATTTGAGAAAGGGGAGCTTTCTGTAAGTGATCTATTATGACTTTCAGCTTCTTTTGATGACCCGACGGATGGTGAATTTTGAGTACCGACGGATGAGGCTGGTTGTCTCCCGACGGATAAAGCAGATTGTGTCCCGATGGATGAAGCATTTTGCAACTCAACAGATGTTAAATTTTATGCTTTATTGGTAGTGGATTTTTCTGCATTATCCTTTGATACCGTTTCTTGATCACTTTCATCATCACTGTCATCACTAACCATCTCCATATTGTCAAATTTGAGGCTCTCATGGTAATATCCATCTTGCAGTCCTTTAACCTTTTTATCATCAAACACAACATGTATTGATTCCACAACAATGTTGGTTCTTAGATTGTAGATTCTATATGCTTTACCAACAGCATATCCAACAAAAATTCCTTCATTTACTTCAGCATCAAACTTCCCATTCTGATTAGTTTGATTTCTCAAGATATAACATTTGCAGCCAAAGACATGAAGAAAATTTAGAGTTGGCTTCTTGTTCTTGAACAATTGATAGGGAGTCATGCATTTTTCTTGATTAACCAGAGAAATATTCTGAGTGTAGCATGCAGTATTTACAGCTTCAGCCCAGAAATATGTTGGTAACTTGGACTCTTCAAGCATTATCCTGGAAGCTTCAATAAGTGATCTGTTCTTCCTTTCTACTACTCCATTTTGTTGTGGAGTTCTTGCTGCTGAAAACTCATGCAAAATCCCATTTTCTTCATAAAATGCTCTCATGACAGAATTCTTGAACTCAGTTCCATTGTCACTCCTAATTCTTCTAACTTTGAAATCAGGATGATTATTGACTTGCCTTATGTGATTGATGATGATTTCACTAGCCCCATCTTTAGACTTTAGGAAATATGTCCAAGAGAACTTTGAGAAATCATCTACAATTACTAAGCAAAATCTTTTCCCTGAGATGGACAACACATTGACTGGTCCAAACAAATCCATGTGTAGCAGTTGCAAAGGTTCTTCAATTGTTGAATCAAGCTTCTTTTTGAATGATGCTTTAATTTGCTTTCCCTTCTGGCAAGCATCACACAGTCCATCCTTAGAAAAATCCACTTGAGGAATGCCTCTAACTAGTTCTTTCTTTACAAGTTCATTCATGGTCTTAACGTTTAAATGGGATAACCAACTTTCATCCTGACTTGCTTTGCTGAGAAGACAAGTAATAGATTATGTATTTGATGAGTTGAAGTCGGCTAGGTACACATTTCCTTTTCTCACACCAGTGAGAACCACTTTGTTGCTTCTTTTGTTTGTCACAACACAGGCTTCTGAGCTGAAGGTTACTGAATTGCCTTTATCACAAAGCTGGATGATACTCAACAAATTGTGCTTGAGACCATCCACTAAGGCAACCTCCTCAATGATGACATTATCTTTTGAAATCAAGCCATATCCCACAGTATAACCCTTGCTGTCATCTCCAAAAGTAATACTTGGGCGAGCTCTCTCCTTGAACTCTGTGAGCAGGGTAGAATCACCAGTCATGTGTCTTGAACAACCACTATCCAAGTACCATAGATTCTTTCTATTTCCCTGCACACATCAAAATCAAATCAAGTTGATTTTGGTACCCAAGTTTCCTTGGGTCCTGCCTTGTTAGCTTTCTTATTCTGTTTCTTAGGCTTTATCTCATTTGACTTGAGGATATCAGATTCATCCTTAGTCATTTGAGTTGAACCTTTGAAATCGTTCATTACAACAGAATTATCATGCATATTTTGATTAACAGGAATGGCATGCTATTGGTAAAAATGTTATTCCAGTAGGGCATGCTAAATGGCATTTGTGGCATACTAAATGCAGCATAATAAGGATTATGTGCAAATGGCATATTAGAAAACTGTGCATTCATATTCTGTGTAGACATAACATTCATAGGCAAAGAAGGTATGGCATTCATGTTGGGAAAATGAGATGGAACAGAAATGGATGTAGGCATGGCAGTTTTGCAATTAATAGACAAATGATTTACACTACCACACTTGACACAGATTTTTCTTGGAGCATATTTATCAGGTGTGTAGTTGTTATGCTTGTTAATTCCTACTTTACCATTTCTATTGTTTTTCTTTTTAGCCTCTATTTTAATCTCAATCTTTTCCAGTCTCTCACTCAATTGTTTGATAGTCATATGACCAACATTAGCCTTTTTCTCCTTCTTCACTTGACTGGATTCTCCTGGAACAAAATTCTTGGAAACTGATCCATATTTCTCATTAAACTTGACAAGTTTGGCTTTACTCACAGGATTGCTCACAGTCAACGAATGAGGATTTGTATCACTCAACGGATAACCCTTTTTGTTATCCGACGGATGACCCTCATCATCCGTCGAGTTTACATCTGTTAGCAATCCTTCAACCAAATTGGATTCCAGCTTCTCCTTATTCTTCTTCCAGGCCGCATCACAAAAGGACTCAATACCTTGAACTTTGGTGATTTGAGCATGAACATCTCTAGATGTTTTGCATACCTTAATCAGCTCATGTTCTCATTCAAGCTGCTTCTTCAAGATCTCTTCTTTCTTTAAGGACTCAGTTAATTCATCCCTAGAAATTTTACACTCAATTCTTAATTTTTTAAATTCAATGAACTGAGACTCTAGCACATTATTCGTCTCACTTAAAAACAAGTTGTTTTCTTTGATTTTAGCATTTTCTTTAGTAAGAGACTTAAGTATAACACGCAAATGATATAATTCTGTAGACATGCCATTTATGGCATCATTACACTCAGCTTTAGATAAATGTGCAAGGTTAGTGGTGATTACCTGATTACTTGAAGAACTTGTCTCTGTTTCATCAGACTTGGCCATTAGGGCTAGATTGACATAGCTGACATTCTCATCCTCATCCAGACCATCTGCTGCCCAGTCATTTTCTTGTGTAATGAAAGGATATTCATGGCCTTCTTATCTTTCCTGACTTGTTCAATATCAGGATCAGACCATTCATGCCTTGGCTTGGGGACTGATGGCTCATTTCCAGTTGCAGCTCTCATTGGTACATGAGGGCCTCTCTATGCCATCTATGTAACACCCCTAAATCCGGGGTCGGGGATCCGGGTTGTCACGAGTTCCATTTCCCTTAATAACACCCAATCTTAATAAATAATCAACTACTCTGTACTGTGACCCCACAATAAATACACACACCACAAGTTATAGTCTCAGAGATGAATATCCAAAATTAATCACAAGTCATTTTATTCCAAAATTATATGCCATTACACCTTAAAAGGGTTTCTGAATAAATTTACATTTCTTTGCCATTATTACAATTCATAAATATACATAATCTGGTACATCAAAAGTTGAAAGCCTAGCCTATTGGTAGCTCCTACCTCAGCTACGGCGGCATCAACGCTTCCAGAAAACTGCGGAACGTTTCCTAACCGCTTGCGAATTGGAAGCTTGGTCTTGTTCATATTTTCTATCTGTTGTTGTGTGATGAAAGAAGAAAGCAAGGGTGAGCAGCAAGCCCACCAAAATAATATGTATAATGATTTACAATATGCGAGCCTTCTCATAGTACTCATGAAAGTCTTGGTCAAAAGAAATGAACCAAGTTTGATATCTTAATGCGATGAAGTCGCAAAATATTCAGTATATATACATATATACTTTTCAAAATCTTGGAAGTCCTCTTCCATGTATAATATACACAAAGTTCCAGTTTATAACTGTATAAAAATATCGTTGCAAGGTGATCTCATATATCTAACCTTGTCTCAACGTTTTTCTGAAAGTCTTTGATATGCATAAGATAATCATTTACTAGATATAAGTTTAAAAGATGAAGTTACAAGATACTCCAATATACTTATATCTTTTCCGAATACTACTTGAACTACCACCATTCAAGTTATAATTAGTTTCAAAAGTTCATCACACTGATGAGACTACAAGATAAGACTTGAATAGATTCAATCTTTGAAATATTTTGAAGGAAATGAAGTTATGATATACTTCATTAAGTCCCGATATATATATACACCTATATATATACATACGTTTCCTGAAAACCTCTGTCATGTAAAGTATGAACAGAATTGCAATATCCAATAAATTTGGAGAGGAAAGAATTTTGGCATAAACCTGATATCTTGCTGATCAGGCAAAGATACCAATAAGTAACCTTTTCTACTAGTAGATGGACGAATTCCCCACTGGTCATCACCCTGGTCGTAATAGGACCTTATGCTGGACTGCCACTCAACCACTTATGCATTTGATGGACTCCCACTGAGCCACTTACACTATCATGGACGCCCACTGAGCCCATGTTGCTTATGCCGGCTCGATAGATGGACTTACTTCCCGAACGTTGGGTAAGTAATCAATTCATTTACCAAAACTGCAACTTTGTTACGAATATAAAATACACCACAGAGCCGGATCCCCCTGGTTTTGAGCGAGTATTTAAATCCCCTTTAAAAAGGAAGATCATAAATATAAAAATGAGTTTTGGGATCCGCTCTAACTTTTAAAAATCATTTTGAAGACTCGAAAACACTTTAAGGAGTGGTTGGAGCAATGCTGATTTAATAAAATAAATCAGTCCCAATGTATTTAGAAAATATCTGAATATTATTATTTAAATAATATTCCCATAAAGAATAATTGAGGTAGAAGTTGTAAAACTTATACTTGAAATGAGTATTAAATAACCAAAGATATACTTATACGAAAGTACTATCTTTCTTTGAATAATCAAGATAAGTTTGATTATCGACACCTTATTCTTTAATAAAATAAAGAATATATCTCAGCAAATAATCAGAGTCATAGATCCTCAAATGAATATTCAAATAATATTCATTAAATAATATAAACTGAGTCATAAGCCCTCGAATGAATATTCAAATAATATTCAATAAATAAAATAAAAGGAGTCATAAGCCCTCGAATGAATATTCGTAATAATATTCATTAAATAAAATAACAGGAGTCATAAGCCCTCGAATGAATATTCAAAATAATATTCAATAAATAAAATAAGCCGAGTCATAAGCCCTCGAATGAATATTCGAAATAATATTCATTAAATAATATAAAGTTATCGAATAAACCTTATTCGATTAATAGTTTTGAAAACTATAACCATATATATATAAATATATATATATATATATATATATATATATATAAAATCTACTCGGGATCCTCGACTCCCGGTTTTAGAAAATGTTTTCACCTTTGGGTCCCTATACTAAGGGTATATGCAAATTACCGCTATTCTCTAGCATAGGTATTATCAACTGAACCAACGAATATATATGGCAAGAATACGAAACAGGCATGCATACATACCATATAACATGCTACAATATATCGCAAGAATTTGCTAATTTAACCATCATGCATCTATCACAAGATAATGCATATACAAGTGTATACATCACAACAACAGTATAACGGATAGAAAACTGGCCTGAGTGCTCCCGGATAGACTTAAGCTTAGAGTGGGTCCGATAACCTATGAACAACAACATAAGTCGGAATTAAACCCCGGTCGCTTAAGAAACTAGACTTTAACCATTTAGAGTCCTAACGTTCGCTTTCGCGCTTAACGATTCACTTAAGTCGCTCGAGTACCCTCGGCTCCCCCATTTTTAATAAATTAACCATTAAGAGTTTTAAGGCGATTCTTTCGCAAGTGTCTTACCAACTGCCTATTACACCTTACATAAATGTTTCATACTTCAATTAGTCCTTTAAGGTCTTTAACCTATGTTTCAAAGTAAGGCGAGGGGTAATATTTCGTTCGCGAAACGCCGTTACTTAAAACGGTCGTTTCTCCTAAACCGTACATCGGAATCAAACGAACAACATATCAAAACGAAGCTCGTAACATGAACTATCTAAACATGGCAATGGTAAAAATCTATCAGGGGTTTCTCGGGTCCTAATGTTATGAACAAAAGCAGTCTAAAGTAAATCGGACATTACGACGGCTATGTTTACGCGATTTCCAATTTAAACTATTCCAAAACAACCACAATTCAACCCACAATCACAACCCAATCAAAAATCCATCCATACCTCACCATAACAGCCCCATCAACTCAACATTAACAATTCATACTTATTTCTCAATTATGAACTAAGAGTTTACTTAAGTTCATTGACTAATAACCAAGATTTCCAACTCCAAAAATATCACAAAACCAACCAATCTCTAAACACACAATAATCATGCCTCTCATCAACTAAACTACTCATAACAAGCTTTAAACATGATTACACACCCATTACACTAACCCATCATCTAAACATTAGGAAATCTAAACAACAAAACTTAAGACTGAGATCATGAAGAGTTATACCTTCCTTGAAGCTTTTAATCCATGAAAGATCCTTGGAATGCCCATGGAAGCCTTAATCTAACCTCCTACAAGCTTGTTCTTTCAAAGAAATCAAGAACACAAAAATTAATTTCAAGAAAGTACTATTCACCATCTTCTTCCTTGATTTATAAAAAAAGATTGGCTTGGAATTAGAAGCTTAAACTTATAGGAAGTATGTAACTATCCATGGGGAAGCTTAGATAAATACCTTGCCAAATAGTAAGTGGTGGAGCTTGGATCTTCATTTTTTAAGAAAAGGGGCCGAGAGCTACAAGAAGAAAAAGAAAGGAAATGAATTTTTTGCTTGCTTGGTGTGTTTGTGATTTGTTTTGCTTTCCTTGGTTGCTTTTGATTTGTTTTTGGGTAATTACTTTTCTAACCTTGACATTGTGTGGTTTTAAATCAACCACATCTCTTTCCTCTTATGTCATGCTTACATAATCAAGTGATGTCACCCTCCCTCCCTTGTCCTCTTCCTATTAGTTTGATGACATCATCCCCACTAATCCCTTTGATTAGCTTCTAATTGTTTGCCTAATGACCGCTGATCTGTTATATGGTTCGCTTAACTTTCGCTTTCGTTTATCGTTTGAGGGATCATACCCGGGATCTTATTACTTGGGTTTCCTTAACCTTTCTCAATACATTCTAATCCTTTTATGATCCTCTCTTATAATCCTTTTATTTAAATCCTTTTTATCCTGTTACCTTATACTCAATTCTTTCCGTATCTAGTGGATTTTCGGGAAAAATCAAAGTATTCGGAATTGGATTCTGACGATCTTTACATACACTTATATACCACATAGAGTACTAATAATATCCCAGAAGATCAATAACAGAACCCCTATATAGTGTGGCATGAAAAGTTTTCTAATTCAGCATAATCTGCAAAATCACTATTCATAAGGGTTTCAAAAATTTCCAAAAATTGGGGTTATTACAGTCTCCCCTCCTTAAAAAGATTCCGTCCCGGAATCAGATAGAAAATAAATAGGGATACTCTCTTAGCATTGCACTTTCTAACTCTCGAGTAAATTTTCCCACATTGTGGTCCTACCACCACACTCTGCCTAGTTTGATAACCCTTCTCCTAAGCACTTGTTCCTTTTCGATATATAACCCTTTCTGGTTGCTCCCTATAGGTTATGTCTGGTTGCATGCCTATGCGCTCATATGCCCCTATTTATCTGGCATCCGAATTATACTTCCTTAACATTGATACACGGAACACATTATGAACTTTGCTACAGGTTCGGGGGCAAGGCTAGCTCGTAAGCCAACTTCCCAATCCGTCTTAGTATCTCAAAAGGTCCAAGGTATCTTGGGCTTAGTTTTCCTTTCTTTCCAAATCTCATTAATCCTTTCCAAGGGATACCTATAACATTACTAGGTCCCCTATTTCATACTCTTTGTCCTTTTGAGTCAAATCAGCATACCTCTTATGTCCATCTTGGGTTACTACCAGCCATCCTCTGATTAGATCTATTATATCCCTGGTCCTTTGGACTACTGCGGGTCCGAGCATCTTGCGCTCTACGACTTCATCCTAACATAAGGGAGATCGACATTGTCTTCCCTCAAGGATCTCATAAGGCGATACCTCAATACTGACATATGATCTATTGTCGTAAGAAAACTCAATCCGTTGTTAAGTGATCATTCTAAATTCTTTCAAGTCTATTGCACCGACTCTCATTATAGCTTTTAGTATTAGAGCTTTTGCTTCTCAATACCCATTCTTTTCCAGTTCGTAATCGCTACTACCTTCCGTTCCTAATATTATACTGGTTATACTTTTGCTCGTTAGCGTTCTATAACCTTTTAATAACCACGTCAACCTTAGTATCACGAACGCGTTAGAATCGGAATACCACCGTACTGATACTACTTCTTTTTCAGCTGTTTCTATTTTCCAAAGTTTGATCAATCATATAGAAGTAAAGGAATTTGTTGAGAGATCACTATGATCATGAACACTTGTTACATTGCATAGTTAGTACAGAAGGTGGCCAGCCTTTAGTACTTGACAAGCAATTAAACAATAGATGGTATCCTACTAGGCTTCTATCACACAGATAGATAGTCCTTCGGCAATACCTCCCCTTCTGGAAGGGTTGTTCTTCTCAGTTTATATGAAATGAAAAGAAGAGAAAAGAACGAATTGAAGAGAATTGTAAATATAAAAAAAATATACTGCCACAAAATATCTGGCTTGGAACCTACCTCTGAACTATAGAGGTTTGTCATAGGAGAACAAAATATATATGTATTTATATCAACATCAAGTATTATAGCATCGTATTTCACATGCCTAAATATTTTTGCTATTCCGTCCATCATTCTATGGACCCATGCTCTTCCTCGAGCTTATACACAATCACCTTTGAAACTCCCTCGATATCGAAAATCGAATCTGGGATCTCATTCTAGACATCATCGTTACTAGAATTCTATGCTTGCACCGCAACCTTCCTCATATAGTAATACGACTCTCTTTTCATAAGAAGGAATAAATATTCAATAGGTAGATACTCTACTTAATTAGTCTATCAATGATAACTTATACATTACCACGACCCGATTAGTGGTACTCAATCTCAATATCCATTCCAATACAACTCTCATGGTTGTAATCAGCTCATTACTTCGCAGAATCATTGCTGCATTACTATGGTCCACCAGTGACCTACTATCGTCATTCACTTTCCATGAAATCTTAATATCTAACCATACAGAGTCCATACATGTCGTATCAAATCCTTCTAAGGAGGTAACATAATCACCATTCATGATTTATGAAGAACACTCCTGATCCTGCCATACATACATGACATGAAGTAGATAAAATTGCAGAAGAGTTTCAATCAGAGCAACGATAGCAGGTTAATACCATTCTTAATCATATGCCTTCGATAGAACACTTAGCTCAAAGGTTTGTTTAGTCCTTTTTGAAACATGGTCCTGGCTTATTCTCAAGATAGGACCTTCTAAGATAGATAGCCCGCTCATGGCGATTACACGAATTAAACCCTTACCAACTACTATTACGGTTGGGTATTGTACATTCATCAGAAGGAATGTCAATCTTCCAAACCATAATACAACCTTCACAGCTTTAACCATCATCACTGCATTCCTTTGGCACGAGCGCCTATAATTGCTCTCTTGCACTTAGAGTGTCGGCCACCTCATTGGCCTTTCCTGATAGTAATAGTTCCTTATAATCAATGTCTTGTAACCACCTTCAACTAAATTTTCTACCTCATTTTAATCACTGTTTATGTGAAAATTCTTTTCTTAAGTCCTGGTGAGAAAGAAAGAAAAAAAAATCACCATTTTTCCATAAGTCATTGCCTTAGTCTTTAGATGTGAACATTGTCACGGCTCACTCTCGATCATACTTAGGACGTCTCTTATCATGGGTCCTTCTTGTTTTCACCAATCTTGACCCTCATTGGGTCGATCTATACTTTCTTATGGTTCAACACGTGGCCCACCTGGCATTATTATAATTATGTCATATTTCCTTTATCAAAATTTCTATTCTTGAGAACTTTGAATATTACCTTTTTCCTTGTAAAACCTTTAAGGTTATCCTTGAATCGCTCCTCCTGTATTCCGTAGATACAGGGCATATCAAAATACCATTTACTAATACTAGAACCATTGTCTATGTACTTCTGAAAAATTTCTCCTCTGATCCTTAAAGGTTGTTATTACCTTAATCCTTTCCAATTCATACTGTCAAAACTCATACTATCCCTATTAAGGGTGAAATGCCAACCTTTATGCATTCCCCTAGGATTCATTTTAAGTCACCGATGTTCTATCCTTAATTCCACCTTTAAAAGGTACCTGCATCCTTCCATGGACAAGTCATATATCCCTGATAAGGGTGTCTTTTTCAATCATTCCCACCTCGATAGTATATGTCTAATTTCACAATAACATCTGTATTCAAAATGGGGTCAATCAATATGGCCTCCAAAAGATAACAACGGTTATCCGCTTGTCTTGCCTAATTTGGTAACGATAACAAGGATGTTCTGGAAGATATTGGTCGTGTTCAACGTGAACCTCTTCTTAATAATTCCTTATTTACTTTTGTTGTTTATCTCCACAGTCACCTCAATGTTGGGATATCTTTCATACCTGGCGTCTCCCTTTCTAGGTATCAAGCCATCGGTCTTACACTTCACATTCTTGAAGGTCACTTCCCTCATCCAATTTTCCTACTTTCTTACTTTCTTGTCTCCTTAGTCTATCCGCGTCTTATTATTTATCCTTCGAACTATCTCAAGGTTTCCTCGAATCCTCCCAACTCACAGGGGATAAAATATATGTATCTCTTATGCCCTCAACCATCAATTTTAACTCATGGTGAATCACCCTCATCCTGACGATTACATACTTTTCTATTTCTATTGCTACGAGTCTTTAGGGTTTCCTCATACCCAACTCCCTTATCATACCTCAAACTCTATTGCCTTTATATTCCTTTCCACTTCAGTTTCTTTTTATTTTCCTTTCTCTTATCATTATTTCATGAACCAACATAACATAAGCATTGATTTCAAACATCCCGTCATTCTGGATTCGTGTCCTCAGAACGAATCTTGATAATTTTTACAACTTAGATTCACAATTCATCATACTCGTCTGCCTTTGTTCTGGCTTTAAAGCTTTTACACTATCTCCATAACCTTGGGAAGTACTTTCCTGAAAACAATTGACTGAACTTAAATCAGTTTATTATAATCTCTTGCTCTGTGCCTTCCTTGGCCTTTCACCAGCAGGTGGCCTCTCTCTTAGGAAGATAAGTGATAAAAACACTCTTTTGTACTCCGCCAATCATTTAGAATCTCAAATGATTCCTCTATTTCCTTTAGCCAGGCTTTTGCCTCGACTGGGTCAACTTGCTCCTTGGAACTCTGAGAGCTTAGTGACTTAAAAGTCATGAAAGAATTTCCTACCGCATTGTTTCCTCAAGGTGGTGGTTGGGGATAATAGTCTAGGTTCTTTTTAGACAGGTCCATGAATTGCCGTATAGGAGAACCGTCTCGGGTCTCCTTTCCTTACTCGACTTTCTGTTTCCTTAGTATGAAATGTTTCATCCTTCTCCCATACTTGGGTTATTTTATACGTTAAAATCCTCATTTTCCACTTCATTATGTTATGGGTTCCTTCTATCTTGATGGCGACCTCCCTGACTATCACGTTCAGGGTTTGCTCTAAATCTTATTTCTCAAACTAGCTTTCATCTAAGATTTCATCTTTAGGCTCTAGAACATTTGGAACCCAAATTCTGTAGGAATACCTCATTATTCCCTTATCATCTTTCTTGGTATTAATCTTTTATCTAATTGTTAGCTCTCTGCCTTCATTCATCACTTTTTCGGGCACAATATGTTCTTTTCCGATAATTCGGACTGTATTACAATCTCAAACATCTTTTCGGTACCGGCTCCGGTTACCTTCACTTCTATTTCCATTTTCTCAAAATCTCTTGTAAACTCTCTTAAAGACATTATCATCTTGAGTCTCTCCTTTTTACTAAGGGCATCAGCAACCACATTGGCTTTCCCCGAATGATAAAGAATCTCATAATCGTAATCCTTGATTAGCTCTAACCACCTCATTTGGCGCATGTTGAGCTCTTTCTGCGTGAAAATGTACTAGAGCTCCTATGGTTTGTGTAAATCTTGCACTTCTCTCCGTACAAGTAGTGCCTCTAATCTTTAGGGCAAAACTATTGCCACGAGCCCAAGCTCATGGGTGGGGATATCGAATTTTATATTCCCTTAATTATCTTGACGCCTACGCGAGTACCTTGTTGTGCTGTATAAGAGCACCCTAATTCCTTATGCGAAACGTCAATACAAACCACAAAATCTCCTTTTTCCATCCGGCAATGCCAACATAGGGGCCATCACCAATCTTTGCTTCAGTTCTTGAAAGTTGTTCTCGTATTTCTCTGTCCATTCGAACTTCTCAGTCTTACGAGTAAGCCGCGTTAAAGGGGCTACTATCTTTACAAACTTGAACGAACCTCTGGTAGTGACCGGCCAATCCTACCTCTGGGAGTTGTCCTAACCATGGTCATCAATTCCTCAGTGGTCCTTTATTTATTCTTGTCAGAATCCTTCACGGGATCCTCCTCAACAACAATCCCTTCTAGGACAACATCCTCAACCGTTACATCCTCAATATCAACATCATCCGGTCCTGCGTTAGGACGCTCTATCGGATCCACAATCCGATCTCCAATTAGTAATAAAACATCATCGCGCTGTTACTCCTCAACCTCAGGGTTCGGAGTCCCGCTACCATATACGATAACGAACTACGCTTCTATCACGATATTTATAAGGGTTCCCATAAAGGTTTTAACTGTCAGTAATACATTAGGTACTCCGACTATGAACTTGTCAAGAGTTCATGTTTATCTTAGTGAACTTATTATCTTAACGTCACTTCATCTCTGAGGTTTATAACGCTTAGCTCTGATACCACTTCTGTAACACCCCCAAATCCGGGGTCGGGGATCCGGGTTGTCACGAGTTCCATTTCCCTTAATAACACCCAATCTTAATAAATAATCAACTACTCTGTACTGTGACCCCAAAATAAATACACACACCACAAGTTATAGTCTCAGAGATGAATATCCAAAAATAATCACAAGTCATTTTTATTCCAAAATTATATGCCATTACACCTTAAAAGGGTTTCTGAATAAATTTACATTTCTTTGCCATTATTACAATTCATAAATATACATAATCTGGTACATCAAAAGTTGAAAGCCTAGCCTATTGGTAGCTCCTACCACAGCTACGGCGGCATCAACGCTTCCAGAAAACTGCGGAACGTTTCCTAACCGCTTGCGAATTGGAAGCTTGGTCTTGTTCATATTTTCTATCTGTTGTTGTGTGATGAAAGAAGAAAGCAAGGGTGAGCAGCAAGCCCACCAAAATAATATGTATAATGATTTACAATATGCGAGCCTTCTCATAGTACTCATGAAAGTCTTGGTCAAAAGAAATGAACCAAGTTTGATATCTTAATGCGATGAAGTCGCAAAATATTCAGTATATATACATATATACTTTTCAAAATCTTGGAAGTCCTCTTCCATGTATAATATACACAAAGTTCCAGTTTATAACTGTATAAAAATATCGTTGCAAGGTGATCTCATATATCTAACCTTGTCTCAACGTTTTTCTGAAAGTCTTTGATATGCATAAGATAATCATTTACTAGATATAAGTTTAAAAGATGAAGTTACAAGATACTCCAATATACTTATATCTTTTCCGAATACTACTTGAACTACCACCATTCAAGTTATAATTAGTTTCAAAAGTTCATCACACTGATGAGACTACAAGATAAGACTTGAATAGATTCAATCTTTGAAATATTTTGAAGGAAATGAAGTTATGATATACTTCATTAAGTCCCGATATATATATATATACACCTATATATATACATACGTTTCCTGAAAACCTCTGTCATGTAAAGTATGAACAGAATTGCAATATCCAATAAATTTGGAGAGGAAAGAATTTTGGCATAAACCTGATATCTTGCTGATCAGGCAAAGATACCAATAAGTAACCTATTCTACTAGTAGATGGACGAATTCCCCACTGGTCATCACCCTGGTCGCAATAGGACCTTATGGTGGACTGCCACTCAGCCACTTATGCATTTGATGGACTCCCACTGAGCCACTTACACTATCATGGACGCCCACTGAGCCCATGTTGCTTATGCCGACTCGATAGATGGACTTACTTCCCGAATGTTGGGTAAGTAATCAATTCATTTACTAAAACTGCAACTTTGTTGCGAATATAAAATACACCAGAGAGCCGGATCCCTCTGGTTTTGAGCGAGTATTTAAATCCCCTTTAAAAAGGAAGATCATAAATATAAAAATGAGTTTTGGGATCTGCTCTAACTTTTAAAAATCATTTTGAAGACTCGAAAACACTTTAAGGAGTGGTTGGAGTAATGCTGATTTAATAAAATAAATCAGTCCCAATGTATTTAGAAAATATCTGAATATTATTATTTAAATAATATTCCCATAAAGAATAATTGAGGTAGAAGTTGTAAAACTTATACTTGAAATGAGTATTAAATAACCAAAGATATACTTATACGAAAGTACTATCTTTCTTTGAATAATCAAGATAAGTTTGATTATCGACACCTTATTCTTTAATAAAATAAAGAATATATCTCAGCAAATAATCAGAGTCATAGATCCTCAAATGAATATTCAAATAATATTCATTAAATAATATAAACTGAGTCATAAGCCCTCGAATGAATATTCAAATAATATTCAATAAATAAAATAAAAGGAGTCATAAGCCCTCGAATGAATATTCGTAATAATATTCATTAAATAAAATAACAGGAGTCATAAGCCCTCGAATGAATATTCAAAATAATATTCAATAAATAAAATAAGCCGAGTCATAAGCCCTCGAATGAATATTCGAAATAATATTCATTAAATAATATAAAGTTATCGAATAAACCTTATTCGATTAATAGTTTTGAAAACTATAACCATATATATATAAATATATATATATATATATATAAATAAAATCTACTCGGGATCCTCGACTCCCGGTTTTAGAAAATGTTTTCACCTTTGGGTCCCTATACTAAGGGTATATGCAAATTACCGCTATTCTCTAGCATAGGTATTATCAACTAAACCAACAGATATATATGGCAAGAATACGAAATAGGCATGCATACATACCATATCACATGATACAGTATATCGCAAGAATTTGCTAATTTAACCATCATGCATCTATCACAAGATAATGCATATACAAGTGTATACATCACAACAACAGTATAACGGATAGAAAACTTGCCTGAGTGCTCCCGGATAGACTTAAGCTTAGAGTGGGTCCAATAACCTATGAACAACAACATAAGTCGGAATTAAACCCCGGTCGCTTAAGAAACTAGACTTTAACCATTTAGAGTCCTAACGTTCGCTTTCGCGCTTAACGATTCACTTAAGTCGCTCGAGTACCCTCGGCTCCCCCATTTTTAATAAATTAACCATTACGAGTTTTAAGGCGATTCTTTCGCAAGTGTCTTACCAACTGCCTATTACACCTTACATAAATGTTTCATACTTCAATTAGTCCTTTAAGGTCTTTAACCTATGTTTCAAAGTAAGGCGAGGGGTAATGTTTCATTCACGAAACGCCGTTACTTAAAACGGTCGTTTCTCCTAAACCGTACATCGGAATCAAACGAACTACATATCAAAACGAAGCTCGTAACATGAACTATCTAAACATGGAAATGGTCAAAATCTATCAGGGGTTTCTCGGGTCCTAATGTTATGAACAAAAGCAGTCTAAAGTAAATCGGACATTACGACGGCTATGTTTACGCGATTTCCAATTTAAACCATTCCAAAACAACCACAATTCAACCCACAATCACAACCCAATCAAAACTCCATCCATACCTCACCATAACAGCCCCATCAACTCAACATTAACAATTCATACTTATTTCTCAATTATGAACTAAGAGTTTACTTAAGTTCATTGACTAATAACCAAGATTTCCAACTCCAAAAATATCACAAAACCAACCAATCTCTAAACACACAATAATCATGCCTCTCATCAACTAAACTACTCATAACAAGCTTTAAACATGATTACACACCCATTACACTAACCCATCATCTAAACATTAGGAAATCTAAACAACAAAACTTAAGACTAAGATCATGAAGAGTTATACCTTCCTTGAAGCTTTTAATCCATGAAAGATCCTTGGAATGCCCATGGAAGCCTTAATCTAACCTCCTACAAGCTTGTTCTTTCAAAGAAATCAAGAACACAAAAATTAATTTCAAGAAAGTACTATTCACCATCTTCTTCCTTGATTTATAAAAAAAGATTGGCTTGGAATTAGAAGCTTAAACTTATAGGAAGTATGTAACTATCTATGGGGAAGCTTAGATAAATACCTTGCCAAATAGTAAGTGGTGGAGCTTGGATCTTCATTTTTTAAGAAAAGGGGCCGAGAGCTTCAAGAAGAAAAAGAAAGGAACTGAATTTTTTGCTTGCTTGGTGTGTTTGTGATTTGTTTTGCTTGCCTTGGTTGCTTTTGATTTGTTTTTGGGTAATTACTTT
The DNA here is from genome assembly GCF_009905375.1 of Apium graveolens. Lineage (NCBI taxonomy): Eukaryota > Viridiplantae > Streptophyta > Magnoliopsida > Apiales > Apiaceae > Apium > Apium graveolens. The sequence continues at coordinate 136,554,302 of NC_133651.1, forward strand.
TCTAACCTTGACTTTGTGTGGTTTTAAATCAACCACATCTCTTTCCTCTTATGTCATGCTTACATAATCAAGTGATGTCACCCTCCCTCTTTTGTCCTCTTCCTATTAGTTTGATGACATCATCCCCACTAATCCCTTTGATTAGCTTCTAATTGTTTGCCTAATGACCGCTGATCTGTTATACGGTTCGCTTAACTTTCGCTTTCGTTTATCGTTTGAGGGATCATACCCGGGATCTTATTACTTGGGTTTCCTTAACCTTTCTCAATACATTCTAATCCTTTTATGATCCTCTCTTATAATCCTTTTATTTAAATCATTTTTATCCTGTTATCTTATACTCAATTCTTTCCGTATCTAGTGGATTTCCGGGAAAAATCAAAGTGTTCGGAATTGGATTCTGACGATCTTTACATACACTTATATACCACATAGAGTACTAATAATATCCCAGAAGATCAATAACAGAACCCCTACATAGTGTGGCATGAAAAGTTTTCTCATTCAGCATAATCTGCAAAATCACTATTCATAAGGGTTTCAAAAATTTCCAAAAATTGGGGTTATTACAATCTACATAGGCCTCATCTTGAGAAAGTAAATGAAGATGCATTTTTACCTTCCAATGATGGTAATTATCTTTATCTAGAAAAGGAATCTTGACTCCAACATCCTTCTTGTTCATCTTGCTATTTTGTTATGATCTTTAAATTCTTTGTTTATCAAGAGCTTGCTCTGATACCAATTGTTAGTCCCTAACAATGCAACAAGAATTACAGAAGGGGGGTTGAATGAAATTCGTGAAACTTTTTCTTGGTTTAAAAGTGTTCTAACTTAAAATATATATCTGTGTGAATTGATTTGCAATGTGCGGAATAATAACTTGGAATGAATCAAAACATAAGTAATTAAAAACATAAGTCTTTAAAAACTTTCTGGTGGATTTGAATGTATCCACCAGAGATATATATTATATCTATAGAACTCTGTGTAGCAAGATTTGCTCACAGCTGCTTACAAATATGAACAACTAAGTTTGCAGAGAAATGCTAAAAATACAGCTTTCAAATATTTCTCACAGAATTTCTTGCTTAGTGTTCTTGTTGTTCTATTTGCTACTTCTTGGTTTATATATGACCAAGATTACAAAGTAATAAGACAAGATAATAAAACAAAAGCTATCAAGTCTAATACTATGTTGCTTCATTACTTTATTCCAGCATCTTTGAATATCTTCAAAATAGCATGGAAATGGCAATGCTTCTTTGTTCTCTAAAACCTAGTTGAATAGGCTTCCACATTCCTTTTGCATACACTCGACGCATATGACTGTGTTGTCACTGTCAACTGATGTTTGAATTGATTATCCGTTGGGTACATGATCATCCGTCGAGTTGCCTTGTTGATCATCCGTCGAGTAGCATTGTTATTTATCCGTCGGGTAGCTATCTGGCACTTGACTTCATTTCATTTATGCAGAATTACAAGACATCATCTATGTACAATTAATCAACCTATTCTGCATATCTAATTAAAGTCAATATGACTTGAGTGCTACTACAGAAACTAAACAAGGTGTATGCAGAAATGTGCTACAGACTCATTATTACATAAGCTACTCACTCGATGGATAATTGATCATCATCCGTCGGGACTATATTCAGTCATCCGTCGCGACAATATTCCTTATCCATCGAGTGCTACATTTTTTACTAAGTAAAATCTACTAAGGTGTTTTGTTAATGAAATCATCAAGTACACAATATATTCACAACAGGGAGCATCAGAAAATGCTGATTGAGACAACATGGATCATGGGGGAGGATCCAGTTCTAGAAATAAACTTCCATCTGTAAGAAAGTGGACCAAATCAAATACACCTGACTTAATAATTGGATATCCTGAAGCAGGTGTCAGAACTAGAACAAAAACATCAAATGAATGTCTCTATCATTCTTTTCTATCTCAGACTGAACCAAAGAAAGTGGAAGAAGCTCTTCAAGATGCTGATTGGGTGTAAGCGATGCAGGAAGAGTTAAATGAATTTGAAAGAAATAAAGTCTGGACCCTAGTGTCAAGACCAAAGAACAGATCCATTGTTGGCACAAAATGGGTGTTCAGAAATAAAACTGACAGTGATGGCATAATTACAAGGAACAAGGCAAGGCTGGTTGCCAAAGGCTACTCTCAACAGGAGGGTATTGACTATGATGAAACTTTTGCACCAGTTGCTAGATTAGAAGCCATAAGAATCTTTTTGGCTTATGCTGCTCACAAAAAGTTTAAACTCTTTCAAATGGATGTGAAAAGTGCTTTTCTCAATGGAGAATTGGAAGAAGAGGTATATGTTGAAGAACCTCCAGGCTTTGTAGATTCAAAATTTCCAAATCATGTCTATAGGCTTGACAAAGCACTTTATGGCCTTAAGCAAGCTCCAAGAGCATGGTATGAGACTTTAGCTCAATTCCTTCTGGAAAGTGGATTTCACAGAGGTACAATTGATAAAACATTGTTCTACCTCAACCATGGAAAGGACTTACTTTTTGTACATATATATGTTGATGATATCATATTTGGTTCTACAAATGCCAAACTCTATGAAAGGTTTGCAAAGCTAATGCAGTCAAGATATCAAATGAGTATGATGGGATAACTTAGCTATTTTCTGGGACTTCAAGTCAAGAAAAATGAAGAAGGTACTTTTATCTGTCAATCTAAGTACACCATAAATTTACTCAAGAAATTTGGAATGCAAGACAGTTCAACTGCATCCACTCTCATGGCCACTGCAACCAAGTTAGATAAAGATACTAGAGCATCAGTAGATATTACTAACTACAAAGGTATGATTGGCTCTTTACTCTATTTAACTGCAAGTAGACCTGATATCATGTATGCTACCTGTCTTTGTGCAAGATTTCAGGCTGATCCAAGAGAACCTCATCTAATAGTTGTGAAAAGAATTTTCAAGTACCTCAAGAGGACAGCTGATCTAGGATTGTGGTATCCTAGAGAATCAGATTTTAAGCTAATAGGTTGTTAGTCCCTTAACAATATAGCAAGAATTACAGAAGGGGGGTTGAATGGAATTCTTGAACCTTTTTCTTGAAATAAAAATGTTCAAACTCAGATATATATAAGTGTATTGATTAGCACAATGCGGAATAAGAACTTACGTGAATCAAGACACAAGTAATTAAAAACGAGAGTCTTTAAAAACTTTCTGGTGGATTTAAACAATTCCACCAGGGATATATATATTATATCGAAAGAACTCTGTGTAATGAACACAACTGCTTTACAAATGTTGAACTACTGAGAATACAGAGAAATGCTAAGAATTCTGCTTACAAATGTTTCTCTATGTGTGTCTCAGATCTTGGTTTCTATTTGCTACTTCTTGGTTTATATATTACCAAGATTACAAAGTCAAAAGATAAGTTCATTATAAAAACTATCAGTTTTTATGCTTTGCTACTTTGTTCTCTATTACCTAGTTAATAGGCTTCCTCATTCCTTTTGCATACATCCCGACGCATGTGACCAGTTGTCACTGTCAACTGATGTTTGAATTCTTTATCCGTTAGGTTCATGATCATCCGTCGGATTGTTAATCATCCGTCGGGTTGTTGATCATCTGTCGTGTGCTTTGTAGATTATCCATCGGTAGCAATCAGGCACTTGACTTCATTTCACTTACGCAGAATTACAAGACATCATCTATGTACAATTAATCAACCTATTCTGCATATCTAGTTAAAGTCAACATGACTCATATGCTACTACAGAATCTATACAAACGTGTATGCAGAAATGTGCTACAGACTTATTATTACATAAGCTACTCACTCGATGGATAATAAGTCATCATCCATCGGGACTGTAATGAGTTATCCGTCGGGACTATAATTCTTATCCGTCGAGTGCTACATTATTTCACTAAGTAAAATCTACTTAGGTGTTTTGTTTATGTCATCATAAGTACACAACATATGCACAACAATCTCCCCCAATTTATGTCTACTGGAATTGTAGCCATAAATTAAGAGATACTTGATGATAACAAAACATCCTAAACATGCAGCTTTAAAGAAAAGTAGATAATACTGAAAGTGCTTCAAATAATCAAAATGTACAAAGTTTTGGCTCACAGTCATTTCAAGATGTTCCTCTAGCCTGGGCAGATTTTTCTAGTTTCTTGAAGGTCTGGATCTTCTTCCAAGCTTTCTGTTGTTTTCATCAATCTGATTTTGGAGCTGCCTGTGGAATTTCAGTTCATCAGATTCTGTGAGATTTAGCTTTCCTTGAATTTCCAAGAGAGTTTCATTGCTAGAGATGCTCAATTGGTCTTTTAATCTGAAGAATCTTCTCACACCTTTATCATCCATGAACTCCAGCAGCCAGTAGGGCCTTAGATGCACTCTTCTCCCTGTGTATGGGATGATTAAAGTTTTTGGGAGTGCATCTTTAGCTCTAACACTCCTTAGTTCTTCAATCTTCTTCAATACTAGTCTTCTTGTAGTGACATTGAATCCAAAGTTCTTCTTGAAGGATGAATAAACTTTAATCAGTACAGATTGGCTCTCTTGAAGAATCCTGTGAAGTGGCCACTGAATCTCCCTTCCTCCTTTGTACTTGAACACGAACCTTTTAGGTAGGTTTCTGTATGCATCAATTCCCCTCACTTCATCCAGTTCATCCATATAGAGGTTTAGATCAGAAAATTCTTTGATGTCACACAAGTACAAGTAGTCTCCCTTATTTTCTTTGGGCTGCGCTTTAATTACAGATTTGGATTTGAGAGGTGACAACTTCACTTTCTTGACTACCCTTGATTTTGTTCTTTTTGGCTTGCTAAGGATTGGTAGACTGAGGTCAGGAATTGGTATGTTATCCCATTCTATTGGCTCATTCTTGGGCACAATAGGTTCACCATGAATATTTCTGTAGGGATCCACCACCCTTATATCTTCAAATACCACAGAGGGCTTTGATGCTTGAGTTGTAGCTGGTGTGGGTTCCTTAGGAAATTGATCTTCTAATTCTTTGTCAACAATATCCAGTTTCCTTTTTGTACTTTTAGCCAATTCTTTCTTTCTTGGAGATTTCTTCTGTTCTTCAACTTGCTTCCTTGATTCAGTAGCTTCAGATGGTTGAGAGGGAATTTGTTGAGACGAATTCACAGCCTGTAGCTTGGCCAAGATAGCAATCTACTATTTCTTTTGTTTAGTCTTCTTTGCATCTAGAGCAGCTTGCTTCTTTTCCTACTTCAATCTTGCTTTTTCTTCTCTCTTTGCTTGAGCAAATTGTGGATGTCCACCTACCACACAAATTTCCTTTCCATTTCTGAATATCTTAGCAATTCTTCTTTTTAAAGCTGAATCAGCTGGATCTTTATAGAAGGCAACTGATCTTGACATAAGCTTCTTTTCATCAGGCTTGGGTGTCTCATACACAGTGTCCAAGGGGTTCTTCAAGGATGATTTTGAGTAGTTTGCCCTTGGTTTAAGAATTATTTCAGCCTTTGGAGACTTGATGCAGGAAGATTTTCCTCTTTCCAGATAGTTCATGCTCATCTCATTCACACTGATTTGCTTGAATTGAGAGTGATGGATGGCTGTCTTTTCTGGCTCCTCGACAAGTTCAAACTTTTTTTGTATCTCCTCATCAATCTTCTTCCAGTTGACCAAACTCAACTGTTCTTTTTCAGCAACTTTCAAGTTAGCTGCTGCTGCTTGAATCAAATCTATACCATCTGTAACTGGTGGCTTTGAGACAGTAATTGAAGGCATAATTACTTTACTGATCTGTATCTGAAGTTTCCCCCCCTCACTTGGTCCTTTATCCCCCTTTTTGTTATCATCAAGTTGAGGAGTTAAGCCTTGTGCTTTAGCCAGTTGCATTAGTAGGCTGGTCTGAGACTGTTGATTTTGAAGAATGGTGACCACAGAGTTTTCAATAGCTTGAACTCTGTCCTCTAATTTGGTCAGCTTCTTTTCAGCATCAGATTCTTTTCTCAGTCTCAGTAGCAGATCTTGCATGGTACCATAGGGCATGATTGAATCCAGCTTCTCAGAATTGTAGGTCTTCAAGTTAGCTATATCCTTTTTAAGCTCATCCACACTTAGATTATGTCTTAATTGTTGCAGCTTTATGAGATGTAGAGAATCTAGGTGGGCTTGAAGAATAGCCTTGGTACCAGCATTTTAGGTGTTCTGAATGGCCTTTTGGATAGACATGATTTGTTTGACTAAAGATACATTGAATTGTCCTGGTGTAGACTCCTTTGTCAATGCCCATTCAGGTTGATCTGATATAGAACTTGGGCCTTCATCTCCCCCTAAGTTCATGCTTCCATCAAATGAAACAGAGTCATCATCATTAGAATTTACTCCAAATTCTTCAGATGGCTCACCAGCTGTAGAAGGCATTAAATTGACAACAGCTTTATTCCTTTGTAGAGATTCTAAAGTATGTACTAGATTTAAAGTCTTCTCTGCCTCCTCATTGCCCTTCGCAGCCAACAGTTGATAGGCTGACACAGGATGAGTAAAAGTGTCAGCATCCAAGGAAATGTTATCAATTACAGCTTTGTAATGTTGCTGAAATTGTCTTTCCTTTTCAGCATCATCCACAGTCATTGACTCATGAGCAATGGCTGGCTCCACCCTTATACCCTCCGTACCTGCTTTTCTCTCATGTTCTCTCTTTTGTTGCATCAGGGTCTCACCCTGGCTCCCCACCCTCACACCCTCACCTTCACCTACTAAGGTGGGACTCCTCTCACTCCCTTTTGCCAATCCTGAAGAAATGGATTGCAGATTTTCACTCATTTCCTCTCCTTTTGCCTGGGAGCAACCCAACCTCTCACTCAAAACACTATCCTCTCTCAATCCTAAGAGTGACTGTACAACCACTAAATCTTCTTCACTTGAAATAATTGAAGTTTGAAGCTGTGCAGAGATACTCGACAGATGAGTGATATCCATCGAGTGAGTGGTAATGCTATCTGACGGATAACTGCGGATAACTGCTGTTAGGCTTATCCATCAGGATACAATCACTACTCGACGGATGAGCAATATCCGCCGAGAGAGTAGAAATGAATGAGTTGGGAAGAGAAACTATGGTTGACTCTGTGATGATTGAAGATATTTTGGGCACATATGTCACAATAGTTTCTGAAAGAATTGGCAAGTGAGCCAACAGATCATCTAAAAGATGATGCTCACTTACACTAGAATTTGGCTTCCGCAACAGAGTTAAAGAAGGGGAATCAGGAATTGATGTGTTTATCATATCCACATCCAGAGAGTTTGTTGGTGAGTATGGTGTATGAGGTGCTTCTATAACTAGAGATTTTGGCTGTGACTCCATATTTATTGGAGCCACATCAAACTGAACTTGAGAAGGTGCAGTGACTATGTCTTTAGCACCAGTTTGCACAATGTGTGTACCCTGTGCATCCCCAGAGGTTTTAGATTTCTTCTTAACTGTATAAGTTTGGGGTGAGCTTGTGTCCCTAACCCTCTTGGCCTGTGCTCTTGGTTGAGAGCTTTGTTCAATAACTACATCCTTTTGGGAGGATGCAGCTAGAAGTGAGCTTTTATCCTTTTTAAGCACTACAGTTTGTTGGGAAACTGCAGTGTGGCTAGGCTGGGATTCACTCAACTCTCCAACCTTATTCTTGGGGTTTCTTTGATGTTCACCCCTTCCCTCACCTGACTTTCCCTCCTTCACATTCCCCTCTTTTGCTTTTGTGGATTTTTCAACTGGCATCTTTTGAGAGATACCAGAGGGGGTTTTCTTTGATTTAGATTTGGAAATAGTAGTAGGTTTGGAAGCTTTGGTAGGCAACTGTTTGGTCATTGGCACAGTTACCATAGCTATTCCTGAATTCAAAGAAATTGTGGAGGTTGGAATAGTTGTAGGGATGGATGAACTTACCTCACTTACCTGAGGTGCCTGCATTACAGGAAAGTAGAACATTGGCACATCCTTGTGATGATTGGCCCTGTTCAAATCTGTAATGAGTCTTCTCTCTTGAACCCAACAATCCAGTTTGTTGTTAGGGTTCTCTAGCACAATCTCTTCACAAAGGTGGTTAGCCAATAACATGAGAAATCTAGCATAATACACATTCTTACCTCTTTTATTTAACTCTCCTAATTTGAAACCTAACTCAAACAAGACAAGGTCACTGAAATTATAAAATTTATCTATAACTAGCATGTATAGCATGTTAAGCATGGAAATATTCACTGAATCAAAATTACTGATTTTTCCAGAGAAAACCTTAGTAACTACATCACACAAGAAACTCCACTCCTTCCTAAGACCCATTCTTCTAATATCACTCAGTTTAGAAGTAGGAAGTGCATAGTGCATGGAATTAAGCATATTTATGATATCAGTGTCATTGTGTGGTGCAGTTACATTGTTATCAGGTATTTTGAAACATGCTTTTATCACATCACTATTGATACAAAATTCTTTACCTTTGATGGTTAGAGTGATGGTCTTATCTGTACAGCTGTTGGTAGCAGTGGTCCACATCTCTTCAATAACTTCACAGAAGATTGTGGGTGATTCCAGCATGGCATAATTTAGCTTGCAATTCTTCACAAAGTCCATCATCTTGTGATAGTCCTCCGATTGCTGAATACCCTTGTTGACTAATGCAGTAAAGTTGTTCTTCTCATAAATGAACCCAGTTTATGACATAATCTTTACTAGAGGTGCCATTGTTAGAGAATGAAAGCTTGAAGAGAAGGAGAGTAAGTGCTTGAGAGAGAATGAAATTAAAGCAGTTGAATTTGAGAATGATAAAAGAAAACAATTGCAATGAAATAAGCTTTTATACTATCTCTAAAATAACTGATAAAAATAATAAAGTGAAGTAAATTAACCAATAGAAATTGCCTAAAATAGCCGTTTAAAAATAAACTGTAAAAAAATTCCACCCATTGTCCGTCGTGTAATGCTTACAAACTGTAAGTATACATGATGGATAATATACAGGGAATTAACGGCTGAGATTAAGACAATTCGACGGATGAGGATAAATTATTATCCGTCGAGACATAAAATATTCCAGAAAAGAAATTGATTTTTATTAGCAAATTGTATATCGACGGATGACCAAACTCGATAGATAAGGGTCATCCGTTGAGGTGTAAATTTTGACTTAGCCAAAATTTCATCCAAGACTGAAAAATCAATTAAATTTCTGGCTGCTTATCAACTTGCAAAATAACTCAGATAGATTTAAGAGTAATTAAGCATACCTAACTCACTTACCAACCCTGAAAAGGTGGATTCATCCAGTGGCTTAGTAAAGATATCTGCAAGTTGCTTCTCACTTGGAACAAAATGAAGCTCCACAGTACCATTCATTACATGTTCCCTTATGAAATGGTACTTGATGTCTATGTGCTTTGTCCTTGAATGTTGCACTGGATTTTCAGTGATGGCAATTGCACTTGTGTTATCACAGAAAATAGAAATCCTCTCTACTTGCAAACCATAGTCCAGCAATTGATTTCTCATCCATAAAATCTGTGCACAGCAACTGCCAGCAGCAATATATTCAACTTCAGCTGTAGAAGTAGAAACTGAATTTTGCTTTTTACTGAACCAGGACACAAGCTTGTTTCCTAGAAATTGACAGGTTCCTGTTGTGCTATTTCTATCAATTTTATAACCTGCATAATCTGCATCTGAATAACCAGTTAGATCAAAACCAGAATCTCTAGGGTACCAAATGCCAAGGTTTGGTGTTCCCTTGAGATATCTGAAAATTCTCTTAATAGCTATTAAGTGAGATTCTCTAGGATCAGCCTGAAATATAGCACATAAACAAGTAGCAAACATTGTTAGGTCATACACACACTGTAGAGGGGGGGGGTTGAATACAGTGTATAGCACAATCAAATCGAACTTTAATAACTCAAGTAACAGAAAACAAACTTTATTGAAATAATAAACTCTGTTACAGTATGGAACTGTTCTCTCTCAGTGATGAACAAATATCACGAGAGCTGCTAGGGTTACAATGAATAATCTTCTCGATTGTGATAACACTTATAGTGTAAACCCTATGTCTGTGTTTATATACTACATAGTTACAAGATAATCGCTAATTGATATGGAACTTAATTCTGCTTCCTAAAATATATCAATCAGATATCTTTTCTTCCAAGTATTCTATTCTTCATAGAATTCCTTCTTCATGCATATCTCTTCTTATGTTTGTCTCGATCTTCTTTCCTTTAACTAGCTGCCTTCCTTATCTGAACGTCCTTCAGTACTTAAGTTCTGATATCCATCTTCTGATGATTATCTCCTGATAATATAAGTACTGATATCCTTAAGTCCTGACTTCCAGTAAGTACTGATTTATCCTGTTTAAGTAAGATCTGAAAACTAAACATAAATCACATTAGCCATGACATTATCAAATATATCTAACAATCTCCCCCAACTTGTAAATTAGCATAATATACAAGTTTAATAGATATTTGATGATGTCAAAAACATTAATTACAAATGCATGAAAATTTGACTAGATAACTACAACTTATAGTCCTTAAAGCTTTACCAATCTTTAACTTCTGATAACAACTTTAGTCTGTTTCCATATCAGAATTTAAGTATTTGTAGATCTTGACTTGGCTTCATCTTCTGATCTCTCTGATGTCAGGAGTTGTTCTGAGATAGTTCTTCAACAAACATCTCTCAGCATATCTGAGTTCATCAATCATCCTCCTTTTAGCATCTTTAAGTTCTGCAGAATCTTCACCAATTTGAAATATTGCAGCCCTGAGATCATTAATTTTAGCTTTCTTTATGTCCTGATCCAGTCTGATCAAATATGCCTTGTCAGACTCAAGATTGAATTCCACAGCCCTGTAACCCAGAAAGATAGTTATAATCTTAGCAGAATTGGGCTTCATCTCAACAATATCACCCTTGTGATCTCTGTACTTTGGAAGATTTGAGCTGTCAGACTTAACAGAATAAAGCTTTTTCTGTTTCTGAATTTGACTCTTCAAAAAGTTTGCAGCACTTTCTGTTATTTTGTCATTCACTTGAAGTAAGAATAATACATGTTCCAGCTCTTCAAAATACTTCAGTGGAATGGCATTTTCCCTTATATGATAAACCCTACCATCTGTCATGAAGTACAACAAGATGTGTTCTTTCAAGTAGGTATGGTAAACCATTTGTACAGATTCTAGTTGATTCAATCTCTCAAGAGTTGCTCCAATACTTGGTTCACTTAAGGAAGTTGGATCATTGGTTGTGTTCTGTATTCTTCTTTCATCAGCACTTCCCAATCCAGTTTTATCTCTTGCTTCCTTTCCAGTAACCACTCTTGCTTCAAAACCACTTGCAGCAGTGTTCAAAGGTTGAGTCTGTTTGGCTTTAGTGAATCCTGGTAGGAGTATCTTTGAAGGTTTAACATGAGCAATGTCAGAGGTTTCCTTTGATATATCTTCTGATATCAAGTTAACTTGAGCTATGTCAGAGGTTACTTGCTTCTTTGAGATATCAGAACTAACTATCTCTTGACTCTGAACAACTTGAGCCATGTCAGAGGTTGTCTTAGAAACTTTTCTTGAAGTTAGAGCAAGATCAGCATCTTCATCAGTAATTTCTTCATTCACAGGAGGCACATAAACCTTGATAGGTTCACCAACTTTCTCTTTGCCCTTGGACCTTGGATCTATCTGCAGTTGTGATTTAGCTTTGGTTGCTTCAAAATTTGTCCTTTCTTTTATCACAATGCCTTTGAGTTTTAGAAGTTTCTTTTTACTAGAAGCTTCAGATTTAGATTTGACTTTTTCTGATTTAAGTCTAGCTTCTTCTTCCATCAGACTCTCCAAGTCCATTCCTGGATTTTCCTTAAGAAATAACTGTCTTGACATTTCTTCATCAAGATCTAAAAGTTAATCAGAACTTATCCTTTTACCAGTAGCAGAAGTAATTCTTTTTCCAGCATCAGAACTTGTCCCGTGACTTGTGATTTCAGCTATTCTTGATGAGAAACCTCTACCTTGACTATGACCTCCACCCATTCCAGAGTTTCCCTGGTCATCTTTTTTCATCATCCTTCCCCTTCAGTGTCTTATCAGTTTTGCATTTGGACTTAATTACTTTCTCCCCCTTTTTGGCATCAGCATGTAAGAGAAGATAGACAAGCAATTCCACTGAGGCTTGGATTTCATCAAGTTGAGATTGCTGAGAAGCTTGATTTTTCAAAATAGCATCAATCTGAGACTGTTGCTTCTCTTGGGTCTTCTGAATATAAGCAACTCTGTCAAAGGTAGGTTGGAAGAATTTTTTCTTGTCAATTTTCTGAACTTGTTCTTGCTTGATTAATTCTTCCTGAATTTTATATAACTCTGCATGAGTAGTTGAATGGAGACCTTGTAGATGTTTAGTACTCAATGCAGTGACTCGAAGCTGTGTTTTGAAATCATCAGTAATTAACATCTCATCAGCTTTTGTCAAGTGCTCAGCAAGATTCTTTGCAGATGGAACACAGGTAACTGAGTTCCATTCCTTAGTCCACTCCTGTCCTGCAGGAGTTTCACTCCAAGGCACTGGTGCTTCTCTTGTAACAAACTTCTTAACTAATTCATCAGCATCTGCATTTGGAGTAGCATCACCAGTATCATCAGCATTTGCAGCATCAGAACTTACAGAATCAGCATCTTCTGATAAAACAACAGTATGAGAAGCAATTGAGGCTTCAACATCATCCTCGAAGTGCTGATCTGGTTCCAAGTTCTGATCAACATCCATATCCTGATGCTCACCTATATTCTGATCATCAATATCTAGATGCAGAGAAGGTGTAGTAGACAATTCTGGAGTTTGAGTAGCATCAGTAACAGGTGTTGTTGATGGATTAATTGCTGTTGGAGCTTCTAAGTAAAGTACCTCAGGCACAACCAGGTTCTGAATATCAATTTCAGCACTTGTGCCTGGATCAACAGGAGATACAGTCTTATGTACAGGAGACACAGATGGTGTGTTGACCTTTTCTGTAGCAGCTTCATGAATTGGAGTCAATGGAGAAGCAGTGGCTTCAGCAGATTCTGGTTCTTGTGAGATCAGAGATTCCTGATCTCCTTCCTTAGCTGCTGCTTCCTCATCATCTAAAACTGGCCTTTTAGCTCTCTGTTTCTTGTATCTCTTTGAAGGTGGGGATTCCTTGGGAGGTTTAGCAGAAGTCATTCTTCTAAGCCTTTTGAGAAGCTTAGATCCCCCAATTCCAGAATCCTTCTGAGAAGGAACTTTCTCAGCTTCTTTAACAATAGGTTCTGATGGAGAAACCTGTTCCTCACTATCAGACTCATCTCTCAGAACAATCCTCCTTCTCTTCTGTGGTGTTTGAGAAACAGTCTTTGTCCTCTTGGGCTTGGAAGATGAAGGCTTCACAGTAGGTGCTGAGGATGAAGGTTGAGCTGTCTGTGAAGTTGAGAGATATGATTTATGTAGCGCCCTCCAGACCCAGGGTATAAGTCTGGGGGTTACGAGCTAATCATCAAACCTGTACAAGCTTATTAATAAATAATAAAAAAATGAAACTAAACCCTTTAACAACTACCAGGACCTTTTTAGGTTGAAGTATGAAAACAAGAACCACTAACTACATTTATTACAAACCAACATTTAGAATCTCACAAACTTTCTTTATTATAAACCATTGTCTAACTCATTTTAAACTAAGTTCAGCTTTTATTCAAACACACATACTATCTATCAACACTCCACCTGCTCGGGCAACTCAAAGCTTTCCACCTGGATTGGAATCAACACCTTGGGTATAAGAGGATCCCGAGGCTTGACCCGCTTCTTTACCACTCGTGTCCTGACGGGTTTCATATTCCTTCTTAACTGAAACAATAAGGTGAATAACAACAAAAATGGGTGAGCCAAAATTGCTCAACAAATCTACGAAATATACACAATGTTAAAGCAATATAACTGAATCCGTATCCCAGGTATATCTGCAAAGATATAACCTCATAAGAATTAAAAGAAGGCCATTGCTGGCAAATACAAACGAACTACACTGGACTCAAGTTCGCAGTTATACCCAGCTGATCAGCCAATATACAGTACAGATCTATATCTCACTATATAGATCCCGTCGGGCACCCAGGCACTACGGCCCATCTCAAGGATCCGGTTATGTCCCGGTCCTTAGGATTAAGTAAACTTAATCCCCAAAAGTAATGTTATCCAGTTCCTGGAATAACAACCGGAACAATCGGTATACTTTGATATATTCTAATCACCAGAATATATCAATAATTGTGAGTAACAATTGGAATATGAATAATAAATTCAAATGAAAAGAATAATTCAAGAATCGAACTGAGATATGAATAAAGGAATTAAAGTAATACAAATGTAATAAGAATCTGAAGAGAATATCACTATTCTGGAAAATAGAATAGAGGAGAAACTTGCCTTCTGAGCGACTTACTGCAATTAAATCACTTCCGTCTATCCCCTACTTGACCTGCCTTGCTGGCTTAGTTTATGTTAGCAAAATAGACTGGTTAATTCATTTTGTACTTCGGTTGCACCTTGAATCGACTTCATTTTGTTCCTACTATCTACCCATACGTTTATAACCAACTCGAATATTATATATAAGCAAGTAAAACTCGATTAACCACATAATACACATAAGCACATAATCGTTTTTATAGTTAAAATAAATTTTAGAATCGAAATCGACTCGCTGATTGCTCCGTTGATCACCTTCTGCTTCATTTCCCATTTTTCCGGAATTTTTCGAATTCGTCTCGGTACGCATTTCGACTGATAATCAAGCAATCAATAAAGTCAACTAATTTCGAGAATAAATTAGGTCTTCATATTATTTTTAGTGAAAAGAATTCATTTTTCTGAGTCAACAGGCTTTCGTTTCGCTCAATTCGGACTAACGGTTGAATTATTATCAATTAAACACTGATAATTCAATTTATTATTCAATATAAATAATTATTGCTAATTTTTAAATCCAAAAATAATTTTTAAATAATTATTTAAGAAAAATCAAAGTCAAAAATATTTTTTTTTTATAATTTTTGGAGTTAAAATGAAGAAGTTATGATTTATCGAAAATTATGTGACTAATTATCGAAATAATTAATCACTTCTTTAAATATTTAATAAATAAATAACTAATAAATAATTAATAAATAATTATTTACTAGTTTAAAATAATTAATCCCTAATTATTAGAATTAATCATAATTTATTACAAATATTTACAACTTATCGTTATTTATTTGATTAGATCGATTATTTACAAATAATCAAACGATTTAATTAACCGATACGCTATTTATCGAATAACTACGAATTACTCGAATTATAAACCAACTCAACGATCAATTACTCGCATAATTACGAATTACGCACTATTCTCGAATATTACCGAACTAATATATTATTTTTAGAATTTAAACGACTCGTTAGTCAATTAATTATCGGTATTTAATTATACGATACGAATAATTACTGCAATATTATTCGAATAACTAACGTTCGAATAATAATTCTCATTATCGAATCACTATTCGTAATATTACTAATTATTAGATTATTAATCATATTATTTAATTATTTTTAATCCTTATTTATTAATTAATTACCTAACTATTAATTAATTACCTAATTATTACTTAATTAGATAACTAATAAATAATTAGATAATTAATTAAATAATTAATTAAATAATTAAATCCGAATTTATAATTTAATAAAATAATTCAGAAATTAATAATATTATTTTTGAGAATTCAAAACTGATTTTTATATAATTATTAGAATTATTAAAAACTGATTTTAATATACTAAAATATAAATAATTAATTAATTAATCAGAAACACAAAAACAAAATCAGGGTTCGGGTTTTTAGGATCAAACCCGGGTCGTTTCCTGGGTCGAAACCGGGTCGACCTCGGGTCGGGAAGAACAGCCGTCACCGTCCCAAAATTCGGCGGCGGTTTCCGGCGAGGCGAAAACGGCGAGCAATGACGATGAAACTCAGCTTTTCAGGCACGGTTCTTCTGCGACTTCGTTTCCCCTTCGTTCCCAGACCTCCTTCGTCCTCCTTCCTCGTCGAGCACGCAAACCACAACCAAACACTACGAAACCTATGCCGTTCGACTCGGTTTTTGACGATCTAATCGTTTCCAGTAACAATAACATCAAACAAGCAGCCATAATCAAAACCCGAATTCAAGAACTTAAACCCGAAAATATAAATTTCTATTCGATCAATTAAACACGAAAAACAACTATATAATCGAAAACTAGAGATCATAAGCTTCAAAACGAGTACTTACACTAACGATTTGGACTCCGGAATCACCTTCAAAATCAGCTTTGATTCTCTGCTTGTTCTTCACCAACACAAACCCTAATTCCTCTTCTGAATTTTCTTTTTATTTTTCTGATTTTTTTATAATTAATTAATAATTATTTACTGAAAAATCAACTATTTATACTATGTAAAATAATACCCCTAAAAAAATTAAGGGTCTAATTACACTCCTAATAAAAAAATTTGGCCCTAATTTCCATAATTTTTGGGTATTAAAATTTAATTTATAAATATTTTATATATACAATATATATGCCAAAAATTCCCAAAAATTGTGAATAATTCAAAAATACAAAGAAATGGTATAAATAAAAGTCCTATAATTTTATAAAAATAAAAATGTGATTTTTGTGGGGTTTTTAACACCCAATAGGGCCCGGAAAATTCATTTTTCGTAAAATGAGAAAATTTATAAAATATCTAGATGTTCAGAATATTGCGATTGTAAAAGCCGTTTGATGAAAAATAAGGCCCATTATTTTATTTGAAATACTGGCTTTAAAATTATTGTTTGGGTCATAAAACGTTTGAAATGAAACCCATGAATACGATATAAAACATCTGAAAAATACCTTAAAAATACAGAAATGATACGGAATACACGTAGCACATAACAATTAGGGTTTAACAGATAATCACACATAAATGACATATTAATACACATATTTTATTATAAACATGATATAATATAACGTAAATTTCCCGGTCGTTACAATTTGAGATATGTTCTGAGGGAAGGTTGAGGAATTGATGTATGAGTGGTATGTTCTGATGGTTGCTGTGGTGTTTGGGTTGTTGTGGTGGGTTGGACATCAGGATAAACATATCTATAGGTTTGAGGATCAGCATTTACCAAGATCTGTTTTACAGACTGAGGAATCTGTAAAGGTCTAACCACCTTTTTCTTAAGGTCAGCATTTACCAAGTCATTAAAGGCTCGTTTTGCAATTTTGAAA
Organism: Apium graveolens; assembly: GCF_009905375.1. NCBI lineage: Eukaryota > Viridiplantae > Streptophyta > Magnoliopsida > Apiales > Apiaceae > Apium > Apium graveolens. The sequence goes on from NC_133651.1 coordinate 136,571,676, forward strand.
GGTGGAGTTAAGTCAGTGGTAGGTTGGGGTTCATCAGCACAACAGAAATTATATATAAGCTGACAAAATCTAGCAAAGTAGACAACATTCCTATCTTCTGTCATCCTATCCCCAATAAAACCTATCACAGCATTTGCAAAATCAAAATGAGTTTGGTTAATAATAGCATACCCGATGTGCTGACTCATTATAGGAATGGCATCAAAGTTGGAACACTTATTCCCGAAGGCCTTAGTGATGCAGTCGAAGAAGAAGCTCCATTCCTTTCTGATATGAGCCCGTTTCAACTATCCAAGCTTAGCCAAACTCTGCTCATACCCCAAACTTGCCATTAACTCTTGTAGAGCTGATTCCTCCGGTGTTGAGAAAATACAGCCTTCTGGTAAATGTAAGACCTTGCGAATTGTACCAGGAGTTACCACATGTTCAGTATCATCCACTTCAAAAACAATGTTGTGAGTACCATTAGCACCACCATTGTCAAAATGCCCAGTCCTCCAAAACGTCAGAACTTGTTGACTTGAAAAGACTGAAGGCTGGGTCAATGCATACCCAATTTCACTGTGTGCAAGAAGATCTTGCACAAAATGCAACTCAAATGGAGCTTCAGCATGATCGAGAATTGCAGCATAGTTATTTGGAACGAACTTAGCTCCATCAATGATCAAATCCTTAGGTTCCATGAGAATAATTGAAATTTAAGATTTGCTTGTTAGGTGTTTGATAAAATGTCTGTATGAAAAACGAACGTCATGAGATGAGAGAGAGTAAAAGCAAAGAAAGAGAGATAAAGTGTAAAAGTAAATAAAAGATTGTATAATCTTCTCTCTCTCTTACTTATACTTGGTAAAAAAAATATAACCGTTGGACACCTGTCAGTCATGCAGCAATAATGAATAGTTAATGGGCACGGAAAAACAGTAATCATTACTTACCCACTTGCAGTTTTTCAAGGAAAAACCGTTCCACTTACCCAGTAATTCCATTAATTGAGGTAAATCAGTTTTAATTCAAAATTTAAACTGTTCCCACTTATTCAATTATTTTCACTACAACACCAATATTCTGGAAAAAAAATTCGAGTTGAGAATGACCAAAATAAATCAAATAAACAAGTACTGATATTTTAAGATCAGAACTTAATTTAAATAAAAAATGAAATGGTCATCAGAATATAAGTATATCAGGATTTATCAGTGCATTTAAATTACAAACATCTCAGAGACAAAAACTTGTAAAAAGTAGAAATTCCATTAATATAATAAGAGAATACATTCATGAAATTTAAATTACATCAGAGCATTACAAGATTGTCCTAAGCTTCTAAACCTAACATCAACAGCCTTAGTCCTAGCTCAAGAAGCAGGGCAAGGCTGACGATGAAGAAAAACAGGAAGAAGAAAATAAGTTATTTCTTCTTCCTACTCTCTACAAAAAGAATAGCGAGTCTGATGATTCGCTCTTGCTGGCGGAGAGCTTCCAGCCTTTCTTCCTCCAATCGTTTCAGATGGCGATGGTAGTCCATGTAAAAGAACAGGAGGTGGGTAAGAACCTCCTGGGGAACCGAGTCCCAAATCTCATCAGGAATGACAGTCACGTGCCATTCCTGCTGCCATGCTTCACAGCTCAGCTCCATGTTGAAGGTCTCATAGTTCAAGAACATGTTGTAGTTGACCATGGTTTTGTTGGTATGATGGAAAGGAGAGTGAGTATGTGAGAAAAGAATTGATGTATAGGCTGATGTGAAGTGTTGGTTTATATAGGCAAGAGAATGCCAGGAGACGCAAGGAAATTTAATGCTAACAGGTAGAAATAATTCTACTTCATCTCCCTAGACTTGGAAGAAGAAAAACAGTCATTGGAAAGGTAAAACAGGGTTTAATGCGCACAAGAAATAAGTAAAAATTACTGTGCATGTACGTGTACCACTATCCCTAATTATATTGACTGTGAAAGGAATATGTCCTAAGTCCAATCATGTATTAGGATTTAGGAATAACTTTTTATAAAATCTGTTTTGATTTCATTGATTTTATTAAAAGACTTGTTTTGTTTTTATTACGGGCTCTATCTATTTAAGTGTTTAAATAAGATATACCATAGTTTAGAGTAAAGCTTTTTATGGATTATGATGAGATCATAATAGTGAGACCTAAAAAGATGATAACTCTAAACTTAAATAGTTCCTGGTCGTAGGATTACTAACTGGTAATTAATAATCCGCAGAGATCGGTACATACTATGCTTGCTTCATTATGAAGGATGTCTGTTCTCATAGACATTTGTGTGGTGACACTATAGCTAGTATGTAGGTGCTTATTATGGAATAAGTTCACTGAACATGACTCGCACAGCTGAACAACTGATGGAGTTCACTCACGTGTCAGTAGTTGTTCACATAGTGATAGTTGTACAAGTATCCTTAGACATGAGGTCATCATAGTCATCTTGTGTACACTGAACTATGCTTTGGTTTAGTTCTTAGTCTCCAGGGACAATTACTAGGGCTCTTCTGGGTATAGGAATTTGTACACGAAGATAGTGTATGATCAATAAAGGATCTACCCCTTCCAGTGAAGGAAGCGAATGTTCAAGGCTGATCCACTTATGCTAGTTCAGGAATCTCTGGCCAGAGTGAATGAAATTAGAAAGGAGTTTCTAATTTGCATAGAACTACGCATAGTAAATGGTAAGCAAGTGATTAAATTAGATAGGCTTGACACAAGATCCATGCCTTGTATTTAATTGGGACATTATAGGGTAGAAGGAGTTTATTGTACGGTAACTATTCACTGAATAGGTTCTTGGTATTCTAAGCAGTGAATTCATATTATCCGGATAGTCGCGATATGCTGAGAAGTATCCCTCACGATATAGAATAAATGTGATTAATTAATTAATCATATTTAATAAATTAGAGAATTTATATAAATAATGATAAAATAGTTTTATTATTATTTATTTCTACTACCGGCTTAATATTGAACCTACAGGGTCACACCATAAAAAGAGAATGATTTAATGGTGGAGGAATTAATTAATAATGGCTAATAATTATTTATTTATGAAATAAATAATTAATTGGAAAATTTAATAATTGATTAAATGAGATTTAATTGATTATAAATTAATTAAGAAAAGTTCTTAATATTATTAATTAAGGATTTAATTTTTGGAAATTAAATCAAGAGAGAGAATTATTTCTAAAGTGTTTAGAAAAAGGATTAATAGTTAAAAGGTGTTTTAATTATTAATGAGAATAATAAATGGGATAATAATAATATTATTTATGGGAAAATTTCAGCTGAAAATTTTGCCTATAAATACACTATTATAGACCCTATTTTATTCTAACCCACATCAAACCCGAAAACTCAAAAAGTTTGGAAAACCCAATTCTCTCCACCTCCTTCCTCCTCCTTAACATCGTTTTCTTGGTGGATACCGGTGGAGTGCTTCACACTTGAGGAGCAACTGCTAAGGATCTCTGATCGTTGTCTCCGAATTATTTTTAAAGGTAAGATTCGATCCCTCGAATTTTTATTCATGATTTATATGCTTTTATTTGGATTTTGTATGTGTAAAAGTGTTTTGCCATACCCCCGCTGCATTAAAAATCCAACAATGGTATCAGAGCATAGGTTGTATGCATATAGATCTGTGGTAAAAATTTCAGAATTTTATGTGCTTGTATCAATTAATTATTATTTTTACAAGTTATATTATGGATTAATTTTGTCTGATGAGAAATCATTTCTCAGAATAATTTTGATTGTTGATCTGGGTTGTACAAGTGTTGTAGATCGTCTGGGTATTTTTTTCATAATTTTATGATGTATAGATTTTTTATTATGAATTTTTGAAGTTCTTATAATTAAATTCGTAATTAAATAAATCATATATATATATATAAATTGATTGTAAGTATATATATATATATATATTGCATCTGCTGTACTGCTATCTTTGTCTGTGGTTTATGCTGCTGCACGGATAGGAAAGTAGAACAGAGAACAGTTGTCAGGCGCGCAAACCGAGGAAAGCTGCGGCTGCTGCAAAAAAAAAATATAGGGGTGTCACGCATTCCGGGAATGCGTTACACACCTGTGGCGCATTCACGTAATGCGTTACACCCTTTAATGGCTTAAAAGGGGTGTAACGCATCACCGGAATGCGTTACAGGTCTTGTAACGCGTTCCTGTAATGCGTTACAGCCCGTCTGTTAATTTTAAAATTGATTTTCTGGGAGTTTCGTAACTCCGTTTTAGGCGTGCAATATACCGTTGGATTCGTTTTTCCGAGACGGATCTAATGGAGTGATCAATTTTTTTATATAAAAGTTTTGAACTGTTTATATTTCCATGAAGTGTTTTAAAGCTGTTTTTGATTGTTTTTATTTGCTTTTAAATTCTTCATGTGATACATAGAGATGTATAATGCTTAGACTAATGTGCTAGATGATATAACATGCCTACCTTGATGTTTATTCATGTTGATATATGTGATATATGCTTAGTTTATCATGCGATGATAGATTTAGGTGAACTTAAATAAACATAAGGCGTTTGTTAGACAACCTAGTATAGTGAAATTGTTTCATAACCTTAATAATAATATTATGAATACAATCATGAGATTCTTGTGTTTATGAAACACGTAATTGAATATGAATTTTCGATATGAGAGAAAGGATGATTCTGTCAACAACAAATTTCTATCTGTAAGAAAGGGTTATTAAGTGACACCTCTTGACAATGCTCCACCCGATCTGGGAATCATCTGATTATTGATTATTGATTTGAAATATTTAATTTAAAAGGAAGAATCTCTTTATAATACGATTATGATTGTAACGTAATATAATCCCTCTAAAATTAAATAATATCAAGTAGTAATTGGCCAATGACACAACGGGCTTGTGTCGGTCATAACCTTCCAACATGATAGAAAAGTAGTTCTTATTTTTGAATCATTGTCGGTTCGTGCTACAGCCGAGGGCTTTGATTTCGAAATAAGAAATACTTGTCTATTACATAGAGATGTGTACATTGAATAAGAATCTAAAGGTCGGTACGTGCTACAGCCGTGGGCCTTTGGGGACTGATTCAACTGTACGGAATGTTGGGTTAGACTTGACTTAGAATATTGAGTTTGTCATGCTACAGCCGAGACTCAATTATTCAAGAGGCTAAAGTTTGATTAAGGAATAACATGAGATGTAATTGACAAGAGTTGTCTGCCTATTAAACATTACATGGCGGTTCGTGCTACAGCCGGGGTCGTGTAAAGGAATGTAGGATCCCTATTCCCACTAGCATTATGAATGCTTAATTTTTCACGTAGGGGGTTGAATAAATTAGGAAAACTAGTGGGAGGCACTTATGAATAAAGACCCGATTCATATAGTGTTTTGAAATAAAATCGAATATTTGCTAAGTGTTGTTATGTGTTTATCATTTACAGATTTACTTTGTACGTTATGTCTTCTGCACTATCACTCAGGAGCATACTAGATGCTCACAAATTTACTGGTCCAAATTATGCTGACTGGCTTCGAAACTTGAGAATTGTTCTCAGGATTGAGAAGCTGGAATACGTGATTGACTCACCTAAGCCTACTGAACCTGCTAGTGATGCACATAATGATGAACATGTTGTGTATCGTAAGTGGATAGATGATGCAAATGTTGCTCAATGCATCATGCTAGCTTCTATGAACATTGAGCTATAGAAGCAACATGAGCATATGGATGCTCACACTATCCTCATGCATCTACAAGAGTTGTATGATGTGGCAGGGAGGACAGCTCGATATGAGATATCGAAGGAGTTGTTCGGGTGTAGGATGTCTGAGGGATCATCTGTGAATGACCATGTACTTAAGATGATCAATTTGATTGAACGTCTTGGACAACTTGGTTTTGCCATGGATGGGGAGCTGAGCCAAGACTTGGTCTTGCAATCGCTTCCGAGTTCGTTCTCGCAGTTTGTTGTGAACTTTCACATGAATAAGTTGGATGTCAGCCTGCCTGAACTCCACAACATGTTGAAGACTGCAGAATCGAATTTTCCCCCTAAGAAGAGTTATGTTCTTCTAATTGGTGAAGGTTCCAATCCTAAGAAAAGGAAGAGGAACTCTTCCAAGAAGAAGAAAGTAGGTGAGAAAACGCCGGTTCCACCAAAAGCTGAAGACCTCAAGAGCAAAGTTGTTTGCTTTCACTGTAACAAGGTGGGGCACTGGAAGAGGAACTGCAAGGTTTACCTTGCAGAATTGAAGAAGAAGAAGGGTAGTGAGACTACCGCTTCTGATTCAGGTATGTTCATGATAGAAGTGAATATGTCATTAAATCAAATTTCTACATGGGTATTCGATACCGCCTGTGGTTCTCAAATCTGCAATTTGTTGCAGGGACCAAGGAGAAGTAGGACTCTTGAGGAAGAGGAGGTGATTCTACTGATGGGAAATGGAGCAAGAGTTGCTGCTGAAGATGTAGAATCATTTCATTTACATATGCCTACGGGCAAGACTATTGTTTGAAATAATTGTTATTTTGTTCCCTCGATTGTGAGGAATATTATTCCCATGTTAGACTTGGCTGTATTTTCATTTATTATTGAGAATAATGAATGTTCTATTCTTAGAGATAATATTCTTTATGGACGTGGTACTTTAAATAATGGTCTGTATAAATGTGACATAATTTACTTCAGATTGAACAAACTAATAAAAGAAAAGGGATGATAAAAATCTCACTTCATAGTGGCACTGCAGTCTCCATTTAGTGGACATGGAGAGAGGGCTGCAGATTTGCTAGGAATGGTACACACAGTTGTATGTGGACCAATGTCTACGCAAGCCATGGGTGGATTTTCATACTTCATTACTTTCATAGATGATAGATCTGGATTCGGATATGTGTTTGATGAAATACAAGTCTGAGGCCTTTGAAAAGTTCAAAGAATATAAGTATGAAGTGGAGAAACAATTAAACATAGTATTATAACTCTTCGATCAGATCGAGGTGGTGAATACTTTAATGGAGTGTTTCTAGATTATCTCAAAGTAAATGGTATAGTCTCCCAGTGGACGCCTCCAGATTGGTATCTGAAAGGAGATATCGAACTTTGTTAGACATAGTTCGGTCCATGATGAGCTATGCAAATCTTCCAGTATTCCTATGGGGTTATGCATTGGAAACCTCAGCATATTTACTGAATATGGTGCCTTCCAAAATCTGTTCCTTAAACTTCGTATGAGATATGGAAAGAAAGGAAATCGAGTCTTAAACACGTTAAGATTTGGGGATGTCCAGCTTATGTCAAGAAAGTTGACCCAGATAAGCTGGAATATCGATCCGTAAAATGTAGTTTTGTGGGATATCCTAAAGAGACTTTAGGGTATTACTTTTACACCGATCATCGGGTGTTTGACTCCAGACATGCTACCTTCCTGGAAAAGGAGTTTATCCTTGAAGGAAACATTGGGAGCAAAATTGAACTTGATGAATTTCAAGAAGCACAAACTACTACGGATCAAGTGGAAACACCTGTTCTGACTGAACAACCTTTTGTGGAACAGCCCATTCATAGATCAGGGAGAGTGTCTCGCCAACCTGAGAGGTATTATGGCCTTGTCATTGAGAATGACAATGAGTTGTCGATCATTGATGATGACGACCCTGTAACCTATAATGAGGCTATGAGTAGTGTAGACTCAGAGAAATGGCATAGTTCCATGAAATCCAGAATGGAATCTATGTATACGGTATACAAAAGATAGATTATAGTAGATGGCCAGGTGGAGACCTATAAGGCCATGCTTGTGGCAAAAGGATTCAAACTAAGGCAATGGATTGACTTTGATGAAACCTTTTACCCGTAGCCCTGTTAAAATCAGTTCGGATTTTGCTTGCGATTGCTGCTTAATACGACTATGAGATCTGGCATATAGCCAGATGGTTTTCTTTCCAAGGGAAATGAAAACCTAGTGTATAAGCTGCTGCGAACCATGTGTGGTTTAAAGCAAACTTCTTGAAAGATGGAACATTTGTTTTGATGAGACAATCAAAGAGTTTGATTTTATCAAAAACGCAGATGAACCATGCATCTACAAAAGGGTTAGTGGGAGCGCGATAACATTTCTTGTGTTGCATTGAATTAGAGTTGACACACATAACAACATAGCAGACCCACTCACAAAGCTACTTTATGAAAGTCACATTGATCATCATTAAGACAAGATGGGTATTAGATACCAGAGTGATTGGCTTTAGTACAAGTGGGAGATTGAAAGGAATATGTCCTAAGTCCAATCATGTATTAGGATTTAGGAATAACTTTTTATAAAATCTGTTTTGATTTCATTGATTTTAATAAAAGACTTGTTTTGTTTTTATTACGGGCTCTATCTATTTAAGTGTTTAAATAAGATATACCATAGTTTAGAGTAAAGCTTTTTATGGATTATGATGAGATCATAATAGTGAGACCTAAAAAGATGATAACTCTAAACTTAAATAGTTCCTGGTCGTAGGATTACTAACTGGTAATTAATAATCCGCAGAGATCGGTACATACTATGCTTGCTTCATTATGAAGGATGTCTGTTCTCATAGACATTTGTGTGGTGACACTATAGCTAGTATGTAGGTGCTTATTATGGAATAAGTTCACTGAACATGACTCGCACAGCTGAACAACTGATGGAGTTCACTCACGTGTCAATAGTTGTTCACATAGTGATAGTTGTACAAGTATCCTTAGACATGAGGTCATCATAGTCATCTTGTGTACACTGAACTATGCTTTGGTTTAGTTCTTAATCTCCAGGGACAATTATTAGGGCTCTTCTGGGTATAGGAATTTGTACACGAAGATAGTGTATGATCAATAAAGGATCTACCCCTTCCAGTGAAGGAAGCGAATGTTCAAGGCTGATCCACTTATGCTAGTTCAGGAATCTCTGGCCAGAGTGAATGAAATTAGAAAGGAGTTTCTAATTTGCATAGAACTACGCATAGTAAATGGTAAGCAAGTGATTAAATTAGATAGGCTTGACACGAGATCCATGCCTTGTATTTAATCGGGACATTGTAGGGTAGAAGGAGTTTATTGTACGGTAACTATTCACTAAATAGGTTCTTGGTATTCTAAGCAGTGAATTCATATTATCCGGATAGTCGCAATATGCTGAGAAGTATCCCTCACGATGTAGAATAAATGTGATTAATTAATTAATCATATTTAATAAATTAGAGAATTTATATAAATAATGATAAAATAGTTTTATTATTATTTATTTCTACTACCGGCTTAATATTGAACCTAAAGGGTCACACCATAAAAAGAGAATGATTTAATGGTGGAGGAATTAATTAATAATGGCTAATAATTATTTATTTATGAAATAAATAATTAATTGGCAAATTTAATAATTGATTAAATGAGATTTAATTGATTATAAATTAATTAAGAAAAGTTCTTAATATTATTAATTAAGGATTTAATTTTTGGAAATTAAATCAAGAGAGAGAATTATTTCTAAAGTGTTTAGAAAAAGGATTAATAATTAAAAGATGTTTTAATTATTAATGAGAATAATAAATGGGATAATAATAATATTATTTATGGGAAAATTTCAGCTGAAAATTTTGCCTATAAATACACTATTATAGACCCTATTTTATTCTAACCCACATCAAACCCGAAAACCCAAAAAGTTTGGAAAACCCAATTCTCTCCACCTCCTTCCTCCTCCTTAACATCGTTTTCTTGGTGGATACCGGTGGAGTGCTTCACACTTGAGGAGCAACTGCTAAGGATCTCTGATCGTTGTCTCCGAATTATTTTTAAAGGTAAGATTCGATCCCTCGAATTTTTATTCACGATTTATATGCTTTTATTTGGATTTTGTATGTGTAAAAGTGTTTTGCCATGCCCCCGCTGCGTTAAAAATCCAACAGACTGTTAATATTCCGCCCAAACATATTCTGATTTAAAATGAGAATGTTTTTAGATTTTATCCACAAATAAGTCAAGTAAAGGATCAAAATTTTAATATCAGAACTTAGACTTAAATCAGAACTTAACAGTCATCAGAACATGATTTCTTAACTCGAAAAATGAATGCCTATCTTTGTAATTCTTCACACAAATTCTGATATAGATTCTTCAGAACTTAATCATCAGAACGTTCAACAGAACTTGTCCTCAGAATTTATGCAATCTGATACATAAACTGTTCATCTAAAATAACATAGATCACCACAGTAATTTTCATCATTCATATGGAGTGTTTAGTGTGTGCATTAAGCTAAATATCAGACAAAGAGTAAAGTCTGATTCACTTCAGTACATCTTAGAAATAAGGCATAACTAAAACTTTACTAAAAATCTGTCATTATTCTGAAGCCTACTATTGAATGAGTTCATGCTGGAGTCCACCTCAACTATTTTGTGCTAATTTTGTGCATCTTTTTAAATTCCATTTTACAGTGGCTTCTCAGTGTAAGTGAGTCACGACTGCTTATCAGAATTTATGCTATTATCAGAGTATTTCTCCAGTAATCATAGAGTGTGAAAAGTCACCAAGAAAATATTTTGCTTTTCTGATGCATATTACTTAATACCAGCAATGCACTTGGGTTGTCCCTTCCACATTTTTACTCTAGACCTCAAAGGAGTACCTGATTTTTATTTCTTTTTCTTTTCCATTTTTCTTTTGATAAGTGAGGTTTATCAGCACTTAGTACATTCAACAGATTTACTAACATCAGAACTTAACAGATGAGAAGCATTATTCTAGTTTTTGACTTAGTAATAAGATAGACAGAGTAAACTTAACTAAGCTCAATATCAGAATTTGCTTGTGTCAATGGATTTCCACATAAATAATTACTTCTAATATAGGATCTCTACTATATTAAAGACTACTAGGTCAACATCTAGAACATGTATCCTCATAGGATAGAATAGTTACATAAACAGACATATCACTATCAGAGTTTAGAAAGTCACATCAGAAACAGTCAGTACTTAAGCAATTTTCAATTAAGCACAGAATACACAAAGAGAGTAATTTCTGTAAATACTGATCATAAAGTCTGATGCATCAGAACAAAACTAAGCAGATTTAGAGAAAGAAACTGAAACCATTCCAAGTTCATTTACCAATCTTGTAAAAGTAGCTTCACACAGTGGTTTTATGAAGATATCTGCTAGTTGTTGATCTGTTGGAACAAAGTGCAATTCCACTGTACCTTCATCCATATGTTCCCTTATAAAGTGGTACCTGATGCTGATGTGCTTTGTTATTGAGTGTTGAACTGGATTACCTATCATAGAAATAGCACTTTGATTATCACAGTAAATAGGGATTTTAAAATATGTTAACCCATAATCCAGTAACTGATTCTTCATCCAAAGAATCTGTGCACAACAGCTTCCTGCAGCAATGTACTCTGCTTCTGCAGTTGATGTGGAAATTGACTTTTATTTCTTGCTAAACCAAGAAACTAATCTGCCTCCAAGAAATTGGCAGCTTCCACTTGTGCTTTTCCTGTCAATTTTGCAACTTGCAAAATCTGCATCTGAGTAACCTATTAGTTTAAAATCTGATTCTCTGGGATACCACAATCCCAGATCAGCTGTTCCTTTAAGATACTTGAAAATTCTTTTCACAGATATTAAGTGAGGTTCTCTTGGATCTGCTTGAAATCTTGCACAAAGACAGGTAGCATACATGATATCAGGTCTACAAGCAGTTAGATAGAGTAGAGAGCCAATCATACCTCTGTAATCAGTAATATCTACTGATTTACCAGTATCCTTGTCCAGTTTTGTTGCAGTGGCCATGGGAGTGGATGCTCCTGAACAATCTTGCCTTCCAAATTTCTTCAGCAAATTTCTGGTGTACTTAGTTTGACAAATAAAAGTGCCTTCTTCATTCTGCTTGACTTGAAGGCCCATAAAATAGCTAAGTTCCCCCATCATACTCATTTGATACCTTGACTGCATCAGTTTGGCAAACTTCTTGCAAAGTCTGTCATTTGTAGAACCAAAAATGATATCATCAACATAAATCTGGACCAGAAGTAAGTCCTTTCCATGGTTGAGGTAGAACAGTGTTTTGTCTATTGTTCCTCTGTTAAATCCACTTTCCAGAAGAAACTGAGCTAAATTCTCATACCATGCTCTTGGAGCTTGCTTAAGTCCATAAAGTGCTTTATCAAGCCTATAGACATAATCTGGATATTTGGAATCTACAAAGCCTGGAGGTTGTTCAACATATACTTCTTCCTCCAATTCTCCATTGAGAAAAACACTTTTCACATCCATTTGAAAGACAGTAAACTTTTTGTGAGCAGCATAAGCCAAAAATATCCTTATGGCTTCCAATCTAGCAACTGGTGCAAATGTTTCATCATAATCAATTCCCTCCTGTTGAGAATATCCTTTTGCAACCAGCCTTGCCTTATTCCTTGTATTATGCCATCACTATCAGTTTTGTTTCTGAATACCCATTTTGTACCAACAACAGATCTGTTTTTTGGTCTTGGCACTAGGGTCCAGACTTTGTTTCTTTCAAATTCATTTAACTCTTCATGCATTGCTTGCACCCAATCAGCATCTTGAAGAGCTTCTTCCACTTTCTTTGGCTCAGTCTGAGAAAGAAAAGAATTGTAAAGACATTCACTTGAAGTAGCTGTTCTAGTTCTGACACATGCATCGGGATTTCCAATTATCAAATCAGGTGTATGTGATTTAGTCCACTTCCTTGCAGATGGAAGGTTCTCTCTAAAACTGGATGCTCCCCCATGAAACTATGCTCTCTGAGTTGGATTCTTCAGAATTTAAATTTTCAGAACTATCAGAACTTGGCTTAACAGAACTTGACGAATCAGAACTTGAAGAGCCAGATGTATATTCTGATGCTTCTTGAGATGTGGTTAGATCTTGAGTATGCCCCCCCTGCATAGGTGCATCATCCTTTGGCGTAGTCACTACAGTTTCAATAACATCAGAGTTTAATCCATCAGAGTTTGCAGTACCAGGATTTAGATTGTCAGGATTTTCAGTATCAGAATTTGAGTCTTCATTTTCAAATCTCAGCTGATCATGATCAATAAAATCTTCAAGTCCAGTAATCTTCTTATCATCAAAAGAGACATTGATAGATTCCATGACCACTTTTGTTCTCAAGTTATAGACTCTGAAGGCTTTTGTGGAAAGTGAGTATCCAACAAAGATTCCTTCATCAGCTTTTAGATCAAATTTGGATAGCTGTTCAGGATGAGTCTTAAGAACAAAACACTTGCATCCAAATACATGAAAATACTTCAGATTTGGCTTCTTTTTCTTCACCATCTCATATGGTGTCTTTCCTTGCTTGTTAATGAGTGTTGCATTCTGAGTAAAACAAGCAGTCTGCACAGCTTCAGCCCAGAAATAGGTTGGAAGCTTTGCTTCATCAAGCATTGTACGTGCAGCTTCAATGAGAGTTCTATTCTTCCTTTCAACAACTCCATTTTGCTGTGGAGTTCCAGGAGCAGAGAATTCCTGTTTGATTCCATGGTTTTTGCAGAACTCTTCCATTATCAAATTCTTGAACTCAGTACCATTATCACTTCTTATTATCTTCACCGAGTCTTTGACCAATTTATCCAGTTGCTTGACATGATCAATCAAGAGAGATGCAGTTTCACTTTTTGTGTGCAAGAAATACACCCATGTGTATCTGGTGAACTCATCCACTATGACCATAGCATATTTCTTCTTTGCAATAGTAATGACATTTACTGGACCAAATAGATCAACATGTAGAAGGTGATAAGGCTCAAGAATTGATGATTCAGTCTTGCTCTTGAATGAGGATTTCCTTTGTTTAGCCTTCTGACAAGAATCACAAAGGCCATCAGGAGCTAATACTGACTTTGGCAGTCCTCTCACAAGATCTTTCTAGACTAGTTCATTTATATTGTTGAAATTTAAATGAGAGAGTTTCTTGTGCAATTCCAGCTTTCTTCAATTGATGCTCTACTCATCAGACAGATTGCAGAACCATCAGTACTTGTTGAAATCTTGGCTTCATAAATGTTACCACGCCTGTATCCTTTCAGAACAACTTTGCCTCTAGATTTACTTACAACTTCACAGTGTTCTTCAAAGAAATCCACATGATAACCTCTGTCACAGATTTGACTGACACTCAGCAGATTGTGTTTAAGTCCTGAGACCAGAGCTACTTCTTTAATGATGACATTCCCAAGATTGATATTGCCATATCCCAATGTTTTTCCAATGTTGCCATCTCCATAAGAAACACCTGGGCCAGCCTTCTCCATAAAGTCTGATAGCAGGGCTTTATTTCCAGTCATATGTCCTGAACATCCACTGTCCAGAACTAAGATGTTTTTCCTGTTGCCCTGCAATCACAAAGACCACTAATGATTAGTTTTAAGGACCCAGACATGCTTGGATCTTTTGGCCTTATTAAGTCTGTTAACATATGCAGCGGATTTAGCATCCGAGTTTATGTTAACATTTTTCTTATCAGAATTTACACTATCAGACTTTGAATCAGAACTTACACTAGAAGGAACAATGGTAACTTTCTTTAAAAAAGGTTTTATTTGATAATAATCATAGTACAAACTATGATATTCCTTACAAGTATAAATGGAATGCCATAAACTACCACAATGAAAATAAGGATTTTGTGGCTTATATCTAACAGACAGACTCTTAACTCCTGACTTTGAAGGTAAGGAGTTTATGTTCTTATTCTTCCTGTAAAAAGAAGCCAGATGGTTAGAACTTCCTTAGTTATGACACGTTTTCCTAGGAGCTTCAGGAATAGGCTTATAATCATTGCTTTTATTCACACCTTCCTTTTCATTCCTATTTTTCCTAGGTGATTTTACCTTGTTTGCATTCTTAACATCTTTCAGCTTATGCTTAAGCTGCTTCTCAGTCATTAAGCCTACGTTTACTTCAGTTGTCTTTTCCTGTTTTAGTTTGTCAGAAGTTAATTCCTTTTTAACTTCTGATTTCTCATTATCAGACTTTACAGCTACAAACTTAACAGGTTTTAACTTTGGCTTTTGTTTAACAACAACAGGCTTAATATCTACAGTTCCTTTATCATTCTTATCCTCTCCATAACCTAAGCCCTCTTTCCAGTTTTCACTACTTAACAAATTCTGAGTTGTTCTGCCAGAGTTAGTTCAAGTCCTGATAATCTCTCTTTCCTTTTCTAACTCAGCTTTTAGAGATTCATTCATTTTAAGCACTTCATCCCTAACATAGAAAGCATCATCTCTATCTTTCTGAGTTTGATGGAACATGACTAACTCTTTTTCTAAATAATCATTCCTCTTTTTGCAAGCAAGATTTTCAGAAGTTAATCTTTCACATGTTAAAGTTTGATCTCTATAACTAATGAACATGGTTTTAAGATATCTTCTCAACTCATTAATATCATCAGTATGAAAGGCATAAGTAGTTTAAGGTACCTTTAATTCAGCAGCTTCAGAACTGCTTTCAGCACTTGCCTTATTAGCATTTGCCATCAAGGCATGATTCTCCTCACTTTTAGAATCTGAGGTATCTGTCCAACTTTTCTTCTTTGTGACAAGAGCCTTGCCTTTGTCACTCTTCACTTTCTTGCAATCAGGAGATATGTGGCCTTTCTCACCACAGTTGTAGCATTTGACATTTGTATAATCTCCTCTGTCAGACTTTCCTCCTCTGCCCTCAGATTTTCTGAAATTCTTCTTATCAGAACTTGTGCCTTTCCTGGAAAACTTCTTTCCCTTCCTGAACTTCCTGTATGCAATCTTTGTGATTTTCACCATAAGAGCACACAGCTTCATCATCTCTTCATCATCTTCTTCAGATTCCGAGTCATCATCACTTTCAGAACTTGATGACTCAGTATCAGACTTTGTGAAGAGAGCTTTACCCTTCTCTTTCCTTGAGGTAGCTGCCTTGGGGGATTCTTCTTCAGCCTTAAGAGCAACTGTCCTTGACTTTCCTCCTTTCCTCTTGCTTCTTTGTTCCATCTCAAGTTCATGAGTCTTGAGCATTCCATAAATTTCATCAAAAGTTGTTTCATCAAGATTATAGTTGTCTCTTATTGTTGTTGCCTTCAAATCCCAGCATTCAGGAAGAGCTAACAGGAATTTAAGATTTGAATCTTCAAGATCATACTCCTTATTAACCAGTGACAAATCATTCAAGAGTTTGATAAATCTATCATATAAATCAGTCAATGACTCATTAGCCTTTGAGTCAAAGTGTTCATACTCTTGAGTGAGTATTGTCTTCCTGTTCTTCTTAATCGTATCCGTTCCCTGACATCTTGTTTCCAAGGCATCCCATATCTCCTTTGCAGTCTTGCAGTTTATTACCCTTTTTGACATTACATGATCAATAGCACTATGTAGTAAGTGTCGTACCTTAGCATCCTTAGCAATTGATGCGATATCTTCAGCAGTGTAATCACTCTTCTCTATTGGTACAGACTTTGCTGCTTCACCTGCAACTGCAATAGCGAGCTTGGTTGGTTTGTGAGGCCCTTCCTTAATTCTATCAAGATATTCTGGATCTGTAGCTTCCAGAAACATGGTCATCCTCACCTTCCATATGGCATATTCAGATGGTCTCAATATGGGAACTCTAATAGTCTCATATCGACTTTGAATTTGTGTCTTTGGAGGTTCTTCAGCTTTGGTGGGCTTAGTTGGAGTTTCTGCTTCAGACATGATTGTGTTTGGATCTTAAACTATTTGTGTGTTAACAGATAGGCTCTGATACCACTTGTTAGGTCACACACACACTGTAGAGGGGGGTGAATACAGTGTATAGCACAATCAAATCGAACTTTAATAACTCAAGTAACAGAAAACAAACTTTATTGAAATAATAAACTCTGTTACAGTATGGAACTGTTCTCTCTCAGTGATGAACAAATATCACGAGAGCTGCTAGGGTTACAATGAATAATCTTCCCGATTGTGATAACACTTATAGTGTAAACCCTATGTCGTTGTTTATATACTACACGGTTACAAGATAATCGCTAATTGATATGGAACTTAATTCTGCTTCCTAAAATATATCAATCAGATATCTTTTCTTCCAAGTATTCTATTCTTCATACAATTCCTTCTTCATGCATATCTCTTCTTATGTTTCTCTCGATCTTCTTTCCTTTAACCAGCTGCCTTCCGTATCTGAACGTCCTTCAGTACTTAAGTTCTGATATCCATCTTTTAATGATTATCTCCTGATAATATAAGTACTGATATCCTTAAGTCCTGACTTCCAGTAAGTACTGATTTATCCTGTTTAAGTAAGATCTGCAAACTAAACATAAATCACAGTAGCCATGACATTATCAAATATATCTAACAAACATTATATCTGGCCTACTAGCTGTTAAGTACAGAAGTGAGCCAACCATGCCCCTATAACTTGAAATATCCATAAACTTTTCAGTAGTGTTTAATTCAAGCTTAGTTGCTGTGGCCATGGGAGTTTTTACAGCTGTGCAATCCATTAGATCAAACTTCTTTAAAAGATGAAAAATATATTTAGTTTGACTAATGAATATTCCATCACTAACTTGCTTAACTTGTAAACCAAGAAAGTAAGTTAGTTCTCCCATCATACTCATTTCATACTTACTTTGCATCAATTTGGCAAACTTTTTGTAAAGTTTCTCATCTGTAGAGCCAAAAATAATATCATCTACATAAATTTGAACAAGTATACTAGAGCCATTAACATTCTTGAAAAATAAAGTTTTATCTACAGTACCTCTTGTGAAGTGATTTTCCAAAAGGAACTTTGATAAAGTGTCATACCAGGCTCTAGGTGCTTGCTTCAGTCCATAAAGTGCTTTCAAAAGATAATAGACATATTCTGGAAAATTTGGATCTTCAAAACCAGGAGGTTGACTGACATACACTTCTTCCTCCAAATCTCCATTCAGAAAGGCGCTTTTGACATCCATTTGATAGACTTTGAAATTGGAATGGGCTGAATAGGCTAAGAAGATTCTGATGGCTTCAAGTCTTGCAACAGGAGCAAATGTTTCATCAAAATCTATTCCTTCTTGCTAACAATAGCCCTTAGCAACCAATCTAGCTTTGTTCCTAACTACTATGCCATTTTCATCCATCTTGTTTCTGAATACCCACTTGGTGTCTATTGGATTCTTTCCTTTAGGCTTGGGTACTAGCTTCCATACATTATTCCTTTCAAATTAGTTTAGCTCCTCCTACATAGCTAAAATCCAATCAAGATCCAACAAAGCTTCTTCTACCTTCTTTGGTTCTTTCTTGGAAAGAAAGCTGCTGTATAGACATTCTTCCTGAGTTGCTCTTCTTGTTTGAACTCTAGAAGAAACATCACCAATGATAAGCTCAAAGGGGTGATCTTTTGTCCATTTCCTTTGTTGAGGTAGATTAGCTCTAGATGAAGAAACCTCATTGTTGTCTTGATGTGTGATTGAGTTTTGATTGTTAGAAACTCCCCCTGAGTTTGTGGATCTTTGATTTGAGAAAGGGGAACTTTCTATAGGTGATCTGTCTTGATCTCCTGCTTCTTTTGATAACCCGACGGATGATGAATTTTGAGTACCGACGGATGAGGCAGGTTGTCTCCCGACGGATAACGCAGATTGCCTCCCAACGGATGAAGCATTATGCAACTCGACAGATGTTGAGTTTTCTGCTTCATTGGTAGTAGATTTATCTGCATTATCCTTAGACACTGTTTCTTGATCACTTTCATCATCACTGTCATCACTAACCATCTCCGCATTGTCAAATTTGAGGCTCTCATGGTAATCTCCATCTTTCAGTCCTTCAATCTTTTTATCATCAAACACAACATGTATAGATTCCACAACAATGTTGGTTCTTAGATTGTAGACTCTATATGATTTACCAACAGCATATCCAACAAAAATTCCTTCATCTGCTTTAGCATCAAACTTCCCATTTTGATCAGTTTGATTTCTCAGAATATAGCATTTGCAACCAAAGACATGAAGAAAGTTTAGAGTTGGTTTCTTGTTCTTGAACAATTGATAGGGAGTCATGCATCTTGCTTGATTAACCACAGAAATATTCTGAGTGTAGCAAGCAGTATTTACAGCTTCAGCCCAGAAATATGTTGGCAATTTAGATTCTTCAAGCATTGTCCTTGCAGCTTCAATAAGTGATCTGTTCTTCCTTTCCACTACTCCATTCTGTTGTGGAGTCCTTGCTGCTGAGAACTCATGCAGAATCCCATTTTCCTCACAAAATGCTCTCATGACAGAATTCTTGAACTCAGTTCCATTGTCACTCCTGATTCTTCTAACTTTGAAATCAGGATGATTGTTGACTTGCCTTATGTGATTGATGATGATTTCACTAGCCTCATCTTTAGACTTTAGGAAATATGTCCAAGAGAACTTTGAGAAATCATCTACAATTACTAGGCAAAATCTTTTCTTTGAGATGAACAATACATTGACTGGTCCAAACAAATCCATGTGAAGCAGTTGCAAAGGCTCTTCAATTGTTGTATCAAGTTTCTTCCTGAATGATGCTTTAATCTGCTTCCCTTTTTGGCAGGCATCACACAGTCCATCCTTTGAAAACTCCACTAGAGGAATGCCTCTTACCACTTCTTTCTTTACCAGCACATTCATGGTCTTGAAGTTTAAATGGGATAGCTTCTTGTGCCATAGCCAACTTTCATCTTGACTTGCTTTACTGAGAAGACAAGTTACAGATTCTTCATTAGGTGAGTTGAAATTAGCTAGATACACATTTCCTCTTCTTACACCAGTGAGAACCACTTTGTTGCTTCTTTTATTAGTCACAACACAGGCCTATGAGTTGAAGGTTACTGAATTACCTTTGTCACAAAGCTGGCTGATACTCAACAGATTGTGTTTGAGACCATCCACTAAGGCAACCTCCTCAATGATGACATTGTCCTTTGAAATCAAGCCATATCCCACAGTATAACCCTTGCTGTCATCTCCAAAAGTAATACTTGGGCCACCTCTCTCCTTGAACTCTGTGAGCAGGGTAGAATCACCAGTCATGTGTCTTGAACAACCACTATCCAAGTACCAAAGACTCTTTCTGTTTCCCTACACACATCAAAATCAACGATTTGATTTTGGTACCCAAGTTTCCTTGGGTCCTGCCTTGTTAGCTTTCTTTTTCTGTTTCTTAGGTCTTATCTCATTTGACTTAGGAATTTCAGATTCATCCTTAGTCATTTGGGTTGGACCTTTGAAACCATTCATTGCAACAGAATTATCATGCATATTATGACTAACAGGAAATGGCATGCTTGGTGTAAACATGTTATTCCAGTAAGGGATGCTAAATGGCATTTGTGGCATACTATATGCAGCATAATGAGGATTAGGTGCAAATGGCATATTAGCAAATTGTGCATTCATATTTTGTGTAGGCACGACATTAACAGGCATGGGAGGCATGGCATTCATGTTAGGAAATTGAGACTGAACAGACATGGGAGTAGGCATGGCAGAATTATAATTAACAGATAAATGATTTACACTACCACACTTGACACAGATTTTTCTAGGAGCATATTTATCAGGTGTGTAGTTATTGTGTTTGTTAATCCCTACTTCACCATTCCTATTGTTTTTCCTTTTAGTCTCTATTTTTACCTCAATTTTCTCAAGTCTGTCACTTAACTGTTTGACAGTCATGTGACCAACATTAGCCTTTTTCCCTTTCTTAACTTGACTTGAATCTCCTGAAACAAAGTTCTTGGAAACAGACCCATACTTCTCATTCAGCTTAACTAGTTTGGCTTTGTTAATGGGCTTGCTCACAGCCGACGGATGAGGATTTTCATCATTCGACGGATAACACTTTTTGTTATCCGACGGATAGTCCTCATCATTCGTCGAGTCTACATCTGTTAGCAGTCCATCTACCAAATTAGGTTCTAGTTTCTCTTTGTTCTTTTTCCAGGCTTCATCACCGAAAGACTCAATTCCTTGAAATTTGGTGATTTGAGCATGGACATCTCTGGATGTTTTCCATGCTTTAATTACCTCTTGTTCACGCTCGAGCTGCTTCTTTAAAATCTCTTCCTTTTTCAAGGACTCAGTTAATTCCTCCTTGGCAATCTTACACTCAATTCTTAATTTCTCAAAATCAATAAACTGAGACTCAAGCACATTATTCCTCTCACTTAAAAACAAATTGTTTTCTTTGATTTTAGCATTTTCTTTAGTAAGAGACTTAAGTGTAACACGCAAATGATATAATTCTGTAGACATGTCATTTATGGCATCATTACACTCAGCTTTAGATAAATGTGCAAGGTTTGTAGTATTTACCTGATTGCTTGAGGAACTTGTCTCTGTCTCATCAGACTTGGCCATTAGGGCTAGATTGACATATCTGACATCTTCATCTTCATCCAGACCATCTGCTGCCCAGTCATTTTCTTGTGTAATAAAAGCCCTTTCCTTTTGTTTGAGTAGATCAAAGTATCTTTGCTTATAATCCATAGACTCAAACTTTTTCTTACTGGAATATGACTTTCTACACTCATTGGCAAAATGCCCTGCCAAGCCACATTTGAAATATTTGAATTTTGACTTATCCACCATGTTTCTATTTGGCTTGGCTGCTCCAAAGTTCTTCTTGAACTTGAGCTTGGAAAATCTCCTGGAAAGAAATGCTAGGTGCTCATTAATGTCCTCCATGTCATCTTGGCTCAATGAATCTTCACTTTCTACTGCAAGCCCCTTGCCCTTGCTCTCACAGACCTTTGAAGTTGATTCAATAGCTTTCATCTTCACTTCCTTCTCCTTTTCCAACTCAGTAACTAGTGCAATGGATCTTCCTTTCTTCTTTCCTCTCTCCATCCTTTCATCTTGCTCTATTTCAAGGTCATAGGTTTTCAGGATGCCATACAGTCTCTCCAAAGTAAACCCCTTATAATCTTGAGAGTTTCTTAATGAGACTGTCATTGGTTTCCATTCCTTTGGAAGAGATCTAAGGAATTTCAGATTAGAGTCTTTAGTCTGATAGACCCTTCCATGTAACTTGAGAGCATTTAGTAGTTTTTGAATCCTACTAAAAATGTCAGTGAGAGACTCACTTTTCTCATTGTGAAAATGCTCATATTGCTGAATCAAGAGCTGCATCTTATTTTCTCTAACTTGCTCAGTGCCATCACAGATTATCTGTATAGTATCCCAAACCTCCTTGGCAGTTTTGCAGTTGATAATGTTGTCAAACATATCTGCATCAACTCCATTAAACAGAATATTCATGGCCTTTTTATCCTTCCTGACTTGTTCAATGTCAGGATCAGACCATTCATGCCTTGGCTTGGGGACTGATGGCTCGTTTCCTGTTGCAGCTCTCATTGGAACATGAGGGCCTCTTTCTATGCAGTCCACATAGGCCTCATCTTGAGAAAGCATATGAAGATGCATCTTTACTGTAACACCCCCAGATCCGGGGTCGGGGATCCGGGTCGTCACGGTCTTTCTTTCCACAATATCACTTAACTTAATTAATAATAAATAACCTCATGATGTGACCCCACACTAACACACACCACAACCCGTTATAGTCTCAGAGATGAAATTGAAATAAGTACAAGTCCTTGAATCCACAATTTAAAAGTTATTACAACCCAAAATGATTACTTGATAAGTTTACAGTTAATTGCCATTATCTTCCACAAGTTATAATTATACATAATTGGTTCCCAAAAGTAGAATGCATGATCTACCAATAGATCTACCTCTGCAGCTATAGCAGCTACAACATCAACGGGAAGACGCGGGACGCTTCTCACGCGCTTGCGCTGGGTCTGCTTGAGTCTGGCCATCTTTCCTAACTGTTGTTGTGTGATGAAGAAATGAAGCAAGAGTGAGCATTACAGCTCGCAAGATAATATATAATGTAAACAATAATGCAAGTATCTAAATGGATAACTTACTAGAACCATTTATCAAGTGTAAGGTAATTACTTACTGGATATAAGCTTAAAGGAAGATGAAATTACCAATTACTTCACTATACTTATACCATTTTATAAAACTACTTGAACTACCACTGTTCAAAGTATTATAGGTTTCAAAAGGGTCATCCCATAGATGAGACCACAAGTTAAGACTTGAATAGATTCAATCTTTGAAATATTATTGAATGAAATGAAGTTACGAGATACTTTATTTAGTCCCGATATATATATCCACATATATATCTCTTATACATTTCCTGGAAACCTCTGTTATGTAAAGTATGAACAGAGTTTGTAACATCCAATGAATTTTGGAAAGGAAAAGAATTTTGGCATAAACCCGATATCTTGCTGATCAGGAAAAGATACCAATAAGTAATCTTTTCTACTGTAGATGGATGAATTCCTCGCCGGTCATCACCCTGGCCGCATTAGGACCTCGCGCTAGACCGTTACCCGGCCACTCACGCGTGGATGGACTGTCACACAGCCTCTTACACCTTCATAGACCGTACCCCGACCTGTCGCTTATGCCGACTCAATTAGATGGACTTACTTCCCGAACATTGGGCAAGTAATCAAATTGTTTTCTCAAAACAGCAACCTCGTTGCGAATATAAAATACACCACAGAGCCGGATCCCTAAGATTTTTGAGCGAATATTCAAGTCTCCTTCGAAAGGAAGATCTTAAATCTGGAAACGAGTTTTTGGGATCCGCTCTAACTTTTAAAATCATTTTGAAGACTCAAAAACATTTTTAAGAATGTTTGGAGTAATGTTGATTTAATAAAATAAATCAGTCCCGATATATTAGAAAATATCTGAATATTATTATTTAAATAATATTCCCATAGAGGATAATCTTTATAAAAATAATTGAAGTAGAAGTGTTAAAACTTATACTTGAAATGAATAATAATTAACCAATGATATACTTATACGAAATACGATCTTTATTTGAATAATCGAAACATTATTCTTTAATAAAATAAAGAATATTATTTAATAAAATAAGCGGAGTCATAACTCCTCGAATGAATATTTAAAATAATATTTATTAAATAAAATAAACGGAGTCATTAGTCCTCGAATGAATATTCAAAATAATATTCATTAAATACAATAAAGTTATTGAATAAACCTTATTCGATTAATAGTTTTGAAAACTATAATATATATATATATGTATATATATATTATACTCGAGAACATCAACTCCCGGTTTAGCAATATGTTCACCTTTGGGTCCCCTATACTAAGGGTATACGCAACTACTGCTTATCTCTAGCATATTTATTATGCAACTTATAAGCATTGAATCAACAATTAGATATCAAGATTACGAAACAAGCATGCATATAAATATCATATCATATGCTCCAATATATCACAAGATTTGCTAATTACAATCATGCACTTATCACAAGATAATGCATATACATATATACATCACAAAAACAGTCTTGGGATGAGTCTGGTAACCTATAAACATCATATAAGTTGGAATTAAACCAAAGTCGCTTAAGAATCTATACTTTAACCAATTAGACCCTAACGTTCGCTTTTGCGCTTAACGATTCACTTAAGTCGCTCGAGTACCCTCGGCTCCACCATTTTTAATAAATTAACCATTAAGAGTTTTAAGGTGATTCTTTCGCGAGCATCCTACCAACTGTCTAACCCACTTTACATAATTGTTTCATAATCCAATTAGTCATTTAAGGGCCTTAACCAATGTTTCAAAGTAAGGCGAGGGGTAATGGTTCGTTCGCGAAATGTCGTTACTTAAAACGGTCGTTTCTCCTAAACCGTACATCGGATTCAAGCGAACCACATATCAAAATGAAGATCGTAACATGAACTATCTAATCATGGCAATGGTCAAAACCTAACAGTGAGTTCTCGGGTCCTGATGTTAAGAACAAAACAGTCTAAAGTAAATCGGACATTACGACGACTATGTTTACGCGATTACCAAATTTTATCCTACTCCAAATCAACCACAATTCAATCATACAACCAAACTCCATCCATACAATACTACAACAGCCCCAACAACTCAATATTTCCAAATTTATACTACTTCCCAAACATGAACTAAAAGCTTACTTAAGTTCTTTAACTAATCAACAAGATTTATAACTCCCAACACATCACAAAACCAACACATCTCTAAATATACAATAATCAAGCTTCTCATGAACCATACCAAACACAAAAACTCTAAACATACAAAAGTAGGGCTAGGGTATGAGATTATACCTTCCTTGGTGAGTAAAAGTAACTAAGGAGCTTGGAATCACCCTTGAAAGTCCTTACCAAAGCTTAATCTAAACAAAAACTCAATAACAAAATTTCAAGTTCCTGAAAAACACTATTCACCCTCTTCTTCCATGAATTTTAGGAAGGGATTGTGAAGGAATTTGAAGCTTAAACTTATAGGATATCTATATCTATGCACAAGGAACCTTAGATAATTACCTCACTAATTAATGAAGCTTGGAACTTGGATTTGGGTTTTTCTTTTCTTGCAAAATGGAAAGGGGCCGAGAGCTTTGTTCTCCAAAATGAAAGTCAACTTTGTGTTTTTGGTGTTATGATTTGTTTGTTGGTTGTTTTTGCTTTTGTTTTAATTAATTACCTTTTAACCATGGTGATTTTTGTGTGGCTTGAAATCAACCACACTTCCTTCCCTTTTTGGTCATGCTTAGGTCATCAATCTTATGTCATCTTCCCATGCTTTTCCTC
The DNA here is from genome assembly GCF_009905375.1 of Apium graveolens. Taxonomy (NCBI): domain Eukaryota; kingdom Viridiplantae; phylum Streptophyta; class Magnoliopsida; order Apiales; family Apiaceae; genus Apium; species Apium graveolens. The sequence continues at coordinate 136,597,462 of NC_133651.1, forward strand.
TTCTTATTGGTTTGATGACATCATCCTCACTAACCTCTTTGATTAGCTCCTAATTACTTGGCTAATGACCGCTGATCTATTATACGGTTCGCTTAACTTTCGTTTTCATTTATCGATTGAGGGATCATACTCGGGATCTTATTACTTGGGTTTCCTTAACCTTTCTCAATACATTATATTCCTTTTATGATCCTCTCTTATAATCCTTGAATTTTAAATCCTTTTTATCCTGTTACCTTATACTCAATTCTTTCGGTATCTGGTGGATTTTCGGGAAAAATCAAAGTGTTCGAATTTGGATTCTGACGATCTTTACATACACTTATATATCATATAGAGTACTAATAAGATCTCAGAATAACAATAAAAGAACCCCTACATAGTGTGGCATGAAAGTTTTCTTATTCAGCATAATCAGCAAAAACACTATTCATAAGGGTTACAAAAAAGTTCAAAATTTTGGGTTATTACATTTACCTTCCAATGATGGTAATTATCTTTATCCAGAAAAGGAATCTTGACTCCAGCATCTTTCTTGTTCATCTTGCTGTATTGTTTTGATCTTTAAACTCTTTGTAAGTTAAGAGCTTGCTCTAATACCAATTGTTAGTCCCTTAACAATATAGCAAGAATTACAGAAGGGGGGTTGAATGGAATTCTTGAACCTTTTTCTTGAAATAATAATGTTCAAACTCAGATATATATATATAGTGTATTGATTAGCACAATGCGGAATAAGAACTTACGTGCATCAAGACACAAGTAATTAAAAACGAGAGTCTTTAAAAACTTTCTGGTGGATTTAAACAATATCACCAGAGATATATATATTATATCGAGAGAACTCTTTGTAATGAACACAGCTGCTTTACAAATGTTGAACTACTGAGAATACAGAGAAATGCTAAGAATTCAGCTTACAAAGGTTTCTCTATGTGTATCTCAGATCTTGGTTTCTATTTGCTACTTCTTGGTTTATATATTACCAAGATTACAAAGTCAAAAGATAGGATCATTATAAAAACTATCAGTTTTTATGCTTTGCTACTTTGTTCTCTATTACCCAGTTAATAGGTTTCCTCATTCCTTTTGCATACATCCCGATGCATGTGACCAGTTGTCACTGTCAGCTGATGTTTGAATTCTTTGTCCGTTAGGTTCATGATCATCCTTCGGATTGTTAATCATCTGTCGGGTTGTTGATCATCCGTCGGGTGCTTTGTAGATTATCCGTCGGGTAGCAATCAGGCACTTGACTTTATTTTACTTACGCAGAATTACAAGACATCATCTATGTACAATTAATCAACCTATTCTGCATATCTAGTTAAAGTCAACATGACTCATATGCTACTACAGAATCTATACAAACGTGTATGCAGAAATGTGCTACAGACTTATTATTACATAAGCTACTCACTCGATGGATAATAAGTCATCATCCGTCGGGACTGTAATGAGTTATCCGTCGAGTGCTACATTATTTCACGAAGTAAAATCTACTTAGGTGTTTTGTTTATGTCATCATCAAGTACACAACATATGCACAACATAGGTTACTCAGATGAAGATTTTGCAGGATGCAAAATAGACAGGAAAAGCACAAGTTGAAGCTGCCAATTTCATGGAGGCAGATTGGTTTCTTGGTTTAGCAAGAAACAAAAATCAATTTCCACATCAACTGCAGAAGCAGAATATATTGCTGTATGAAGCTTTTGTGCATAGATTCTTTGGATGAAGAATTAGTTACTGGACTATGGGTTAGAATTTTCTAAAATACCTATTTACTGTGATAATCAAAGTGCTATTGCTATGACAGGTAATCCAGTTCAATACTCAATGACAAAGCACATCAGCATAAGGTACCATTTCATAAGGGAATATGTGATGGAAAGTATAGTGGAATTGCATTTTGTTCCAACAGATCAACAACTAGCAGAAAACCACTATGTGAAGCTACTTTTACAAGACTGGTAAATGAACTTGGAATGGTTTTAGGTTCTTTCTCAAAATCTGCTTAGTTTTTGTTCTCTTGCATCGGATTTTATGATCAGTGTTTACAGATTGTCTTATCTCTATGTAATCTGTGCTTAAATTTTAATACATTAAATACTGACTGTTATCTGATATGATTCTAAATACTCTGATAGTGTTTTGAATGTTCTGTGACTATTCAATCCAGTGAGGATTACTGTGCTAGATGCTGACCTAGTAGTCTTTAACATACTAGAAATACCATGTTTGAATTAGTTGTTTATGTGGAAACTTATTAACAGAAAAAAATTCTGATGATGAGCTTAGTCAAATTTACTCTGTATATCTTATTGCTAAGTCATAAACTAGATTCTTGCTTCTCATCTGTCAAATTCTGATGTCAGTAAATCTTAAGGATGAACCACATGCTTGATAAGCCTCACTTATCTGAAGAAAAGAAAAGAAAATAAAAGAAAATTGAAGTCAGGTACTCCTTTGAGATCTAGAGTAAATATGTGGAAAAGAAGACTCATGTGCATTGCTGGTATTAAGTTATATGCATTAGAAAAGCAAATAAAGTTTTCTTAGTGACTTTTCACATTCTCTGATTATGGGAGAAATACTCTGATAATAGCATAAATTCTGATAGCAGTTGTGACTCACTTACACTGAGAAGCCATTGTAAAAAGGAATTACAAAAGATGCATAAAATGAGCACAAACAGTTGAGGTGGACTCCTGCATAAATTTATTTTATAGTAGAATTCATTATTAATGACAAATTTTAAGCACTTTTCTTAGTTATGCCTTATTTCTAAGATGTACTGAAGTTTATCAAACTTTAATCTTTATCTGATATTTTGCTAATGCACACACTTTTACTCAATATGAATGATGAAAATTACTATAGTGATTAAGTTGTTTTTGACAAACAGTTAAGTGTCATTTGCATAAATTCCGAGGACAAGTTCTGATGGAAGTTATGATGCTTAAACTCTGAAGAATCTAGTCAGTATTTGTATGAAGAATCACAGAAACAGACATGAACTTTTTGAGTACAGAAACCATGTTCTGATGACTGTTAAAATTTGATAAAAGTCAAGTTCTGATATTAAATTCTGATGGAAACTCTGATGCTTACGTGGCATTATTTACTTACTTGACTTATTTATGGTAAATATTGTAACAGTCATATTTTTTCATATTATAATTAGGTGAGATAAAAATAGTCATAATCATTTGGTTAGTGGGAAGCGTGTTTTCCTTGAAACACTGCATGTGCACATTTATTACTGCTTATTACCCGTGCCCACTAATAATATTTTGACTAATGATATGCTGCCAGGTGTCTAAAGTCTGTTCTGCTTCAATCATAACAGTTGTCAAAAAGAGAGTATATATATGGGAGTTAAAAGATTTTATAATCTTTTACATATTTTTCTTTCTCTAATCTCTCTTATTCTCTCTCTCTAATATTCTCTGAAGCTAGTTTCTTACAGGCCTTTTATCAAACACCTTGTATACATTCTATTCGCTCACTTATTTCTTACAGAAATGGCACCAAAAGACATTGTTTTCAATGGAGCTAAGTTTGTTCCTAACAACTACTTAGCTATTCTCAGCAAGGATGAAGCCCCATCAGATCTTCATTTCATTTAGGACTTCCTTGCTAACGGCGGGATTGGGTATGCACTGACCCAATCTCAGTCTCTCTCAAAAACTCAAGTGCTCGAGTTTTGGAGGAGTGGTGTGTATGATGATGGTGGAGCAAATGGGTCCCCTAGTATTATTTTCACAATAGGGGAGGATGAACATGTGGTGACTGTGGCTACAGTTCTCCAAGAACTACAATTGCCAGAAAACTACACTTATTCAACAGTTGAGGAACTAGCTATTCAAAAGCTAATGGCCAATCTGGGCTATGAGAAAAGTTTGTCAAAGCTTGGGCAGTTGAAGAGACCCTACATCAGGAGGGAATGAAGTTTCTTCTTTGACTGCATCACCAGAACTTTTGCAAACAAAAGTTCAAACTTTGATGCAATTCCTATCCTAAGTCAGCAAAGTGGGTATGCTCTGATTACTCAATCTCATTTTGATTGTGTTACTGTTGTACTAGGATTCATAGGGGATCGGATGACGGAAGATAGAAATACTGTATATTTTGCTAGATTTTGTCAACTTATTTACAACTTTTGTAACTCTGATGCACCCCAACTAGCAAGTGAGTTGATTTCACCATTTAAACATTCTAAGAGAGCATTTACTGACTTATTATCTACTGATAATAAGAAAATTGTTCTAAGACCCCTCCAAATTCCACAATTAGTCAAACCGTTTTTAGTAAACTCTGACCCAGCCACATACACTACTAAATATCCTGATGTCCAACCAACCCGACCTCCATCAGCACCTCCAACCACTAAACAACCAACCACCTCTCAACCTCAACCAACTCAGCCTACCATCAGAACATACTTTGAACCAGCTCAATCCTCACAACAACAACCATCAGCACCTACCATCAGACCTTCATCTTTTAGGCCTAAGAGGGTAAAGTTTGTTCCTCAACCTCCACCAAAGAGAAAGAAGATGATTCTAAGGGATGAGTCAGATGATGAAGAAGCACAAGCACCTGCATCAGAACCTGTGACTGTTGAAGCTGAAAATGTCAATTTTCAGAAAGAAATAGCAGCTGAAAAGGGAATTTCTCAGATAAATACTGAAGCTGAAGGTTCTAATACTTTGAAGAGAAAGAGAACTGTAAGTTCTGATGCTGCTAAGGCAACTCCTACACCATCTAGGAGATCTAAGAAAATGAGGGCAGGAAGGCACATGGCTAAGCCTCCATCTGAGGATACTACTGAAGCTGAGGAAGGGGATCAGGAATCTCTGATCTCAAAGCCAATTGTGATTAAATCTTTGCCACCTCCAGCTCAAGCCAAAGACACTGCTAATGATACAGTGATCACACCTCCTGTCTCTCCAATTCATGAAAATAAAACAGTTGAAGATTCAGGATTAAGTCCTGAAATTGACATCCACAAGCTGATCATTCCAACTGTGCTATATCTTAAAGCTCCTACAACAGCTCATTCATCTACAGTCAATTCTCCTATTCTACAGGATGAGATACCAACAACTCCTTTTCTGGAGATAAATTCTTATGATCAGAATTTAGATGAAGTTATTCCAGAATCTCCAGTTGCCTCACATACTCTTGTACTGTCAGAGGATAATGAGTCTTCTTCCAGTTCTGAAGACAGTGTTTCAGTACATACTCCAGCTCCTATTCTTGGAAAGGAGGCATTGATCCAAAAATTTGTTGAACAGGATGCACCTATTCCCTGGGAAGATACTCACAGAGGTGTGGAGTGGACCAAGAAGTGGAATGAAACTGATTTCATTCCAAGCTCCAAAGTACTAAAAGACCATATTGGAAAAGCTGATGAGTTTCTCACAAATTCTGATTTCAAGACACAGCTCTGTCTACCAAAAATCTTCAAGGTCTACACTCTCAAACTCATGCTAAGGTTGATAAACTTCTTGAGTCAGCTGAAAAGCTAGATATGACTTTCAAGTTAGACAAGTCAAGACTTATCAGACCTATACATGAGAAGGTTGAAGCAATTGAAAAAGCTCAAGAGAAGCAACACGCCCAAATTACTGAGGTCCTGCAGAATCAAGCCTCTCAACAAGCTCAACTTAATGAAATCCAATCTTCAGTTGAACTTCTTTTCTCTCTCCTACTACCCGATGATGCCAAAAAAGGGGAGAAGATAGTTAAGTCAAAATGCTCACCTACTCTAATACTGAAGAAGAAGGATGATAAAAGTGATGACCAGGGAAACTCTGATAAGAGTAGAGGTCATGGAAAAGATCAAGGTCAAGGTCAAAGAAGCAAGGTTTCTTCTAGGAAACTAATTACTGATGCAAGAAAATCTTCTACTCAAAAGAAGACAAGTTTTGAAGCTGCTCAAAATTGATAGCAAGTGCTGATAAACAAAATCTAATATCAAGTTCTGATAAGAAAAGTCTGATGACAAAGCCTGATGTTATGATACAAGGTGGAAGTCAAGACTCTCAGAAGTTTTTGCAAACTATGAAGCTAAAGGGGAAGCAGACTACAGTCTACTACAAGGATCCCAAAATTTAGACACTTGATGAAGAAATTGCTAGAAGATTATTTCTGAAGCATAATCCTGGAATGGATTTAGAAAATCTCAAGGAGGAAGAAGCTAGATTTAAAGCTGAAAAGACAAATCTAAAGCCAAAAGCTTCTGTTGCAAAAAAACCTCTAAGGCCTAAGGAAAAAGGCATTGTGATCAAGGAGGAGTCAAATATTGAGGCATCAAAGCCCAAGACTAGATCATAGACTGAGATTGATCCCAAAGATAAAGGGAAGGGAAAAGTTGATGAACCAACCAAGCCATTGGAGATGAAAATTCCTCAAATCCTGATGAAACCAGTGTGTAAACTGGTTCAAGTTCATGATGATACTCTTGTTGAAGATGAAGATGTTCAAACTCTGAAAAGAAGGAAGATTTCTGAAGAATCAAATACAACCTTTGACAGTGCTCAAGTTGTTCAGAGTGAAGAACTGCAAGCTATAACAGAAACAACAAGTTCTGATAGAGTTATCTAGAAATCAACCTCTGACATAGCTCAAGTTGATTTAGACAAGATGAAAGTAGCTGAAAAAAAGAAACTTCTATGGAAAAATGTCAAACCATCAGATCCAAAGAAAAGCCAATTACTGTCTGATTTTATGACTATTGGGTTAAATGCTAGAGAACCAAGAGACAGAGCAGGGCTAGGTTTTGATGAAGCTAATATCAGGACAGGAGTTGAAGTTACTACTAGAGATCCATTTTTGTTAACTGACAAACCTCTTGAAGATGTTACACAAAAACACCTTGATAAGGTTATCTCTGTTCAAGTGGTACTGGATGCTCATGATAAGCATAATGTCAAAGAAAATCCGATACTATTTCTTGAAGATGGAAGGACATATCAAATGTCAGAATCAGATGTGTTGAACAAATCTTTGAAAGAACTTCAATTCTTTTATTACCTTTTAGAGGTAAAGTCTAAAATTACCAGGAGATGGTCAACTTTCATAATGAAGACCATAAGAGATAAAGCTAGAATTTCTGGTTCAAGGGTTACGAAATTCATTTCAAATATAGTTGAAGATGATGGAAGTGAGATTCCAATGAAGAAGGATTTTCCTAAACTTGAAGTGATTCTGAAAGAGAAATGTCTATGCTACAATGAAGATTCTTCTCATCCAAAGGTAATAAGACTGGGTGATGATTTAGAAAGAAACCATATCTCTACTCTAAGGACTGCAATCTACCAGATTGGAAGTCAAGATGAAGATTTGAAGCAATTCAAAGCTACACTATCTCAAGTCCTGAGGAATAAAGAAGAAAAGCTGATTTTAAACTTTGTCAAGAATCATTATGGATTCAGATAGACTCAGTGAGATTGGTAAAAGCTACAAGGACTGTAAGTTATAGTTAGTTATCTAGTTAAACTCTTATTGCATTTGTACTTAAATGTTTTTGACATCATCAAATTTATTAACTTGTATATTTTGCATAATTTACAAGTTGGGGGAGATTGTTAGATATATTTGAGATGTCATGTCTAATATGATTTGTGCTTAGTTTTTAGAACTTAACAACAGGACAAATCAGGACTTACTGGAAGTCAAAACTTAATATCAGAACTTAAGGTCATATCAGAACTTAAGTGCGGGAAGACTTTCAGATAAGGAATGCGGCTGATTTACAGGAGAAGATCTGGACTAAAACAATAGAAGATATGCATGAAAAGAGTTAGAGGACTGGAAGACTTGTAGAAGATATCAGATTGATATATTTTAGGAGACAAAATTGTATTCCATATCAATTAGAATGTATCTTGTAACTGTGTACTATATAAACACAGCTTAGGGTTTTACACTATATGTGTTATCATTATCTAGAAGATTATACATTGTAACCTAGCAGCTCTTAGTGATAATTGTTCATCACTGAGAGAGAACAACAGTTCATATTGTAACAGAATTTATTGAATATATTTGATCTTTGCTACATACTTGTGTTGAAATCGATTTGATTGTATAAACACTGTATTCAATCCCCCTCTATATTGTTGTGTGACCTAACAAAAAAGTATCAATATACTTCAACACATCTCCCACGATGGATGGGAGTACTTTGCTTTGGCGAACCCGCTACTTATCAATCTAGGGGTTAACGCATTGGACTCATTGGAAGGCATCTGATCAACTTCATATTAACTTTAAGGTTTCATTATTTTAAAACAATCTTGATCCCATCATAAAGAGATTCCCAAATTTTCCATGAACAAAATACTTCAAATCAATATTTGTCAATGGTTTTATTTCTAGGTAGTGAGGGAGTCACAACGGTCTTGCTTAAACCAACAACCTTACAAGTTCAATGAACCTGCTTTTGATAAAATCTCCAAATGCCAGAAATAAAGAAAATCGTATTTTATTCCGCATTTCATAAACACGAGAATCTCATAATCGTTTGTTAATTTTAAAATCTTAAATCATTACAGATTTTATCTTGTTTAGCCAGAATGGCATATGTGTCTTATCTAATACATATATCCTAAATCTAATTAAGCATGCATCATTAAACTACTCTACACATACATTCATTATATGAGCATATATCTGTAAAGTGCAATAAAGTTAACGTGGTTGGTTATGGCTTCATCCTATATGATTTTCATCAAGCTATTGCAAAGATCTAGGTCAATCTATTGTGGAAAATAAATACAAGCTAACTATTACATGTCTTCTTTCTTGAGTTGTCTCTTCCTTGTATTGCTTCCTTGGATGGCCTCCATGTGAGATTACCCTTCCTTGATATTTAAATCTTCATGTCTTAATATACATTAAAAGAATGAAATATAAAAATGAACTTATAAGAAGAACTCGAGTTATATTCGAGATTTAAAAATTATAAGATAAAACGACATGCAAGCCGTATTTTAAAAACCAAAACCATTAACCTAAGGTCATAAGCCATAACCATCCACCATGCTCAATTAATACATAAGAACATTTTAAAAACACATAATCTGATCTTAACATATCATACCCATCATGATCTAATCATAAAAATCAAATATGGTAAAATTCAGAAAATTCGAAATTAAACCTGATAACATTAAATCGCAGATTACAGGGCTTAAACGACGTCAAATGCCTTATTGACGAGTCGATGATGGCTTTTGTAACATCCCAAATCCGGGGTCAAGATTTGGTGTCACTAAACAATCTTTACATAAAATAAAATAATATAAAAATGATCGTTTGTAGGTTATGGTATGATACAAGAATCTAACCTTCTACAATTCACAACAACTAGAATACAAGTTTAAATACCTTTGTACTAATGCCCTTGTCTTATTTTTCTAACATCTTCATCCTCTCGCTACGCAGATCTTTCTAACTTCTGCTATCTATCAAAAGCTATTCACTTTTATCCTTATCTGCTTTTGAGAAATAAGAATTTACAAAGAAAGAGTGAGCCAAAAATGCCCATCAAGTATATAAGTGATTTTAAAGTATCAATATCAAAAGAACTTTTCCGGACAGAATCTTTAAATAGCTTATAATATTTCCATTTCTTTGAAGTAGTTGAGCGAATAAACATTGGTTGTTACCAGCCCTGGATTATAAAATAGAAGTCACGAGCAATTCCCAGATTCATCTCCTAAATCAGGGTTTTGTCCGGTTTTGGAGTCATAAAACTTTTCGAGAGAGAATGTCATTAATGGCGATCAACAATAACTTAGACTGGACACTAGTTCACACTCATACCCTGTTGATCAGTCAGGATACAGTGTAGATCTATATCTCAATATATAGATCCATTCGGGTACCCAGGCACTATCGCCCAAAGGTCCGGTCCATCCCCGACCCATAGGATCCAGCTTATCACTGGCCATTACAATAACCATCCGGCCCGTAGAGTATTTTGATGTCAAATCACTTTGATTTAAAAACATCCCAATTCAGGGTTCGCAAATAACCCGAAAGAATGGGTATTTGCTCAAGAGTGCAATTGATAATATAGGAACAATAATGAAAGGAACTTGCATAATTAAGAGTAAATGCATTGAAATATAATATAGTTAACTATTCCGAACATAGAATAGGAATGAAGAGATATTTGCAGTATGTTACGAGAAAAGTAAGGAATACTTGCCTTGATAAGCTTTAACCACTACTACTGCTTCACTTTGGTTCGAGTTGAACGTTCAGCTTTATCATCAAACCACTAGCCTATTCTGGATACAATTCTATCCTTCATGTCCTTCGATTAGAATCTCATCGAGTCTGATGATTGACCACTCGGCTATTCTTAGTCCAACGTCACTCCTCGGTCTTCCGATTAGGACCTACAGGGTTGAAATACCCTAATTCAGATAATCGTCTAGAAGAACGTGATACCACTATCTCTTCTACCCATACAATTTCATAACCCGACTCATATTTATATGTATTATTACAATACACATAACATTTATGGTTCACATCCTTGAAACTCGGTTCGGTACTTATTTTCGGAAAGTACATATACTCGTTATTTTAAAAAATAAGGTAATCGATTAATTATAAAATATCTTGTCTCAACCCGTAATTAGGTTTCGTAAAATTTAATTACATATCCTCGTTCGACGTCTCCGATAATTATAGGTTACGTTCCGGTATTTTCAGAATTAATTTCCCAAAAATCGGGCAGCGTCTCCTTTGTTTATCGGCCTACCCGTCGAATCGATTCGACGTCAAATCCACGACAACAATCCAATCACAAACCAATTCCACAAATCCCAACCTCCGATTCAATTAATTACTATTATCACTCGTATTTTATATTTTTATTCATATTTTTATAATTTATTCATACATTTCGTTTCGAAATTAATTCCACGAACTAATTTGTTTAATTAATAACTGTAGGACTCAGATAAAACTCATCACCGTCCACCGTGGACTCGTCAAGGCTCATCGTCGACGGCGGTAAAATTCGCGGGTTTCCGTTTATCGGACATCCTACGCGAATTTCACCGATTAAAATAATTTATTCCTACACGAATAAATATTTGTATATATATATATATTCAATAATTCTTGCAGAAATAAAATAATAAAATTTAATCAATAAAAAACAATCGAACAGAGCAACAGGAAGGCAACACAGTCAACCGAAGCAAAGCAATTGCAATCGGAAAAAGGAATAACCGGAAAAACGCATCCGTAATAGCCACTCGCCACCGTCCTCACCGGAAACGGTGAGGGGCGGCGGCAACAGGAAGTAAAACAAGAAGACCATATCCAAACATATACATACGTTCTTATATATATCGAGGAAGTAAGAGGCAGGCGCCGACAACTAGCCGGAAAATTAGAAACGCAGCGGCAAAGCCGAAACAGGGGAGCACCAGAGTAACAGAGGGGAAGGAGAGAGATAAGGAGGAAGAAAGCAAGAAAGGGAAAGAGTGAGAGAGATTAACAGATCGATAGAGAGAGATAAGATTGAAAGATTGTAGAGAGATTACGAAAATAAGAGATGAAGGTTGTGTTTACCCACTTCTGTTTGCCTTATCGTAATTACTATTTATTTTACTAATTTTTTTTCCAATTTCTGATTCGTGTTCTCGTAATTTAACGAAGCAGTTACGCGCAAGATTTATCGAAAAATTATAAATTACATATCAAAATTTTCAGAATATCCATAATTTAGCAAAATAAAAGTTTTATAATTTTTGAATCATTTTTGGAACTTATATGAGACCCGTATTTTAATTATTTAACGAATAAACGCGCGAGTAAATAAAAGCCAAAAATTTACCAGAATAATTTTAAAATTATCGAAATATTCCAAACTTAATAAAATATGAATCTTGTGATTTTTGAAGCATTCTGGAATTTAATGCAGAATTTACCCTTAAATGCAATCAGGAAATCATTTAAAGATAAATAATTAATAAAATATTGATTTTTAAATTTTATAAATTCCTAAACATAATAAATAAAATTATAAAGCAACAAAAATAATTTTTGAAACAACTTTTGCATTTAAGAGAATAAATATTCAATAAAAATCATTTTAAAAGCAAAAATGAATTCAAATAGCTAAATAATTAATTATAAAATTAATCTTCACACCGAACAAATTACACATAATTAATAATAAAGCAACACACAGCTGACAGAACCATCCCATATTTTATTTATTGAATAATTCGATGATTATATTTACATATCAGATCCGAAAATAGATTATTTAGCCGCTAAGTAACTATAAAATGATACAAATTAATATCAGTTTTGGATAATTATCAAAAACGAGCTTCCTATAAAATATTTTATACAAAAATAAAGTAATATCATCCCGTCTTTCGAGAATACGGGTTTTACCGATTTATAAAATGATTGGCGTATCGAAAATTTTACCCCAGGACTCGTACGGGTCAAACCGTACCCCCGATCGAAAAAGTCAAAACACGAAAAGTGTTCAGAATTATCAGATTATGTTAGGAAGGAGTTTTCGGAAGAGTTTCGAGTTGTAAAAACACAAAAACGGTTGAAGTGGCACGATTTCTGATTTTAAGATGTAATTTTATAATTATGAAAAACATAATCTTTATTAATTCTATAAATCCTTATAAAATCACATAACAATCCAAAAATTCCCAGAAAAAATACCAAAATTATATGTATTTTATTCTGGATAATTAAAAATTAAAATATCCTAATTTTATTAGATATAAACACCCAAATATTAATATCAATCATCAAATAATTCATCAAAATTCACATAATAATTATCTATTGATAAAAGTAATTGCACACGATATCCCGGATATTACATCCTCCCCCCTTAAAAGATAATGTCCTCAGAATCATACTTTTCAAGTATCTCACTTATAATTTCCCAGGACTCGTTCCTGTAATTACTATTCAACGGTTTCCTACTGACATTAAAATTTATCAGTTGCTCATGCAACCTGACTCACTTCTTTATTTTCTACATATGGAGCTAAATTGCTCTTCCGGGTTACATCCATGTACAAGTCTTATGAACTCGTTATACCTGTGACAACAAGGCCACTCATTTACAATTTTTCTACTTTCTTACTATCTCAAGGACTAACTCAATTTATACTAATTTTATATTCTTTCTCATTCTAATAATTCGTGCTCATGAATGCCATCCATTTTCACTGGATAATTTACTTTATTTTCCATGTCTCCTTCTGTTCAATTAGTCTGACCTATGATCATTTTTAATCATATTCGAGAACCCTTAATCGATCTCCTGTACTTTTCATTCATCTGCGAATCATATACGGAACTCCTGGCGTCTTCGGTTTCTAGATATCTTAAGTCTATTCTAAAATTTAAAGTTAAAAAGAAAATCTCGACAATTGGATTTAACTCACCACTTAATAGTATACCTCAATTTCTTTTTAATCACTATCGAGTAGATTAATCGAGCGAGAATCTTTTACTATCTAGAAGAAAATATATTAATTTGGAATAGGATGAATCATAACTTTATTCAAAACCGAACTCTTGGTAATAATACTCATTTTATTGTCATATCAAATTTGATATCAATACAAACTTTGACGCTCACAAAATTCCATACTGAAGTCAACATTAATCATCTATATTAATACCACCTTTGATATCTAACAACAAGTAAGTATCAACATGAACCAGAAACTGAGTCAAAACCTGATTTTCAATTTCTAACTTTTCCAATTCCTTTACCCACTCCCCAGCAATCTTAATGATTTTCACTCTTTCTTTTCTACTCAAGACATCTGTCCCTAAATGAACGTTGCCTGGTTGGTAGTTAACCAAACCTCCATAGCTCATCATCAATTATGACCTGCATTCATACCTTTGAAGCTTAGAACGCAGTTGCTACTTTTCAACCCTTTGTATGCATTTCTTCAGGCGTTCAACTTGGTCTTCCTTAGTCCTTGAAAGGGCGAGAATGTTATCAAGAAATACAATTACACTATCCAAATACTCCTTATACACTATGTTAATTTAATCCCCAGGACTGACGGGTACATAATATCATTAGAACTTATAATACCCATACCTTACTATAAACACAGTCTTTAGTGTGACCTCAAGATTATAACTTCTGATAATCAATGCATAACTTCATACCTCCATTCTTCTTTTCTATGACCACATGTGCAGAAAGCGAAATACACCTTATCTCATTATTTCTATCTCATTATTTCTTCATCCCAAAATCCTGAAATTTCCTTAACTAATTACTTAATCCTTACTGAGCCATACGATACGGGCTTTTGACACCAGCTCGACTCTGTGCAGTAACCAATGAGAAATTTTACCTCATGCTCTGAATTAACCTTGGTAAATCATTCGTTAGAACCTTCGGGACTGTATTTTAATTATAGAGAATTCTGATATGAGATTCATTGTAACGCTCTTCTCTAAGAGTTCGCCACTAATATATTTGTTTAATCTTCCCTGTTTACGCGTATTCTTTGAATGAAATTCATATCTCCAATTATCGGCGTTTCACTTCATTCTCATATCAGTTCTGGCACAACTGACGTTTACAACTAGCTTATATCCTGAACTATTTTATAAAATTTCTTTATCATCCTTTTGATTCCACTTCTTTTCTTAATTAGTTCTTTATTCTCAATATTCATTATCTCTTTCAAACATAAGGAATTTCTTTTTTTTTGATAATACTAATATGTTCATTATTAGATAAGACATCTCTGAAGTTAATACTGGAATGAAGGCTTTTATTTATAATACTTAAATTCTTACTAACAAAATTATCAAAATTCATCGGTAGCTATTTTCTTAACCTCGCTTAAATCATCACTGATTGCATATTTGGCTTTCCCCAATTGATTAACATTTCTTTTTCTTGAATTCACATGCGGAATTCGTCAGTCTATGCCTTACATCGGATACTTGGATTTGCGAGTTTTCCAGTATTTCACAGTATCTTCTATTAAGTCATCATTCGATATGGGTATTCGTTCAAGTCCTTCCTGAAACGCTATTACAGAGGATAAAATTTCTTTGTTTTTTCTTAAACCTTCAGTTCTTGAAAAATGTTCTTCTTATTTATTGCAAAGGCCTATTCATCTAGATAAAACCGCGCTCATGCCTGCAGTAACATCACGCCAATTCTACTAAATTTCCGATTTCTGCCAATGCCATTACTTTCTCCAAATTTCTAATCGCTTTGATTTCGGATCTGAAAATCATGTCAGAATTTGACTTAATCTAATTGGAATCGATCTCCATTTAACTGATCATTAGTTCGTAACATTAATCAATTAACTCTTTTAATCGATAAATTAAACCAAGTGATGACTAGCTAACTGGAATCAAAGACCAATTATATAAAGTCGGTTTGGTCATAATAATCTTTCTCAAGAACCAAGATCACAATCATTTGGAGTACAACTGGGAATAAAAATATACTTCTGTATTCTTAAAAGTAGGGTAATTTCTAAAAACTTGGGCAGCACTTCCCCTATACTATCAACTACCAGTCGGACTCAAGCCGACACCATCAATCAACCAAATCATCCACAATCATATCCGCCCACTTTCATCAACCAAATTTATTAGTTCAACATAATTCAGAATACGTCACGTTGTTAATCACATATACTACTATCTTCATATAACATGCATTGCTTTTAATCGGGTTACGGTTTTAACCAACAATGATTAATATAATTATACCTTTTTTAATTCTGTTAGAGTATTACAGAATATTATTAATGAACTTAAAATTATCTTGTTGTTTTTCAAGGACTTTATTTCGCGATTCTTTTTAACTTATTTATTGCCATCACTAATTATGTATAGGTACTTTTAAGAATTATACCGCATCCTTCAACTAATCACACCAATCCTCTATTTTTGATAATACACACTCAATTTCATTAACTAATCTGTTTATCTTTTAATAACCACGCATGTCTTAATTATCATCATCACAATCTGGTGAAACTCAATCATCAGATCATTATTTCTTAAAAGGTTTCACGGTCGAATCACCATTTATTCATCTCCACTTATGTTCTCGTATCGAACTTTCATCCCTGGCCCGCTTATAGGTATTAAATTCATCATCACTTATTTACTCAAGTTAGAGAACCTCATAATTTCTTGAAGAACACGTTCAAAATTTGTTTGCAATTAAGATTTCTTCGTTCTTGAATCTTCACGACAAATATCTTCCCACGTCGAAGGGATGCTTCACGTATTTATTGCCTGCCTAAGTTATTATTCAGAATTCCTTGACCTTCGGTTGTCGTCCCAACACTCATTCGTTTTGTCTAGTGTTCACAGCTTTTCTTCCTTATTTTATAATTAATTTATTACAGTTGACTAACTATTCATTTCATGACGAAATCTTCTGATTTGAAGTGCATCGCGTTAACGTAATCTACCGTACTAATGAAATTCTCGTAACAAGAACAACTGTCTGACTTGATGTCTTTGCCACAACCACGTTATCGGTGAATTCGTTCTTCCTTTCCCGCAGATGTTCATCATTTACCGGCTTGCAATTTTATGCAAAATGAGAATTTGTGAATATGATTTTGATTGAAAAACTGGATAAGGAATAACAATGCAACAAATGATTGGGAGAATCCGCAAGTCAATAAATCATAATTTGAAGGAAGAAGAATAAGTGAAGATTTAGATATGAATGAGACAACCATATTTGTACTCAATATGGCCAGTCTTTCATACTATATGGCATACAACACATGATTAGGTGGCATCCCACCCGACTCTTCATCATTTCGATAAAGCGTCACACCACAACACTGTTTGTGTCAATCAGGAATCAATAATTTGAGAAGAGAAATAATTTAGAAGGAATATAATAAATTTTCTTTCATTTTCACCTCATATAATTTATCGATACGAGAAGCTCATACGTATTCAAGAACCAAGAAGAACATATGCTATCGTATTAGAGAAAAGAATGACAGCGTTGATCGCCGTCCACGCTTCACTTCCGTATGCTTTCAGGAATCATTCGAATATGAGATTTAGTATTTAGGTCACATTATAACTTCGGAATGTCGTCTGGAAATGCCTCCACAATAGATGCTTTAATGATTTGATCATAATCACGTCCTTACGAAATTTATAATCACTGCTTCCAATTTCATCTATGCCGCGTAGAATAACCATCGATCACGCAACGCCTCAACTTCGTCGATAGAAATACGATTTTTCTCCAATCATCTGGAAGAGTCCTCCATTTCCTTCAATCATCCTTTGTCTGTTCGAATCAAGAATTTTTTTAAATTTTTAATAATTTCATGAATTGGGTAACTAATGTTTTAACATGTTGATTCAATTATTAATATTATTGAACAAAGTTTACATCCGTCTTTCACGGGAAAACTTTAAACTTTCTTCCCGGTAGTGGGTCTACTTGGTCCTCCGAACTAATAACACTGAGTCTAGATCCATTATTCTTTTAGGTCATTTTCTACTTATAATAACAAGAACTTAAGTAGTAATTTGACAACCAAATTGTGAAACTCATTTTATGCAAAGATCTTCTGAAAGTTTATTAAGAAAATTCTTTTTCGAAAAAACTCATTTTAAGATTTTAAAAATCAGATATTTGGTCATCATTACTATATAAGTTACTTGCTATTCTTATAATTCGCTAATGAAGTATCTAATTAAAAGAATGTCTGTATAAGGATCTCTCCACTTTGGTGTATTCCCTATTTCTCCTTAGATTCTTTTTGCATTTATCGGTTGATGAAATTTCCTCTATCGTTGTATACCATTTTATTCGCAACTCTAACCCAATGCTGACGCCTGATACTATTTTTGACATTCTCATCGCCGTCCTTGATGTTATGCTTAAGACTACTAATGCAATTCGACGTTCCGTTTGTAGATAAGGTCGCACCTTCTTGCTAGTCTTACCTATATCTAATAAGATAAATATCATTCCTGGTGCGGCTCCCGATAAGTGATAAAAATCTTCTCATAACGGTGGTGCCTTTGAAACTTGCAACTTTGGTTCTTCATCAGCTTCCATCAACTCGTTGCCTCCAGCGTGGAGCTTGTCCTATTACCTAATTCTAAGTTAAATCGTACTAAAACTCACCTAGCTTTCCTTACATGAAGTTCTCACAAGAATCAATTACATTTTCCTTTAAAACCACCTGAAAAGTAGTGTAACATACCCAGTCTCCGTCGAGCTGTCAACTCCTCATTACTATAGGATCTGAGAACTCAATATATCTATAGCGTAACGATATTCACCTTACACTTTCCTCAACAATCCTATCTTACCAATTCTATATCGGACCTGCTAATCCTAATTCGCACTCAATTCGAACTTAAAATGAGTATGCCTAAGTATTTCCTATATATGGCATATCACGCCTATCTTACTCTCACCTATTTTTATTTCAGGGACCAATAACCTGTTGCTCTGATGCCAACTTGTAACAGCCCAAATCCGGGGTCAAGATTTGGTATCACTAAACAATCTTTACATAAAATAAAATAATATATAAATAACCCCTTAAAACCCGGATCATTTGCAGGTTATGGTATGAAACAAGAATCTAACCTTCTACAATTCGCAACAACTAGAATACAAGTTTAAATAACTTTGTACTAATGCCCTTGTCTTATTTTTCTAACATCTTCGTCCTCTCGCAGCGGAGATCTTTCTAACTTCTGCTGTCTATCGAAAGCTATTCACTTTTATCCTTATCTGCTTCTGAGAAATAAGAATTTACAAAGTAAGAGTGAGCCAATAATGCCCAGCAAGTATATAAGTGATTTTCAAGTATCAATATCAAAAGAACTTTTCCGGACAGAATCTTTAAATAGCTTATAACATTTCTATTTCTTTGAAGTAGTTGAGCGAATAAACATTGGTTGTTACCAACCCTGGATTATAAAACAGAAGTCACGAGCAATTCCCAGATTCATCTCCTAAATCTGGGTTTTGTCCGATTTTAGAGTCATAAAACTTTTCGAGAGAGAATGCCGTTAATAGCGATCAACAATAACTTAGAATGGACATTAGTTCACACTCATACCTTGCTGATCAGTCATGATACAGTGTAGATCTATATCTATATCTCAATATATAGATCCATTCGGGTACCCAGGCACCATCGCCCAAAGGTCCGGTCCATCCCCGGCCCATAGGATCCAGCTCATCACTGGCCCTTACAGTAACCATCCAGCCCGTAGAGTATTTTGATGTCAAATCATTTTGATTTCAAAACATTCCAATTCAGGGGTCGCAAATAACACGAAAGAATGGGTATTTGCTCAAGAGAGCAATCGATAATATAGGAACAATAATGAAAGGAACTTGCATAATTAAGAGTAATTGCAGCGAAATATAAAATAGTTAATTATTCTGAACTTATAATAGGAATGAAGAGATATTTGAAGTATGTTACGAGAAAAGTAAGGAATACTTGCCTTGATAAGCTTTAACCACTACTACTGGTTGACTTTGGTTCGACTTGAACGTTCGGATTTATCATCAAACCACTAGCCTATTCTGGATACAATTCTATCCATCATGTCCTTCGATTGGAATCTCATCGAGTCTGATGATTGACCACTAGGCTATTCTTAGTCCAACGTCACTCCTCGGTCATCCGATTAGGACCCACAAGGTTGAAATACCCTAATTCAGATAATCGTCTAGCTGAACGTAATACCACTATCTCTTCTACCCATACGATTTCATAACCCGACTCATATTTATATGTATTATTACAATACACATAACAATTATGGTTCACATCCTCGAAACTCCACAAATCCCAACCTCCGATTCAATTAATTACTATTATCACTCGTATTTTATATTTTTATTCGTATTTTTATAATTTATTCATACTATTAATTTCGAAATTAATTCCACGAACTAATTTGTTTAATTTATAACTGTAGGACTCAGATAAAAATCATCACCGTCCATCGTCGACTAGCCGAGGCTCATCGTCGACGACGGTAAAATTCACGGGTTTCCATTTATCGGACATCCTACGCGAATTTCACCGATTAATATAATTTATTCCTACACGAAATAAATATTTATATCACGAATATATATATATATATTTTCAATAATTCTTGCAAGAAATAAAATAATAAAATTTAATCAATCAAAAACAATCGAACAGAGCAACAGCAAGGCAACACAGTCAACCAAAGCAAAGCAATTGCAATCGGAAAAAGGAATAACCGGAAAAACGCATCTGTGATAGCCACGCGCCACCGTCCTTACCGGAAACGGTGAGGGGCGGAGGCAACATGAAGTAAAACAAGAAGATCACATCCAAACATATACATACGTTCATATATATATATAGAGGAAGCAGGAGGTAGGCGGCGACAACTCGCCGGAAACACGGGAGCACCAGAGTAACAGAAGGGAAGGAGAGAGATAAGGAGGAAGAAAGCAAGAAAGAGAAAGAGTGAGAGAGATTAACAGATCGATAGAGAGAGATGACATTGAAAGATCGTAGAGAGATTAAGAAAATAAGAGATGAAGGCTGTGTTTACCGCCTTCTGTTTGCCTTATCGTAATTACTATTTATTTTACTAATTTTTTTCCAATTTCTGATTCGTGTTCTTGTAATTTAACGAAGCAGTTGCGCGCAAGAATTTATCGAAAAATTATAAATTACATATCAAAATTTTCTGAATATCCATAAGTTAGTAAAATAAAAGTTTTATGATTTTTGAATCATTTTTCGAACTTACATCAGACCCGTATTTTAATTATTTAATGAATAAACGCGTGAGTAAATAAAAGCAAAAAATTTACCGGAATAATTTTAAAATTATCGAAATATTCCAAACTTAATAAAATATGAATCTTGTGATTTTTGAAGCATTCTGGAATATAATACAAAATTTACCCTTAAATACAATCAGAAAACCATTTAAAGATAAATAATCAGAAAATTTTATAAATTCCTAAAAATAATAAATAAAATTATAAAGCAACAACAATAATTTTTGAAACAACTTTTACATTTAAGAGAATAAATATTTAATAAAAATTATTTTAAAAGCAAAAATGAATTCATATAGCTCAATAATTAATTATAAAATTAATCTTCACACCGAACTAATTACACATAATTAATAATAAAGTAACGCACAGCTGACAGAACCATCCCATATTTTATTTATTGAATAATTCGATGATTATATTTATATATCGGATCCGAAAATAGATACATAGCCGCTAAGTAACTGTAAAATGATACAATTTAATATCAATTTTGGATAATTATCAAAATTGAGCTTCCTATAAAACATTTTATACAAAAATAAAGTAATATCATCCCGTCTTTCGAGAATAAGGGTTTTACCGATTTATAAAATGATTAGCGTATCAAAAATTTTACGCTGGGACTCGTACGGGTCAAACCGTACCTCGGATCGAAAAAGTCAAAACACGAAAAGTGTTCAGAATTATCAGATTAGGTTAGGAAGGAGTTTTCGGAAGAGTTTCGGGTTGTAAAAAAACAAAAACGGTTGAAGTGGGACGATTTCTGATTATAAAAAGTAATTTTATAATTACGAAAAAAGTAATCATTATTAATTCTATAAATCGTTATAAAATCACATAACAATAAAAAATATCCCAGAAAAAAATATCAAAATTATCTGTATTTTATTCTGGATAATTAAAAATTAAAATATCCTAATTTTATCAGATATAAACACCCAAATATTAATATCAATCATCAAATAATTCATTAAAATTCACATAATAATCACGTAATAATTATATATTGATAAAATAATTGGACGCGATATCCCGGATATTACAGCTTTAGTCATATGTTTTATTTAGATACGTGATTTCCTTTCGGAAAAGATACTGGTTTGCGAAAATCGGACACGAGACCCAGATTTCAGCAAATATGTTGTATGCGATTCAATATCATGTCAAATATGATTCTCATAATAAGAACAAAAAAAATGTATATATCAGTATATATACAGATTATATAATCATCATATGATTATAAAACTCTCATGAATATCATATATTCAAAATATATACATACATACATATATATAAATATAGCAACATGTAAAACATTCAAAATCACATACATAACTGTCATGGCAGATCGTATACATGCTATCATCGTAAAACCAATCAACACATAAACAAATTAAATGCTTTTTGCAAGAAGCTCTGATGCTATTGAAGGGTTTCGAGGAATAAAACATAACAGAAACTATAATAAAAAATGTGAAAACTAGAATTTTTGAAACCCACCACATGATCCACACAAATGCTTGAACTCAAGGATCGGATGTGTACTAGCACACAATCGTCTCTTCTTACTCTCTCTCCAACTTCTCTCTTGGTGGCTAGAACTTTTAGTAAAAGTCCCATATTAAAAATCAGTAACAAGAGATATTATATAGAGAGTAGGAAAATGAATTATAACTCTTAATTAATTAGGAGTTATTATTAATTTAAAATTCTTATTTGTATAATAATTAAGTCACACTTAGTTATTTAACAACTGAATTTAATAATTAATATTAGTAAATACTAATATCATTATTTATAATATTATTTAAGTCATACCTAATTAATATTTTAAATACTTCGAATTACTTTAATTTAATTTAAATCCAATTTAAATTAAATAATCCTTCAAGCATTCTTTGTTTGTGACCCTATATGTGATTATTACGTTGGCAATGAATTTTAAATTTAATTTAAAATCATAAATAATGAGCGACATCTAGTAATACATCATTTCTACCCAAGTAATAATAATTGAATCGGTGATCGATTAAACCTTTCGTTAATAATATATAATATAATATACTTCCTGTAACCACATATTATAGATTAAACTAAAGGCATGTAATGTTTCATCCTCGTTATAGTTTAATCCAGGTTTCCTTGAATAATGAGTATATTATCATATCATATCAACATTTGAGCTTGACCACACATTTCATAGTCTAGCTCACACAAGAGGTCACTGATAACACTACTAAAATTAGGAGGATTATTTCCTTTCTAGATTATTTATATTTCTTGTATGATTCATAATAAACCTGAAATGCACTTTTATAATTACTCGGTCAAACATAACTTTTAATGTAATCAAAGTGTTATAATTCTCGTATAAAAATATAATGATTTCAAGTCTAAGCACCATTACATTATTATAACAGTGAGAATTACTTATGACACAACATACATGTAGATTTTTAAATTAGGTATATCTAACACCATGTACATTTACATGTGCTTGTGTTTTAAGTTTAGTATCATTATACCTATAATCAGTGAGATGTGATCATTAGTCAACGAACACACCAATTTTAATACATTTATTATTGTCCCTTAATAATAAAACTCGACTATGGACCTTTAGAAATATTTATATTATTCTCATAATCTCATTTCTAAATCATGTACTTAGATATATAGAATGTGTATCATATTCCAAAGACATTTATTAATCTAACATTTATATCACAGTTAATTAAGACATACTAAATTATAAAGGGAATAATTGATAGAACATAAAAATTAATAATCCAAATATATTAAACTGAAACATTAAAATATTGTCTCTAGGGCACAAACACTAATAATATCCCACTTGCACTAGAGCCAATCACCCATGTGCCAAATACTAATGAAACTAGTATGACCATCGTACTTTTGCTGTGACAAAGCCTCAGTTAGAGGGTTTGCAACATTTTCATTAGTAAACTCTGAGGTTTGCTTCAATCTCATTGAGTCTTGCTTCACTCTATAAATAGATAGAAGCAACTTATAGACCATCTTAGCAAACTTTGGATTGATAAAACCATCAAGTTGTATCATATATACATCCTCTTCAAGGCTCCCATTTAAGAAAGCGGTTTTGACATACATTTTCCAGATCTTATAGTCATAGTAAGCAGCTATTTCTAGCAAAATCCTTATGTACTTGATGGTAGAAACTAGTGAAAAGCTCTCATCATAGTCTATACCATGAATCGTTTTGAAACATTATCCACTAGACGCACTTTATAGGTCTGTAATTTATCATCCATGTCAATTTTCTTCTTGAAAACCCACTTGCACCCTATAAGTTTTACCATTTATGGGGGACCAACTAAAGTCTATAATTTATTTTGATACATGGATTTTATCTGGGATCACTTTCAACATTTTGATGTACATCTTGGTCTGGTTCCAACTCTGGTTCAATATTATAATGTGGTTCTTGATCTTCATGAACATCTATGTTCCTCCCGCAGATTTTCTTAGAAAGTAGTTCTCCCTCAAGAAACACAATGTTTCGAGCAATAAATACTTTGTTCCCGGTACGATTATAGAAACTATACCCTTTAGTCTTTGTTGGGTATCTCACAAAATAGCATCTATTTGATTATTGTCCAATCTTGTCAATGGCTAAACATTTCACAAACACTTCACGTCCTCAAATTTTTATAAATGACAAGCTATGAATGTTTCTCAGTCCATGTCTCATATGAAGTCTTTTGAACCGCTTTTTCTGGAACACGATTAAGTGTATATGCAGCCGTTTATAGAGCATAATCCTAGAAACTGATTGGAAGATCCTCTTGACTCATCATCGATCATACCAAATCCAACAAGGTACGATTTCTCCTCTCATAATCTCTATTTCATTGAGGTGTTCCATAAGAAGCAAGTTGTGATATAATATCACACTCCTCTAAGAAACTTTTGAATATAAGGCTTAAGTATTCTCCTTCACGATCTGATCGTAGAACTTTTATACTTTCCCCTATTTGCTTTTCTACTTCGGCTTTATATTCTTTGAACATTTTAAAAGAATCGGATTTGTTCTTCATAAGATTTACATATCCACATCTAATGAAATCATCAGTAAATCTTATAAAGTAGTAAAAGCCACCCCTTGCCATCGAACGTATTGGATCACATACATCACTATGTATATGTCCTAATCATTTGGTGGTACTTTCATCTTATCAGGTAGTAGAAGCTTTGTCAGATTGCCAATGAGACAAGGTTCAAATCTTTTGTATGATTCAAAATCAAACTTATCCAAGTATCCATATATATGTGACTCTGAAATGTGTTTATCATTAATATGTCTTAAAGGACAATGTTGGAGGTAATGTTTGATTTGAATCATTTTAAAATATATATATTGTTAACTATTTGTGCAACATTATAAACCTTATCATTGAAATACAATAATTTTTTATTATTTAATAAAAATAAAAAACTTTCTTGTCCTGACAAGAATTGATATAATATATCCGTTAAAGGCAGGCACGCAATAATAATTTACCAAGTTCCCAATCGCGCCTTATGGGCGAAATTAGGTACCTAATTTTCCAACTAGAGCAACAACTTTGCTCCAATTATAACCCGATACCTGAAGTTTGACCGTTGTTGGTCTTCTTCTTCAAGTATTCTAAATATGATCGACAATTTAACTTTCAATCATCCAATTATTTCCATAGGAGCGACAATCTTTTTCTTTAGAAACACTGGTACTAGGCTTCAAAAGCCCATTGCGATTGAACTTTGGTTTGGCACAAAATAAGATCAAATATCACCATGCCTGTCCACTTTCTTTTCCCATTTGCATTTCATGTGTACAAAATCAATATAGATGTAGTTCATTCATTTACCATGTTGTTTTCAACAGTTCTAAACATGAATCATAATTCATTGGGTGTTTTTTCTATCTCATCATTTTTTTCATAACAAACTAAGAGTAGAAGTTGTTCAAAGATTTCTTGATCAAATCAAGGTGAGTCTCTAGACCAATCTTGAAACCCAAAATATCAAGGTATTTTTACCTATCATCTTTAGAACATGTGGTTCAACCAGATCTCACTCTCCCTTTTATTCATATTTATAGTGCCTATTTATTGTCAAATCTTTCTTTAAGAGCCTATCCTTCAAACGTTCTTTGAAGGTTCTCAATCACATCATATGCATTAATATGCTTTTGTTGCTTCTAAAGTTCAGCACCCATAATTGTAAGTATGAGACATTAAACATCATTTGCCTCATCAATTTGCTTCTTATAAGCATTTTGTTTTAACACATGTTTCATTCTCAGCTAGAAGATAAATGGAGGGGGTTGAGTGACATACTTGAATCATAGGACAATCCTCAAGTTCCTATGTCAGTCGAGAAAATTATTTCGTGTTAGCTTGTCCTTCTCAAGGACTATTTCATAGAGAAGTTATTTGTGTTATTTATTATTTGATATTTATAATATTAAAGTGCATAAATTAAATTAGTCTACAGATGATCATTAAATTATTTCAAGTGATTACTCATATATATTTACAATATATATATATATACATATATATATCTTCCACTATTTTTATCAAACAAATAGCCCTAACTATCAGTTGGAAAATAATATCTTCCACATCCTTTCTAGTGTGCCAAGATCCATATTTTATCACACCTTGGGTCATCTTTGGCATTTCTATTAAAATATGATTACATAGGTAGACAATATTTATAAATTATATCAACTGTATAACTCTTGAATAGTTTGGTGGAATAACATTTGTTCATATTTATCCAATAAATCTAAGAGGTCAATACTTTTACCTTTAGGTTTTAGTGATTTGTCAAAATAAAAGTGAGAATTAAATTATATTCTAATTCCCTTAGAATCCTCCATTAGGGTCTCATGTGTGAAACTTACCGGAATTGAATCGAACAAAGATATTCTGGATAAACCGCTCAAAAATATATTTCTGACACATTTTATTACACATGGCTTAGGATATATAAATATATATATATATAACAACCTAAGGATATATTATATATTAGGTTATTTATGTCAAATAAACAAAGACATCGGCTAAAGTCACATTTTCTGAGGAAATTCATACACCGCTTTTACGAGCCAAGACTGATCAGATTATTTAAAAGCGAGTCAGACTAAAATATTTTAATCTCAAATATAATTTAATATATTTAATGAATATTTATGTTCAATTTTATAGTGTCAAAAATCTTGCTGGTAGACAAAAACAAATTTTATTCAGAAATGCCCGTAAATCCTTATTATCCGGATAAAATTATTTTTAAATCAAACTTAATTATTACTTGAACCTTAAAGTATCAATTTTATAAGAAATATTATGTTTGAACTTTTTTACAAGACAATTTTTTTGTCTTACTCGTCGGTAAAGAAAAATGTGCATTTTAGTCGCTCCAGAAGGCTGTTTTAACATTCAAAAAATTCTGAAATATTCTCCGCATATCTTTTAGACTTGAAACTTGGAATATTTCACTTGCATATGACCTTCTTCCATGTAAAATAATTTCTTGAATTTTGGATGACTATTTTCCGGGACCACTAAAATCGATACGTAATTGATTTAACAGTCTCTTAGAAGTCATAGAAGGATAATGAATTTTAAGGTAAACTTTTTTGTTATTCTTCTGGGACCATTTGTTACGGATCCCCAAAATTTCATAATTTTTGAATGATGTTTCAATTTTCGTTGAAAAACAAATTTTCAGTCGTCGGTAAGCGTACTATTCAGTTTTTATTCATTTCAAAAATGATTAAAATGTCCCAGCCACTTTTTCTCTTTAAATTTGAATTCCCCAAACCTGACTTAGCCTGGAAACACAGCCCTTGTACTTGATTATTCTTTTTTTAATTGTTGCTTAGTTTTAAAGCTAAAAAGTACACATTTTTGGATATAAAAAGGCACCTAAACATCTCATTCTTTCAGGCCCTTGGTGAGAAAACTTCATGCTGATAAAAACCAGTCTTGAAACACTCACTCAACTGATCTTGAATAGAAGAAACATCTCTTGAGTTCTGGCCATCTTTTGTTCATGCTTTAACTTGATTTTGGCTTAACTTTTATCACTTTTTTTCACCCAAACACACACCCACTCTGATTCTTCTTTGAGAAGCCCTAAGACTATTGTCTTGCTCCCTTTTTGTATCTATTTAATACTTGAAAATTCAGTAGCGAAACCCCCTTTTTTGGCCATTTTCTGGAGACTTTTTTGTGTGTTTTCAACTTCGAAACCTTCTCGTATCTCTTGTAGCCCACTCAATTATTTGAGGGACTTGGGCCTTTGTAAAGTCAACAATCATAAGTTGGTCATTTTGAGTGTAATAAGTATATTGGAACCCATTCTTGCTAGATCTATCATTTTTACACTTTGTTATTACAAGTTTCGTGTACTTTGGCATAAAAACGTACTTGTTCTTGATTTATTCATTTAGTACATTTTGGAGCCTTAGTTGAAACTTGAGAAACATTTTGTAGCTTTTATCTAATGCTCTTATAATTCCTTTTACTTGACTCAATAAGATCAAAGTGAAAAAGGCAACTAAACGATTTTCGATTCAAACCTACATCCCTAAAACTCGTATCTACCTTAAGTGTTTATAATCTTGGTTTTTGTAAATCAAAATATAGTTTAAACCTGGTCTTGGATTTGTTAATTTATTCTTGATTATCAATTGAGTACCTTGAACAAGAATCTAACAAGCTTGACCACTAGAACTTGATCAAAACAAGTTCGAAACTTGTTCGACCCATTCAAGCTAGTCTAGGACGAATACAAAGCCTATGTGCCTCGTCTTTTTCTTGCTTTTTTTTATCAATATAGAAAGTGCACTTAGCTAGCTTTAGTCTTCTATTTTTAAGACCTTGACCCGCTTTCAAAGTTATCTCTTGAAAGGACTTAAAAAATGACACGGAAAAGCATTTGGTTTACACATTTAGTCGAATAATTATCCTCGGTTCCTTGGTCAGCTTTTGATTGATTAAATATATTTACCAAGTGCATATAGAAAGCTATATTCTTGTATATCATAGTCCTTAAATCATATAAGAGTTCATATTTTAAATCATATTTTATCGGGATCCACACGAATGCTTGAACTCAAGGATCAGATGTGTACTAGCACAAAAACGTCTCTTCTTACTCTCTCTCCATCTTCTCTCTTGGTGGCTAGGAATTTTAGTAAAAGTCTCATATTAAAAATCATTCACAAGAGATATTATATAAAGAGTAGAAAATTTAATTATAACTTTTAATTAATTAGGAGTTATTATTAATTTGAAATTCCTATTTATATATTAATTAAGTCACATTTAGTTATTTAACAACTGAATTTTATAATTAATATTAATAAATGCGAATATCATTATTTATAATATTATTTAAGTTATACTTAATTAATATTTTAAATACTTCAAATTACTTTAATTTTATTTAAATCCAATATAAATTAAATAATCCTTCAAGCATTCTTTGTGTGTGACCCAATAAGTTATTATTACGTTGGCAACAAATTTTAAATCTAATTTAAAATCATAAAAAATGAGCGGCATCCAATAATACATCATTGTTACCCAAGTAATGATAATTATATCGGTAATCGATTAAACCTTTCATGAATAATGTACAATATAATATAATCCATATAACCACATATTATAGATTAAACTAGAGGCATGTAATGTGTCATTCTCGTCATAGTTTAATCCAGGTTTCCTTGAATAATGAGTAGACTATCATATCGAATCAACATTTGAGCGTGGTCACGCATTTCATAATCTAGCTCATACAAGTGGTCAATGATACCACTCCTAAAATTAAGAGTATTATTTTCTTTCTAGATCATTTATATTTCTTGTATGATTCATAATATACATGAAATGCACTTTTATAATTACCCGGTCAAACGTAACTTTTAATGTAATCAAAGTATTATAATTCTCGTACAGAAATATAATGATTTCAAGTCTAAGCACACCACAAACATATAGATTCTCAAATTAGGTATATCTAGCACCATGTATATATACAAATACATGTGCTTGTGTTTTTAAGTTTAATATCCTTATACCTATGATTAGTGAGATGTGATCATCAGTCAATAAATGCACCATTATTAATGCATTTATTATTGTTCCTTACTAATAGAACTCGGCTAGGGACCTTTAGGAATATTGATATTATTATCATAATCTCATTTCTAAATTACGTACTTAGATATATAGAATGTGTATCATATTCCAAAGACATTTATTAATCTAACATTTATATTGCAGTTAATTAAGACATACTAAATTATAAAGGGAATAATTGATAGAACATAAACATTAATAATCCAAATGTATTAAACTAAAACATTAAAATATTGTCTCTAGGTCATAAACACTAATAATCTCCCACTTGCACTAGAGTCAATCACCCATGTGTCTAATACTAATGAAACTAGTATTACCTTCATGCATTTGATGTGACAAATCCTCAGTTAGTGGGTCTGCAACATTATCATTAGTATGACCTTAACATATATATATATATATATATATCTCTTTGATCATTAATCTCATTATAAGGTGATATCGCCTAGGAACATGCCCAAACAGTCTACTTATCTATTTCAAAAGCATTAATATATTCGGCTTTCATTATAGAATCGTCAATGTTCTTGCTGTGAACTATTCCAGCTTACATCACTTACATTTAGATAAAACATAAAACCAGCCTTAGACACAAAGTTATCCTTATCTATCCAAAAAATTAGTTTCTGAAACCAGCATTAGTGTAACCCTTTACAAGCAGTTCCCTATCTTCTTCATTTACCAAGAATGAATCTTTAGTCCGCTTTAAGTACTTGAGAATATTCTTGACAACTATCTACTTATCCTCACCTAGATTAGACTGATATCCGCTCGTCATGCTAAAATCATATGAAACATCATGACACATACATATTATTGATTACATTATAGATCCAACTACTAAAGTATATGAAACTTTTCTAAGACGGTCTTTATAATGTAAGATTTAGGGTAGTTATCATATGAGATCACTATCCCATGAGATATTGCTTCATGAATCCCAAAATGATGCAATACTTTATTAATGTATGTACTTTGACTTAGGTCGATTAATCTCCTTGATCTATCACTATAGATCTTGATACCTAACATATAGGTAGCATCACCTAAGTCTTTTATTGACAAACTATTTTACAACCAAATCTTAAAAAGAGAAGGTATAACATTCTCTATTAGTAATATATCCTCTACATATAATACTAGGAATGCCACATGACTCCCATTAAACTTCTTGTAAACACATGATTTATCTTCATTTTGAATAAAGCCAAACTCATTGATTGTTTCATCAAAATGAATATTCCATCTCATTGAGGCTTTCTTCAATTTATAAAGAGATATAAGCAACTTACAGACCATCTTAGCAATCTTTGGATTGATAAAACCATCAAGTTGTATCATATATACATCCTCTTCAAGGCTCCCATTTAAGAAAGTGATTTTCAAATATATTTTCCAGATCTTAGAGTTATAGTAAGCAGCTATTGCTAGCAAAATCCTTATGAACTTGACCGTAGCAACTGGTGAAAAGGTCTCATCATAGTTTATACCAAGAATTTGCTTGAAATATTTTCCACTAGATGAACTTTATAAGTCTGTAATTTATCACTCATGTCAATTTTCTTCTTGAAAATCCACATACAGCCTATAAGTTTTACCCCTTATAATGGATCAACCAAAGTCTATAATTTATTTTGATAAATGGATTTTATCAGGGATTTCTTGGCCTCCATCCATCTCTTGGATTTTGAAATATTTATAGATTCTTGATAAGTAACACGCTCATTGTTATCCATAAGCATCACAACACCATCTTGAGTTTAGAGAAATCCATCATATATTTAAAGCTCATGGTGAATCATACTAGATCTACGAATAACATGTGTTTTCTGAACATGATCACTTTCTACATTTTAATGTACATCCTGGTCTGGTTCCAACTCTGGTTCAATGTCATCATGTGGTTTTTTATCTTCATCAAGATCTATGGCCCTCCCGCAGATTTTCTTAGAAAGTTGTTCTCCTTCAAGAAACACAATGGTTCGAGCAATAAATACTTTGTTCTCGGTAAGATTACATAAACTATACCCTTTAGTCTTTGTTGGGTATCTCACAAAATAGCATCTATTTAATTTTTGTCCAAGATTGTTAATGGCTAAATATTTCAAAAACACTTCACGTCCCCAAATTTTTATAAATGACATGCTATGAATGTTTCTCAGTCCATGTCTTATATGAAGTCTTTTGAACCGCTTTTTCAGAACACGATTAAGTGTATATGCAGCCATTTATGGAGCATAATCCCAGAAACTAATGGAAGATCCGCTTGACTCATTATCGATCGTACCATATCCAACAAGGTATGATTTCTCCTCTCAGAAACTCTATTCCATTGAGGTGTTCCATTAGGAGTAAGTTGTGATACAATATCACACGCCTCTAAGAAACTCTAGAATATGAGGCTTAAATATTCTTCTTCACGATCTGATCGTAGAACTTTTATACTTTCCCCTGTTTGCTTTTCTACTTCGGCTTTATATTCTTTGAACATTTCAAAAGAATCAGATTTGGTCTTCATAAAATATACATATCCATATCTAATGAAGTCATCAGTAAATTTTATGAAGTAGTAAAAGCCACCCCTTTCCATCAAACGTATTTAATCACATACATCATTATGTATAAGTCCTAATCATTTGGTGGTACTTTCACCTTATCAGGTAGTAGAAGCTTTGTCAGATTTCCAATGAGACAAGGTTCGAATCTTTCATATGATTCACAATCAAACTTATCCAAGTATTCATATATGTGTAACTCTGAAATGCGTTTATCATTAATATGGATTAAAGGACAATGTTGGAGATAATGTTTAATTTGAGTCATTTTAGAACATATAAATTGTTAACTAATTATGCAACTTTATGAGCCTTATCACTGAAATAAAATATAAAACTATATTTTTTTAATTAAAATGAAAAACCTTTCTTGTCCTGACAAGAATTGATATAATGTATCCGTTAAAGGCAGACACATAATGCCAATTTACCAAGTACCCAATCGCGCCTTATGGGCGAAATTAGGTACCTAGTTTTCCAACTAGAGAAACAACTTTTGCTCCAATTATAACCCGATACCTGAAGCTTGACCGTTGTTGGTATTCTTCTTCAAATATACTAAATAAAATCGATAGTTTAACTTCCAATCATCCGATTATTTCCACAGAAGTTACAATCTTTTTCTTTAGATACACCGCTATTAGGCTTCACCAGCCCTTTGGGATTGGACTTTGGTTTGGCATAAAATAAGATCATATCTTCACCTTGCCTGTCCACTTTCTTTTTCCATTTGCATTCCATGTGTACAACATCAATATGAATGTAGTTCATTCATTTACCATGTTGTTTTCAACAGTTCTAAACATGCCTCACAACTTAGTGGGTGTTTTTTCTATCTCATACATTTTGTTCATAACAAACTAAGAGTATAACTTGTTTAAAGATTTATTGATCAAATTAAGATGAGTCTCTAGACCAATCTTTAAACCCAAAATATCAAGGTATTTTTACCTATCATCTTTAGAACATGTGGTTCAACCGGATCTTACTCTCCTTTTTATTCGGATATATAGTGCCTAATTATTGTCAAATCTTTCTTTATGAGCCTATCCTTCAAACGTCCTTTGAAGGTGCTCAATCACATCATAAGCATTAATATGCTTTCATTTCTTTTAAAGTTTAGCACTCATAATTGTAAGTATAAGACATTAAACACATGTTTTAAAGTTCAACACTCATAATTGTAAGTATAAGCATCAATTTGCTTCTTATAAGCATTTTATTTAACACATGTTTCATTCACAGCTAGAAGAAAAAGGGAGGGGGTTGAGTGACATACTTGAACCATAGGATGATCCTCAAGTTCCTATGTCATTCGAGAAAATATTTCATGTTAACTTGTCCTTCTCAAGGACTATTTCATAGAGAAGTTATTTGTGTTATTTGATATCTACAATATTAAAGTGCATAAAATGAATTAACCTACAGATGATCATTAAATTATGTTCAAGTGATTATTCATATATATTTACAATATATATCTTCCACTATTTTTATCAAATAAATAGCCCTAACTATCAGTTGGAAAAAATATCTTCTATATCCTTTCTAGTGTGCCAAGATCCATATTTCATCACACCTTAGGTCAACTTAGGTTTTTCTTCTAAAACATGATTATTTAGGTAGACAATATTTGTCAATTATATCAACTGTATAACTCTTGTATAGTTTGGTGGAATAATATTTGTTCGTATTTATCCAAAAGATCCGAGAGGTCAATACTTTTACCTTTAGGTTTTGGTGATTTGTCAAAATAAAAGTGAGAATTAAATTATATTCTAAGTCACTTAAAATCCTCCCTTAGGGTTTCTTGTGTGACACTTACCAGAATCGAATCGAAGTAAGATATTCTGGATAAACCTCTCAAAAATATATTCTTGACACATTTTGTTACACGTGGCTTAGTATATATATATATATATATATATAATCAACCGAAGGAGATTTCAACATTAGGTTGTTTATGTCAAATATACAAAGGCATCGACTAAAGACACATTTTCCAAGGAAATTCAAACACTGCTTTTACGAGCCAAGACTGATCAGATTATTTAAAAGCGAGTCAGACTAAAATGTTTTAATCTCAAATATATTTGAATATATTTAATGAATATTTATGTTCAATTTTATAGCGTCAAAAACCTTGTCGGTAGACAAAAATCGATTTTATTCAAAAATGCCCGTAAATCCTTATTTATTCGGATAAAATCATTTTTAAATCAAACTTAATTATTCCTCAAACCTTATAGTATATATTATATGTTTGATTTTTTAGTATATATTTTATAAGAAATATTATGTTTCAATTTTTTTAGAAGACAAATTGTTTGTCTTACTCGTTGGTAAAGATAAATGTGCACTTTTGTCGATCCAGAAGGATGTTTTAACATTCAAAAAATTCTAAAATATTCTCCAGATATCCTTTAGACTTGAAATTTTTCACTTGCATATTACCTTCTACCATGTAAAACAATTTCTTGAATTTTGGATGATTATTTTCCGGGACCCCTAAAATCGATACGTAATTGATTTAACAGTCGCTTATAAGTCATAGAAGGATAATGAATTTTAAAGTGAACTTTTTTTTGTTCTTCTGGGACTATTTATTAAGGATCCTCAAAATTTCATAATTTTTGAATGATGTTTCAATTTTCGTTGAAAAACACATTTCCGGTCGTCGGTAAGCGTACTATTCAGTTTTAATTCATTTCAAAAATGATAGAAATGTCCCATCCACTTTTTGTCTTCAAATTTGAATTCCCCAAACCTGATATAGCCTAGAAATGCAGCCCTTGTTTGATTTTTCTTTGTAAATTATTGCTTAGTTTTTAAGCTAAAAAGTACACATTTTTTGATATAAAAAGGCACCTAAACCTCTCATTCTTTCAGGTCCTTGGTGAGCAAACTTTATGATGATAAAAACTAGTCTTGAAACACTCATTCAACTTCTCTTGAATAGCAAAAACGTTTCTTGAGTTCTGGCCATCTTTTGTTCATATTTTAACTTGATTTTGGCTTAACTTTTATCACATTTCTTCACCCAAACACACACCCACTCGGACTCTTCTTTGAGCAGCTCCAAGACTATCATCTTGCTGACTTTTTGTATACATTTATTAATTTTTGTCTCCAAGTCAGTAGCGAAACACCCTTTTTCGGCCATATCCGGAGACTTTTATGTGTGTTTTCGGTTACGAAACCTTCTCGTATCTCTTGTAGCCCACTCGATTATTTGAGGAACTTGGACCTTTGTAAGGTCAACAATCATAAATTGGTTCGTTTGAATGTAATAAGTATATTGGAACCCATCCTTGCTAGATCTATCATTTTTACACTTTGTTATTACAAGTTTCGAGTACTTTGGCATTAAAACGTACTTGTTCTTGATTTATTCGTTTAGTACATTTTGGAGCCTTAGTTGAAACTTGAGAAGAGTTTTATAGCTTTTATCTAATGATCTTATAATTCTCTGTACTTGACTCAATAAGATCAAAGTAAAAAAGGCAACTAAACGATTTTCGATTCAAACCTACGTCCCTAAAACTCGTATCTACCTTAAGTGGTTATATCTTGATTTTTGTAAATCAAAATATAGCTTAAGCCTGGTCTTGGATTTTTTAATTTATTCTTGATTATCAGGTGAGTACATTGAAAAAGAGTCTTACAAGCTTGACCACTAGAACTTGATCAAAACAAGTTCGAAACTTGTTCGACCCATTCGAGCCAGTCTAGGCCGAATACAAAGCCTAAGTGCCTCGTCTTTTCCTTCATTTTTTATTAATATAGAAAGTGTAATTAGCTACCTTTAGTCTTATTTTATTAATTCCTTGACCCTCTTTCAAAGTTATCTCTTGAAAGGACTTAAAGAAACGAGACAGAAAAGCATTCGGTTTACACATTTAGTCGAATAATTGTCCTCGGTGCCTTGGTCAGATTTTGATTGATTAAATATATTTACCAAGTGCATATAGCAAGCTATAGCATTTATATCATAGTCCTGAAATCATATAAGAGTTCATATTTTAAAAGGACGTGAAGAGCAAAATTATAGTAACTCATTTTCGTCTCGCGAGTTAATAATTCTACTCGGCCTTTTCTTGTTTATATTCGGCTAAATAGAACATTATAGTGCATTCATGTTTACTTTTCTTTCAGTTTTTGTGTGATTTATCCTTCGTGTGGAATATCCCGACAACCTTTATAATATTTTACACACTAGCTTAACGCATAATGGCATCCGACACTTTTTTTATCTCAACCAGGTTAAGGAAGTAGCTCGTATTATTTTCTTTGATATGAGGTGATAGTGCAGTGAGGTGATCCTTATTCTGAGACCCAAGTATTAGCCGTACTAATGGGGAGTTAGTCTCCTTTGCACCATGAGGAAAAGGAAAGACCCAAGATCTAAGACCTAAGACCCAAGACCAACAAAGAAGTAGAAGTACTTAGGCTACAAATGGGATTCCAAGCACTTGAGGAGGTGACTAGGTTGTTTCACTCCAAGGTAGTTCTCGTAACATAGTTTAGCTATTTTGTTTTGAGGAGATTACTTGTGTGTAACACTCTAAGATAAATAGATAGTGCTTAGTTGTAACGGCTTCTTCGCCTGCTATAAAGGAGTAAATTTATAATAGATAAAATGTCGAGTCTGGGGATTAGCTCGGGGAATGGACTAGGGGTGGGTGGACTCTATGTCATCTATCTTCTTTTCGTATCTTTATATTTCGCATTTAACATACTTGCATATAAGTAGTTAAAGTAAAAGAGGAGAAAAGAAATTTTCAGAAAACTAAACTATAAATTTGAAAATAGGTGATAAGCTATTCAACCCCCCCTTCTAGCTTATCTTACCTCTACACGGGACCTATTAGCTGGTATCAGAGCAGTGCTTTTAACCGTATATATCAATTATCAGGGTAATCAAGGAACAAGACAAAAAGTAGATTCTAACGAATTATCGACTAGTATAAAAAGTTGTTAAGTAAAATCGTAAAAAGGACAACTTTTAAATGGCGTAGTTGACTACGATTGGTTGGGGGGAGGACTCTCAAGTTCTCGATTACCTCTATTTGACGGCATAAACTTTGACACTTGGAAAACTCATTTTAAAATATACGTGAAATCATAAGGTGTCAAGGTTTGGATGGCCATCGAGGATGGTGTTCTTGTACCTATGAAAACCGTAGATGATGAACTTGTCGAGAAATGAGTTAGTGAATATAACCTCGAAAAATAAAGTTAAATGAACATAGCCACTAAAGCGGAAAAGGACTTGACTAGTGCACTTGTAGAAAAAGAATACAAACGTGTTAATAACTGCAAGTCCGTACAAGAAATATGGAATAAATTGGTCATTACTTATGAGGGTACAAAAGATATTAAAGAATCTCGAATGGATACTTTAATTCAAGAATATGAAAATTTTAAACTCCGCGAAAGCGAGACCATCATCGATATGGAAATGAGATTTACTTGTATAATTGGTGAACTTTCACAACTCGGATAACTTATACTACGAATGAGAAAAATCATAGAATATTAAAAGCTTTACCTCCTAGTTGGAAATTTAAGGTTACCATAATAAAGGAAATGCATAACCTAAATTTATATTCAATCGATAGCTTATTCGAAAATCTTTGTACATACGAGGAAGATAATATTCCGAAAAAGGTCATTTCGAAAGTTGAAGACATGCATAAAAATATGGCCTTAAAAATAATATTAATCGATGAAGATGAAAATGACGATGAGTTGAACGAAGAATTGTAAAATCTCGATGAACAAGAGATTGCATTACTTTCGCGATACCTTCATCGGGTTTTTCGAAGTAAAACTCAAAGATACGGAAAGGATGTCTTTAACGACTGGTGTATTTTTTTTTTTTAATAACTAAAAGTGTAATAAAGGTTTAAATAATTAAATAAATGTGTGTATTAATTTTGGCAGCAGTTATTGATTGTTATTTAGTTATTTGTGATATGTTGATATGTGGGATTGAATTGTTTGCTTTATTATTGAGTTATACGATTCTATTTCGTTTGTAAAAGTGATTTTATTACAGTTTTAATTCCATAAATATTTGGATGATCTCTAAAATTGGTTTTATAATTTTATGATTTCAATAATTATTTTTAGAAATTTATAAAATTGAGAAATCAATATTTCATTAATTATTTTTTTTAAATGATTTTCTGAGTGTGTTTAATTGTAAAATCCATATTTAATTATTGAAATCTTCACAAATCATGAAACTTATATTTTATTAAGTTTGTATTATTCTGAGAATTTTAAAATTATTTTGGAAATTTTCGGGATTCGTTTCACCCATACGTCGTTTCGTTATTTGTTGAAAATCCGGTACATAGTGTACCTTAAAAATTGTTTTAAAAATTTCAAAATTTATGTTTTTATAAACTTCGGGATATTTATGACATTTTGATATTATTTTCGTAATTTTCTGAAATCATTTTGCGTACACCTAAATTCCTTAATTTCAAATTATCGGGACAAATTGGGCCCTTAAACCTTCATATTTATCGCAAATGCTACGTGTTTACTTCTCAATATACAGGCTGCCAGGTGTTGCAATTTCAGAAAAGTAGAAAATAAAATTAATAAACCACACCCCCTTCCCCTGTAGCACGCGCCTTGTCTCTCCCTGTTGTTCTCTCTTCTCTCGTTTCTCGGTTTCTTTTCCTTCTTCCTCCATTTCTTCCTTTCATTTCCGGCGTTATCTCCGGTAGCTCTACTTCCGGTAATATTTCCAGCTTTCCTCAGTTATATTATGATTCAATTGCTTGCATATATATATATATACATGTATGTATATATCTGTGTGTGCTATTGTGATATGTGTGTGTGTGTTTTGTGGTCTGTGTGTGTTCTGTGATATGTGTATGTGTGTTCCGTGATGTGTGTGTGGTTCATGTTGTGTGTGTGTGCGCCGGCCGTAAGGCCGTGTTTGCGGTGACAGTGGTGGCTGTGTTTTTGGGCTGTGATGTTGTTAGGCTCTTTGTGGTTTGGGCTGCAGTTTGGGTCGGGTATTTCGGGCCTTATTGTTGGGCCTGTTTATGCAGATGGCTTTGATATTTTTATAAAATTAATTTTCTTTTCTTTTCTGCAGGAAAATAAATGAATAATATTCGTGATATAAAAATTTTCGTTGCGAGAAAATTATTTTAATCGGCGTAATTTATTGGGGAACCTGTATTATATCGGGCGCCAATAAATTATACCGCCGTTGACAATGAACTTCGGTGAGTCAACGGTGGACGGTGATAACGTTGTTCTGAGTCCTAATTTTGTAAATAAATAAAATAATTCGAATAACCAGTTTCATATGTAAATAATTTTGGGATTGTGAAATTGTGTTGCGAATTGAGATTGTGGATTGTTGTGAAATTTGGACGTCGATTGCGATCGACGGGTAGTCTTATAAACAAAGGAGTTGCTGCCAAAATTTTCTAAAAATGTATTTGTAAATGTACATACTTATATTATACGTGTTACCCCTATTTGTGTTCGAATTACGTGATTATGTGTATAATAACTATATGAGTCGCGTTATCAGATTGAGTTATTAGGATTTGAGGATATCAAGCATGTCGGTATAACTCAATAGGTTATTCTGTATTTGTAGATCCCAGTCGAGTTTCCCAGGATCGAAATCAGCGTGAAAGGTATTTTAGGTTTGGTAAAGTATTGCAAGGCATGTACCCCTGACTATTCTTTTATGGTTCAATACGTATGAATAACTAAATATTTTATTCTTGTAATGGAACAGAAACATTTTAAGTTACGTATCCCCTATAGTTATAAATCACTGTTTTTAAATTGTTTTGGGGAAAAGTAGCTTCAAAAAGTACCTATCTCGAATGAAATGAATTGCGAACTGGATTTTATATGTGTGCTGGTTAAATAAATGTTTTTGAAATGAGATAGGTACAAGTGTTTTGAAAACTGTATAAAACGATAAAATATGGGATACATCGGGGCCATAGTAGGCCTATTGAGGTGGCGTAAGAGGCTAATTCGGTTGCGCGCATTATATAACCGATTAGTCCAGCAGGTCAGAGACCTAGCTAGTCTCTGAGTTCCGGAATAGGTAAATGGGATGGTAGTTAGAGTCGTCTGGTGTTAATAGCCTGATCAGCTGTCTTCACATATCCGTTACGTATCTGATTTGGATTTGTGATTCCCGTAAGGGTATAAGTGGTTGATACAACGGTTTTATAAATGTGATTAACATGCTAAAATTGGACTCTGGTATTTACACAGTACACTACTACGTTGTTTTGATAAAGCATGCTAGTTAGTGACATCCAGTTATCTTCGATTTTCATTATATAATGTTGATGCCTTGACTACAGCTCTGTTCCTATTATTGTTACAATACTGTTTTTATTCTGTTATTCATATGTTGGTACTGCTGAGCGATTATGCTCACCCTTGCAAACTGTCATGTATATCTCACAGATGCCTAGAAGACCAATCAAACATACCCGTGTTCCCGCCCCTTCTGGACCCGGCTCCTCTGAGGTAGTTGTGTCAGACCATGAGGTCTGACGAGTTGGTGAATAAAGTTAGAGTGTGTTAGATGTTGAATAAATGGTTTGTAATAATAAGAACCTGAATCATACTTAAACCTGGATCGGATCTTGGTTTGGGGTCAAGTTAGTATATTTTAATAATAATCTTGTTGTTTTATATTTTGGTAAATATGTTTGGTGACGTCAACTCCTGACCCCGGGGTTGAGGCCGTCACAGTTGGTATCAGAGCTACAGGTTCAAGTCCCTAATCCAGGTTAGGGATTGTGTCGAGTAGGTGATAACGGGAGTCTTTAGGTGTGAGTCAGCAACTCATATAGAGGAGCAAACCTTTAGAGTCAGTCGAGGGTTCCGACGACATTACCCTGACATCTATTAAATGTTTTAATAGAATTGCCTTGACCTGGTTGATTCTTCCCTGTATATTTATTATGTTGACAGTGGCCTATTGTGATTTCGAGTTCTCCACCTCGGGAGAATCCCTCTGACTCGGATAGCTCAGATTCTGAGAGGACCCTGGATGTTGTTGCCGAGGAGACCCCTATGCCTCCTCCACCAGTTCCTTCCTTTGTGCCGAGAGACATCCCTGGACCTGGTACTCGTCCCCGTTGGGTACGTAGGTCTGTGTCTACCGTTAGGGATTTCCCTCCCGGCTGTGGTCCTAGTTCTTCCTTGATGAGACCTCCAGTACCTCTTGTGGCCCCTAGTGGTACTTCTTCACCGATCCCTTACCATGTTCACCGAGCGGTGAATACTTCCTTTATCAGAGATCAGAGTCCGGGATTGGCTGCTCAGTTTGATCAGATACCTATTGCACCTTTCCAAGGCATTTCTGCCCCTTCCCCTGAGGTGCGGGCCCATGTGCGAGTATTGACCCAGATGGCTGTTGAGAGGGCTAGATCCGTTGACCGTTTCATTAGCTCAGAGTTCAGAGCTGTGGAGTATCAGGACCTAGTGAACTGTCTAGTGTTTGAGCTAGGTTCCATTGGTGGCAGTGGTAGTGGCTAGACCAGGTTTGCAGCAGAGAGATACATAGCTCAGAGTTGACTTCCAGGAGTTCTATAGTTGTTTACTTTGTATATGTATATTATGTTGTGATAGGTTGTAGTAGGCAGGGCAGCTATGACAGCCGATTTTGGTGAGTATTCAGATGGTTTCTTTTCAGTTGGATTTTCAGTTGTACTAGTTGGATCCTGTTGGTTATTGTATTGTAGCTGCTTTATTCCATTGTTCAGTTTTTATATATATTGTGCGTTGCTATTATTGTTGTTACTATTATTGTTGCTTCTATTGCTGGCATTTTTAGATTATAATCATTCACTCAGAATGGATCCAATTAAACTGGGGATGAGGATATTGTCTTAGTGGCAACGCTCTCCTGACGCATGAATATAAACTGCCTGGAGCAATCCATTTTCTTATATATGACTGTTATATTTCAGGAGATGCCACTAAAGAGAAACTCTCAACCCAATAACGGATCTACTGGGGATCCTTCCATGAGTAAATTGATGAATTTGTTGTGTCAGCAGTCTACACAGCTGGCCCAACAGCAATAATTCCAGCAGCAGCAACAATAATTGCAGCAGCAACAACAACAACAACAACAACAACAACAACAACAACAACAGCTCATACAACAACAACAACATCAAATCCAACAACATCAACTACAAATCCAGCTGCATCATGAGATGAGGGGGACCAATCAGGGTGTTAGTTTCAAGTCTTTTCAGGCAGTAAAGCCCCTAGAGTTTAAAGGAAAAGTAG
Source organism: Apium graveolens (assembly GCF_009905375.1). Classification (NCBI taxonomy): domain Eukaryota; kingdom Viridiplantae; phylum Streptophyta; class Magnoliopsida; order Apiales; family Apiaceae; genus Apium; species Apium graveolens. Next base: position 136,640,400 of record NC_133651.1, read on the forward strand.
ATCCTGTTGCTGCCAGGATATGGTTAAAGGACATGGAAAAGGCGTTTCCGCTCACCAAGGTGAGTGAGGATTTAAAGACGGATTATGCTAGTTATTTTCTGAGGAATGATTCGAATTATTGGCGGGAATCTACGCGAGCCCTAGAAGGAGAAGGTCCTGTTCCTGGGCCAGATTTACAGAGTTGTTTTTGGAGAAATACTTTCCGTACTGTCTCTAGAGTCAAATGGAGATGGAATTTTTGGAATTGAAACAAAGAGATAGGAGTGTTACAGAATATGAAGTGAAGTTTACGGAGTTGGCCCGTATAGCACCGAAATATGTGAGTTCGGAAGCTCAACGAGCGAAGCGGTTTCAACAAGGGTTGAAGCCAGAAATAAGGAGTGGAGTTGTAGCTTTACAACTCAAGACATATACTTGGTAGTTCAGGATGCCCTAGTGATAGAGAGTGATCAGAGGTTAGCTGCAAAGGAGCAGCGTGAGAAGAAGAGGAAATTTGAAAGTGGACCTGCTGGGTCAGAAACAGGAATAGCAAGTCGGAAGTTCCAGCATTGGTTTGGAAAGAGTAAGAATAAGAGGTTTAAGAGGCAGAATTTTCCCCAGGTTAGACCCAGTACTACTTCAGTTAACTCTTCCTCGACGAGGGTTAGTAAGCCAGTAGTTGATTGTAAGATATGTGGGAAGAAGCATAGTGGACAGTGCCGAGAAAATATCAACTATTTTAAGTGTGGGCAGAAAGGTCATTATTCCACGGAGTGTAAGTCTGAGATTCAAGGAGTCACTTGTTTTAATTGCGGCAAAGTGGGACACATAGCTAGGAATTGCAAGTCGGTGATCCAAGATAATGTTGGAAGAAGTGTGTCCCAAGGACCAGCAACTAGTACTGCTAGAGCTAGGACTTTTAAGATGACCAAGAAGTCTCCAGTTCATAATTCTGATGTGGTTGCAGGTACGCCTTCTCTTAATTCCGTACCTGTTATTATTTTGTTTGATTCGGGAGTGTCCAAATCTTTTATATTTGTAAATTATGTGAATAAAATGCAATTGATGTTGGAAGACTTAGAGGAACCTTTGACCATAGAAGTGGCTAATAGAGATAAGGTTCCCGTAAGTCAATTTTGTCCTAGATGTTCCCTAGAGATTTCAGGGTATATGTTCCCTGTTAACTTAATACCCTTCGAGTTGGGAGACTTTGATGTTATTTTAGGTATGGATTGGTTGTCTCTATATAAGGCGAATATTGACTGGAAGAAAAAGAGAGTTGTTATGTATACCTCAGATAATAAAAGGATCAACTACCAAGGGCAGAGGTAGGATAAAAAGTTCCTTTCAGTAATGCAAGCAAAGAGATTGTTGCGGAAAGGATGTGAGGCGTATTTGGCTCATGTGGTTGATACGAAGAAAGAGACCTCTACTTTGGATGAGATTCCCATAGTGAGAGAATTTCCTGACGTTTTCCTAGAAGAGTTACCAGGATTGCCACCTGATCGAGAGATAGAGTTCTCCATTGATTTGATACCTGGAGCTGAACCTGTTTCTAAGGCTCCATACAGGATGGCCCCAATAGAAATGGAAGAATTGGCTCAGCAACTTCAGGAACTATTGGATAAGGGAGTCATTCGACCCAGTGTTTCTCCGTGGGGTGCTCCAGTGCTATTTGTGAAGAAAAAGGATGGAAGTATGAGCTTGTGTATTGACTACAGAGAGCTGAACAAGTTGATGATAAAGAATAAGTATCCTTTGCCATGCATCGATGATTTGTTTAATCAGCTTAAGGGAGCATGTTATTTCTCAAAGATTGACTTAAGATCTGGCTACCACCAATTGAAGATAAAGCCTGAAGATATCCCCAAGACTGCATTCTGAACAAGGTATGGCCATTATGAGTTTCTAGTGATGTCGTTTGGATTAACGAATGCGCCAGCGGCTTTTATGGATTTAATGAATAGGGTGTATAAGGAGTATCTGGATAAGTTTGTTATTGTATTTATTCATGACATCCTCATATATTCAAAGAATCCAGAAGATCACGCAACGCATCTACGGATTGCTCTTCAAAAAAGAGAAAAGCAATTATATGCAAAGTTATCCAAGTGTGAATTTTTTTGATAGAAGTGCAGTTTCTTGGACATGTGGTGAGTATGGAAGGTATCAAAGTAGACCCAGTAAAGATTGAAGCCGTATCAAAGTGGGAGCAACCGAAGACACCGACGGAAATAAGAAGTTTTCTTGGGTTAGCAAGATATTATCGAAGGTTTGTGAAAGATTTCTCGAAGATTGCATCCCCATTAACCAAGTTGACCAGAAAGAATGAAAAGTTCATTTGGACGGAAAAGTGTGAAGAAAGTTTCCAGGAATTGAAACGGAGATTAGTGACGGCTCCAGTATTAGCCTTTCCAGATGAGACGGGAAAATTTGTGAGCTATAGTGATGCTTCTTTGAAAGGATTGGGTTGCGTAGTAATGCAGCATGACAAAGTTATTGCTTATGCCTCTAGACAGTTAAAGCCTCACGAGCAGAAATATCCGGTTCATGACCTTGAATTGGCGGCTATAGTGTTTGCTCTGAAGTTATGGCGTCACTACTTGTATGGAGAGAAATGCGATATTTATACGGATCATAAGAGCCTGAAGTACATAATCACGCAGACGGATTTGAACATGAGATAGAGAAGGTGGTTGGAGCTGATCAAGGACTACGATTATTCGATTAATTATCACCCAGGTAAAGCTAACGTGGTGGCGGATGCCTTGAGTAGAAAAGAAAGGTTGAATATGATTAAGATTGCGGAAGAACTAGCCCAAGACTTGGAAAGAATGTAGATTGAGGTTTGAGTACCTAGTGAGAATCAAGAGCAACTATATGAAGTTACTTTCCAGCCGGCATTGATGGAAAAGATCAAAAGGTGTCAAGAAGGAGTTATAGAACAAGAGTCAGATACTTTGACGGGAGAAGAGTTGTGTACTCAAAAAGATAATCAAGATTTGTATAGATTTTCATCCAGAGTTTGGATTCCTAATGTAACGGAATTGAAGAATGAGGTATTACACGAAGCGCATAACTCTGGTTTTCTATCCACCCTAGTAGTACTAAGATGTACCAAGACTTGAAGAGAAATGTTTGGTGGCCAGGAATGAAGAAGGATATTGCCAATTGGGTAAGTAGGTGAAATGTGTGTCAAACGGTGAAAGCGGAACATCAACGACTGAGTGGATTGTTACAACCTTTGGAGATTCCCCAATGGAAGTGGGAAGAGATTGCTATGGATTTTGTAGTGGGATTGCCAAGGACGAGAGCAAATCACGACGCTATTTGGGTAATCATTGACTGATTGACTAAGTCTGCGTATTTTCTTCCGATCAATGAAAGGTATTCATTGGAAAAGCGAGTTAAGTTATACTTGGATGAGATAGTTACCAAACATGGAGTGCCTATGTCTATAGTGTCAGATCGAGACCCGAGATTTAATTCCAGGGTTTGGACTAAATTCCAAGAGTGCCTCGGAACAAAGTTAAATATGAGCACCGCTTATCATCCACGGACAGACAGACAGAGTGAAAGAACGATTCAGACCATAGAGGATATGTTGAGAGTTTGTGTTTGGGATTTTAAGGGTAATTGGGATAAACACCTACCTTTGATTGAGTTCTCGTATAATAACAGTTACCATGCCAGTATCGGGATGCCGCCTTACGAAGCTTTGTATGGGCGTAAGTGTAGATCACCATTATATTGGGATGAAGTAGGAGAGAAGAAAATATTAGGTCCTGAGTTGGTTCAGCAAACCAGAGATGCAATAGTGTTGATTCGGAAACGGTTAGAAGCAGCCCAAGATAGACAGAGAAAGTATGCAGATTTGCAGAGGAAGGATATGGACTTCAAAATAGGAGCTCTGGTATTACTAAAGGTATCACCTTGGAAAGGGTTAGTATGATTGGTCAGAAGGGTAAACTTAACCCTAGATTTATAGGACCCTTTGAGGTTTTGAAGAAAGTGGGAAAGGTTGCTTACGAGATAGCGTTACCACCGCAGTGGCAGCACATTCATAATGTGTTCCACGTATCTATGTTGAAACCTTATATCCCTAGTTTGAATCAAGTCATAGAACATGAACCGATTGAACTTCAGCCAAATTTGTCCTATGTGGAACAACCGATCCAAATCCTAGACCGTAAAGAGCGAGTTCTTAGGAATAAGTCGATCCCCATAGTGAAAGTCTTGTGGAGAAATCCTCGAGTAGAAGAGTCTACTTGGGAATTAGAGTCAGACATGCTTGATAAATATCCTCATTTGTTTAACTAAGTCAGATTCTGGGAAAAGAATCTTTTTAAGGGGGAAAGGATATGACTTGTGTATTTTTTATTTTAATAACTAAAAGTGTAATAATGGTTTAAATAATTAAATAAATGTGTGTATTAATTTTGGCAGTAGTTATTGATTGTTATTTAGTTATTTGTGATCTGTTGATATGTGGGATTGAATTGTTTGTTTTATTATTGAGTTATACAATTTTATTTCATTTGTAAAAGTGATTTTATTGCAGTTTTAATTTCATAAATATTTGGATGATCTCTAAAATTGGTTTTATAATTTTATGATTTTAATAATTATTTTTAGAACTTTATAAAATTAAGAAATCAATATTCCATTAATTATTTATTTTTAAATGATTTTCTGAGTATGTTTAATTGTAAAATCCATATTTAATTATGGAAATATTCAAAAATCATGAAATTATATTTTATAAGTTCGTATTATTCTGAGAATTTTAAAATTATTTTAAAAAAATTCGGGGTTCGTTTCACCCGTACGTCGTTTCGTTATTTGTTGAAAATCGGGTAGAAAGTGTACCTTAAAAATTGTTTTAAAAATTTCAAAATTTATGTTTTTGTAAACTTCGGGATATTTATGACATTTTGATATTATTTTCGTAATTTTCTGAAATCATTTTTCGTACACCTAAATTTGTTAATTTCAAATTATCGGGACAAATTGGGCCCTTAAACCTTCATATTTATCGCAATTGCTACGTGTTTACTTCTCAATAAACAGGCTAACAGGTGTTGCAATTTCAGAGAAGTAGAAAAAAAAAATTAATAAACCACACCCCCTTCCCCTGTGGCACGCGCCTTATCTCTCCTTGTTGTTCTCTCTTCTCTCGTTTCTCAGTTTCTTTTCTATCTTCCTCTGTTTCTTCCTTTCATTTCCGGCGTTATCTCCAGTAGCTCTACTTTCGGTAATATTTTCGGCTTTCCTCAGTTCTATTGTGATTCAATTCCTTGCATATATATATATATACATGTATGTATATATCTGTGTGTGCTATTGTGATATGTGTGTGTGTGTGTTTTGTGGTGTGTGTGTTTTGTGATATGTGTATGTGTGTTTTGTGATGTGTGTGTGGTTCGTGTTTTGTGTGTGTGCGTCGGCCGTAAGACCGTGTGTGCGGTGACAGTGGTGGCTGTATTTTTGGGCTATGATGTTGTTGGGCTCTTTGTGGTTTGGGCTGCAGTTTGGGCCGGGTGTTTCAGGCCTTATTGTTGGGCCTGTTTATGCAGATGGGTTTGATATTTTAATAAAATTAATTTTCTTTTCTTTTTTGCAAGAAAATAAACGAATAATATTCGTGATATAAAAATTTTTGTTGCGAGAAAATTATTTTAATCGGCGTAATTTATTTGGGAACCCGTATTATATCGGGCGCCAATAAATTATACCGCCGTTGACAATAAACTTCGGTGAGTCAACGGTGGATGGTGATGACGTTGTTCTGAGTCCTAAATTTTGTAAATAAATAAAATAATTCGAATAACCAGTTTCATATGTAAATAATTTTGGTATTGTGAAATGGTGTTGCAAATTGAGATTTTGGATTATTGTGAAATTTGGACGTCGATTGCGATCGACGGGTAGTCTTATAAACAAAGGAGTTGCTGCCAAAATTTTCGAAAAATGTATTTGTAAACGTACATACTTATATTATATGTGTTACCCCTATTTGTGTTCGGATTACGTGTTTACGTGATTATGTGTGTAATAACATACGAGTCGGGTTATCGGATTAGGTTATTAGGATTTGAGGATATCAAGCATGTCGGTATAACTGAATAGGTTATTCTGTATTTGTAGATCCCCGCCGAGTTTCCCAGGATTGAAATCAGTGTGAAAGCTATTTAGGGTTTGGTAAAGCGTTACAAGGAAAGTACCCCTGACCATTCTTGTATGGTTCACTATGTATGAATAACTAAATGTTTTATTCTCGTAATGGAACAGAAATGTTTTAAGTTACATATCCTTTGTAGATATAAATCACTGTTTTCAAATTATTTTGGGGAAAAGTAACTTCGAAAGGTACCTATCTCGAATGAAATGAATTGCGAACTGGATTTTATATGTGTGTTAGTTAAATAAATGTTTTTGAAATGAGATAGGTACAAGTGTTTTGAAAACTGGATAAAATGATCAGATATGGGATATATAGGGGCCAGAGTAGGCCTATTGAGGTGGCGTAAGAGGCTAATTCGGTTGCGCACATTATATAACCGATTAGTATAGCAGGTCAGAGACCTAGCTAGTCTCTGAGTTCCGGAACAGGTAAATGGGATGGCAGTTAGAGCCGTCTGGTGTTGATAGCCTGATCAGCTGTCTTCACATATCTGGTACGTATCTGATTTCAAGTTGTGATTCCCGTAAGGGTATAAGTGGTTGATACAACGGTTTATAAATGTGATTAGCATGCTAAAATTGGACTCTGGTATTTACATAGTACACTACTACGTTGTTTTGATAAAGCATGCTAGTTAGTGACATCCAGTTATCTTCGATTTTCATTATATAATGTTGATGCCTTGACTACAGCTCTGTTCCTATTATTGTTACATTACTTTTTTTATTATGTTATTCATATGTTGGTACTGCTGAGCGATTATGCTCACCCTGGAAAACTGTCATGTATATCTCGCAGATGCCTAGAAGACCAGTCAGACATACCCGTGTTCCCGCCCCTTTTGGACCCGGCTCCTCTGAGGTAGTTGTGTCAGACCATGAGGTCTGACGAGTTGCTGAATAAAGTTAGAGTGTGTTAGATGTTGAATAAATGGTTTGTAATAATGAGAACCTGAATCATACTTGAACCTGGATCGGATCTTGGTTTGGGGTCAAGTTAGTATATTTTAATAATAATCTTGTTGTTTTATATTTTGGTAAATGTGTTTGGTGATGTCAACTCCTGACCCCAGGATAGAGGCCGTCACAATGTCAAGCAACCAATAACACGTATTTAACTTGATAAGAAGACCAAATTATGAAAGTAATAATTTCCGATCTTCGAACTTGAACAAAGGTAAATCTATGCAGCAAGCAAATATTGGTTATAATAATAAAAATAATAATTCAAATTTTTCGAACAAATATGTTGCATCTAAGCCTAAGGAACCATCAAATGAAAAAAACATGATATGTGTTTGGAATGTAAACAACCCGTTCAGTTTAAACGTGAATGTCCAAAATTGGCTAAAGGCCGAAGCTTTGTTGCTGAAAATGGATGGAAATTAGTGAATGAAGAAGCTCCCGAACAAAGCGAAGAGGTTGTTAACTTATGCTTGATGGCACTCGATGACGAAGAAACATCAAAGAAAAGCTCCACTACTCATTAAAAGGTAAGCCGTAATCCTTTAGATAATTCGGCTTCTTTTAGTAGTAGTAATGATCTTGATTTAAATATGTCTAATGTTGATCATACCAACTTAAACTTCTTTGATTTATTGCTCCTTGTAAAAAGGATGAAAACTAGTAATTACGATATTAGCCAACGATTTATTATCATTAATTCCGAAAGGAATAAAATGTGAGAAATAAATTTTGAACTAAAAAAAGAGGTCACTCGGTCGGCCGATACTCAAGTCAACGACATAGAATATTATAATTTACTCTCTTCTCAAAAAAAATGTTTGAAATTCGATGTAAACATTAAGGAAGAAACAATTCAAAAACTCGAAATCGAAATTGCTTCCTTAACACTTCAAGCGGAAGAGATGGAAAATGAAAAGATTTAATTATCCAAAAATACTAATGATCTCCATGTAGATATCTTAAATTTAAAAATTCGAAATAAATCATTGATTCAAGTGAATGAGAAAAATAGTGAACGATAAAAGATCTTGAACAATCCTTAACGTGAGATGTTGAAGAGAGCTTCGGGAATCCTTTAAAGAAAAGAAATTTGACTACCAATTGATCCTACCATAAAAGGATTATAAATTTATGAAATTAACTAGTAAATTTGAAACCAAACTTAATGAATGAGAATAAGTTATCTAGGAATTAAAGTGGTTATGTTGGAAGAATATAAGCTTCAAACCGAAAATAATAATAATCTCATAAGTTAGCTCATCAAGAAACCTTTCTAAATAATAGGATCAATGTCTAATTAATAGAAAAGGGAAACCTTGAGAAAACTATTAAACAATTCACTTAGAGTAATGCCATATTAGATCAATGGTATTTAACTCTGAGGAATCACATAATCGGGAAGGTTTAGGATATGATTCAAACACTCCACCTAAAAAAAGTTCAAATTTCTAAAACCTCAAAGGATGAATCTCCTAAGTCATCCTCGAACAAATGTTCATATTGTAATAAAGACGGATATATTAGTCTATATTGCAAAGCTAAAGTAGGTGAAAGAAAAAGGAAGTATAAACGGATTCCTAAAAGTGAACTTATAAAGAAAAATAATAAAATAAAATTTGGTCAAAATAAAAGAAAACACTGAAAATGATAAAAAGCAACCAAAGTTTCATTATAATCAAGAACCAATTAGTTTTCAACAACAAAATGTCAAAAACCAATCTAGTACAAGTACTAATGTTAGTCAATTTTTTAACATTCTTAAATAAGAAAAGATGAACAAGAATTTTAATGGAAATGATCATACTCGTAAGAACAATACTTATTTTATGCCCTAGGAATACGCTTCATTTGCAAAATAGACCAATTCATAACTATGTGCAAAAAAATAGATCTCATGTTGATCATAATATGCATTATCATGATAATTCATATAGACAACACATGAAGCATCTTGCATATATGAGACTTGTAAATGCTAATATTGTTCCAAAATATATGACATATGCTCCTCGTAGGAATCCCTATGACATTTTAAATAGGATTAAAGCATCTCGAAATCTTTTTGGTATAAATGATGAATATCTTATGCCTAAATTTTTATAAGCAAATTCTCGAACGCCATATGATTTACTGTTAGGTCACACACACACTGTAGAGGGGGTGAATACAGTGTAAAGTACAATTAAATCGAACTTTAATAACTCAAGTAACAGAAAACAAACTTTATTGAAACAATAAACTCTGTTACAGTATGGAACTGTTACCTCTCAGTGATGAACAAATATCACGAGAGCTGCTAGGGTTACAATGAATAATATTCTCGATAATGATAACACTTATAGTGTAAACCCTATGTCTGTGTTTATATACTACACAGTTACAAGATAATCACTAATTGATATGGAATATAATTCTGCTTCCTAAAATATATCGATCAGATATCTTTTCTTCCAAGTATTCTATTCTTCATAGAATTCCTTCTTCATGCATATCTCTTCTTATATTTATCTCGATCTTCTTTCCTTTAATCAGCTGTTGTCCTTATCTGAACGTCCTTCAGTACTTAAGTTCTGATATCCATCTTCTGATGATTATCTCCTGATAATATAAGTACTGATATCCTTAAGTCCTGACTTCCAGTAAGTACTAATTTATCCTGTTTAAGTAAGATCTAAAAACTAAACATAAATCATATTAGCCATGACATTATCAAATATATCTAACAATCTCCCCCAACTTGTAAATTAGCATAATATACAAGTTTAACAGATATTTGATGATGTCAAAAACATTAAGTACAAATGCATGAGAATTAGACTAGATAACTACAACTTGCAGTCCTGAAAGCTTTACCAATCTTTAACTTCTGATAACAACTTCAGTCTGTACAAATATCAGAATTTAATCAGTTGTAGATCTTGACTTGGCTTCATCTTCTGATCTCTCTGATGTCAGGAGTTGTTCTGAGATAGTTCTTCAACAAACATCTCTCAGCATATCTAAGTTCATCAATCATCCTCCTTTTAGCATCTTTAAGCTCTGCAGTATCTTCACCAATTTGAAAGATTACAGCCCTGAGATCATTAATCTTAGCTTTTCTTATATCCTGATCCAGTCTGATCAAATAAGCTTTATCAGACTCAAGATTGAATTCCACAGCCCTGTAACCCAGAAAAGTAGTTATAATCTTAGCAGTGTTGGGCTTCATTTCAACTATATCACCCTTGTGATCTCTGTACTTTGGAACATATGTGTTGTCAGACTTAATAGAATAAAGCCTTTTCTGTCTCTGAATCTGATCCTTCAAATAGTTTGCAGCACTTCCTGTCAATCTGTCATTCACTTGAAGTAAGAATAGTACATGCTCCAATTCTTTAAAATACTTCAATGGAATGGCATTTTGCCTTATATGATAAACTCTACCATCTTTCATGAAGTACAACAAGATGTGTTCTTTCAAGTAGGTATGGTAAACCATTTGTACAGATTCTAGTTAATTCAATCTCTCAAGAGTTGCTCCAATACCTAGTTCACTCAAGGAAGTTGGATCATTGGTAGTGTTCTGTATTCTTCTTTCATCAGCAGTTCCCAATCCAGTGTTATCTCTTGCTTCCTTTCCAGTAACCACTCTTGCTTCAAAACCACTTGCAGCAGTATTCAAAGGTTGAGTCTGTTTTGCTTTAGTGAATCCTGGTAGGAGTTTCTTTGATTTATCTTCTGATAGAAGTTGGATCATTGGTAGTGTTCTGTATTCTTCTTTCATCAGCACTTCCCAATCCAGTGTTATCTCTTGCTTCCTTTCCAGTAACCACTCTTGCTTCAAAACCACTTGCAGCAGTATTCAAAGGTTGAGTCTGTTTTGCTTTAGTGAATCCTGGTAGGAGTTTCTTTGATTTATCTTCTGATATCAAGTTAACTTGAGCTATGTCAGAGGTTACTTGCTTCTTCGAAATATCAGAACTTACTGTCTCTTGACTCTAAACAACTTGAGCTATGTCAGAGGTTGTCTTAAGAACTTTTCTTGAAGTCAGAGCAAGATCAGCATCTTCATCAGTAATTTCTTCATTCTCAGGAGGCACATAAACCTTGATAGGTTCACCAACTTTTTCTTTACCCTTGGATCTTGGATCTATCTGTGGTTGTGATTTAGCCAATGTTGCTTCAGTATTTGTCCTTTCTTTTATCACAATGCCTTTGAGTTTTGGAAGTGTCTTTTTACCAGAAGCTTCAGATTTAGATGTGACTTTTTCTGATTTAAGTCTGGCTTCTTCTTCCATTAAACTCTCCAAGTTCATTCCTGGATTTTCCTGAAGAAATATCTATCTTGATATTTCTTCATCAAGATCTAAAAGTTCATCAGAACTTATCCTTTTACCAGTAGCAGAACTAATTCTTTTTCCAGCATCAGAACTTGTCCTGTGACTTGTGATTTCAGCTTTTCTTGATGAGAAACCTCTACCTTGACTATGACCTCTACCCATTCCAGAGTTTTCTTGGTCATCCCTTTCATCATCCTTCCCCTTCAGTGTCTTATCAGTCTTGCATTTGGACTTAATTACTTTCTCCCCCTTTTTGGCATCAGCAGGTAAAAGAAGAGAGACAAGCAATTCCACTGAGGCTTGGATTTCACTAAGTTGAGATTGCTGAGAAGCTTGATTTTTCAGAATATCATCAATCTAAGCTTGATGTTTCTCTTGAGTCTTCTCAATATAAGCAACTCTGTCAAAGGTAGGTTGGAAGAACTTTTTCTTGTCAATTTTCTGAATTTGTTCCTGTTTGATAAATTCTTCCTGAATCTTGTGTAGCACTGCATGAGTAGTTGAATGGAGACCTTGTAGATGTTTAGTACTCAATGTAGTGACTCTAAGTTGTGTTTTGAAATCATCAGTATTTAACATCTCATCAGCTTTTGTCAAGTGCACAGCCAGATTCTTTGCAGATGGAACACAAGTAATTGAGTTCAATTCCTTAGTCCACTCCTGACCAGCAGGAGTTTCACTCCAAGGCAATGGTGCTTCTCTGGTAACAAACTTCTTAACAAGTTCAGATTTAAGAACTGTTTATTGAGGGGCATGTCCTAAAGGACCTGCTTCATCAACATCTGTAGTTAGAGCAGCATCACCAGTATCTCCAGCATTTGCAGCATCAGAACTTATAGAATCAGTATCTTCTGATAAAACAACAGTATGAGTAGCAATGGAGGCTTCAGGAGCATCCTCTAATTGCTGATCTGATTTCAATTTCTTATCAACAGCCATATCCTGATGCTCACCTATATTCTGATCATCAGCATCTAGATGCAGAGAAGGTGTAGTAGATAATTCTGGAGTTTGAACAGCATCAGTAACAGGTGTAGTTGATGGATTAGTTATTGTTGGAGCTTCTAAGTAAAGTACTTCAGGCACCACCAAGTTCTGGATATCAATTTCAGCACTTGTGCCTGGAACAACAGGAGATACAGACTTTTGAACAGGAGACACAGATGGTGTGTTGGCCTTTTCAGTAACAGCTTCCTGAGTTGGAGTTGATGGAGAAGTAGTGACTTTAGCAGATTCCTTTTCTTGTGAGATCAGAGATTCCTGATCTCCTTCCTTAGCTGCTACTTCTTCATCATCTGAAACTGGCCTTTTTTCCCTCTGTTTCTTGTATCTCTTTGAAGATATGGATTCCTTAGGAGTTTCATTAACAGTCATTCTTCTAAGTCTTTTGTGAAGCTTAGATCCCCCAATTCCAGAATCCTTCTGAGAAGTCACTTTCTCAGCTTCTTTGACAACAGGTTCTGATGTAGAAACCTATTCCTCACTGTCAGATTCATCTCTCAAAACAATCCTCCTTCTCTTCTGAGGTGTTTGAGGAACAGTCTTTGTCCTCTTAGGCTTGGAAGATGAAGGCTTCACAGTAGGTGCTGAGGATGAGGGTTGAGCTGGCTGTGAAGTGGAGAGATATGATTTGAGATATGTTCTGAGGGATGGTTGAGTAGTATGAGTGGTATGTTCTGTTGGTTGCTGTGGTGTTTGAGATGTGGTGGTAGATTGGATATCAGGATAAACAGATCTATAGGTGTCAGGATCAGCATTTACCAAGATCTGTTTTACAGACTGAGGAATCTGTAAAGGTCTAACCACTATTTTCTTAAGATCAGCATTTACCAAATCATTAAAGGCTCGTTTTGCAATTTTGAAAGGTGCAGTTAAGTCAGTGGTAGGTTGGGGTTCATCAGCACAACAAAAATTATATATAAGCTGACAAAATCTAGCAAAGTAAACAACATTCCTATCTTCTGTCATCCTATCCCCAATAAAACCTATCACAGCATTTGCAAAATCGAAATGAGTTTGGTTAATGATAGCATACCCGATGTGCTGACTCATTATAGGGATGGCATCAAAATTTGAACACTTATTCCCAAAAGCTTTAGTGATACAGTCGAAGAAGAAACTCCATTCCTTTCTGATATGAGCCCGTTTCAACTGCCCAAGCTTTGCCAAACTCTGCTCATACCCCAAACTAGCCATTAATTCTTTAAAAGCTGATTCCTCCGGGGTTGAAAAAGTACATCCTTCTGGTAAATGTAGATCCTTTCGAATTGTACCAGGAGTTACCACATGTGTAGAATCATCCACTACGAAAAAAATACTGGGAGTACCATGTGTACCACCATTATCAAAGTGCCCAGTCCGCCAAAACGTCAGAACTTGTTGGCCGGAAAAGACTGAAGGTTGGGTCAATGCATACCCGATTTCACTGTGTACAAAAAGATCTTGCACAAAATGCAACTCAGATGGAGCTTTAGCATGATCGAGAATTGTAGCATAGTTGTTTGAAACAAATTTAGCTCCATCAATGATCAAATCCTTAGGTGCCATGAGAAAAATCGAGATTTAAGAGTGCCTGTTAGATGTTTGATAAAATGTCTAAATAAAAAACCAACGTCAGGAGTAGAAAGAGAGTAAAAGCAAATAGAGAGATAAAGTATAAAAGTGAATAAAAGATTAGAAAATCCTCTCTCTGTCTTACTTATACTTTTAAACAAAATGTAACCGTTGGACACCTGTCAGACATGCAGTAATAATGAATAGTTAATGGGCACGGGAAAACAGTAATCATTACTTAACCACTTGCAGTTTTTCAAGGAAAAACCGTTCCACTTACCCAGTAATTCCATTAATCAAGGTAAATCAGTTTTAATTCAAAATTGAAATTGTTCCCACTTATTCAATTATTTTTCACTGCAACACCAATATTTTGAAAAAAATTTGAGTGAGAATGACCAAAATAAATCGAGAGAACAAGTACTGATAACATAAAATCAGAACTTAGTTTAAATTTAAATTGTAATGGTCATCAGAATATGAAAATTTATCAGGATTTATCAATGCATTACAGAACATCTCAGAGACAAGAACTTGCAAAAAAAAGAAATTTCATTAATATATTAAGAGAATACATTCATGAAATTTAAATTACATCAGAAGTTTTACAAGATTGTCCTAAGCTGCTAAACCTAACATCAACAGAAGTAGTCCTAGCTCAAGAAGCAGGGCAAGGCTGACGATGAAGAAAAACTGGAAGAAGAAAATAAATCATTTCTTCTTCCAACTCTCGACAAACAGAATAGCGAGTCGGATGATTCGCTCTTGCTGGCGGAGAGCTTCCAGCCTTTCCTCCTCCAATCGCTCCAGATGGCGATGGTAATCCATGTAGAAGAACAGGAGGTGGGTGAGTACCTCCTGGGGAACTGAGTCCCATATCTCATCAGGAATGACAGTGACGTGCCATTCCTGCTGCCAGGCTTCACAGCACAGCTCCATGTTGAATGTTTCATAGTTCAAAAGCATATTATAATTTACCATGGTATTTTTGATATAAAGAAAATGAAGATGAGTTTGTGATAAAAGAGTTGATGCGAAGGCTGATGTGAAGTGGTTGTTTATATAGGCAAAAGAATGCCAAGAGACGCAAGGGAATTTAATGCTGACAGGTAGAATTAATTCTACCTCGTCTCCCTAGACTGGGAAGACAAAAACAGTCATTGGAAGTGTAAGTCAGGGTTAATGCGCACAAGTAACAAGTAAAAATTACTGTACATGTACGTGAACCACTATCCCTAATGATATGGACTGTTAATATTCTACCCAAACGTGTTCTGATTTAAAATGAGACTATTTTTAGATTTTATCCACAAATAAGTCAAGTAAAGGATCAGAATGTAATATCAGAACTTGGACTTATATCAGAACTTAACAGTTATCAGAACATAATTTCTCTACTAGAAAAATGAATGCCTATCTTAGTAAGTCCTCGCACAAATTCTGATTTAGATTCTTCAGAACTTAATCATCAGAACATGCAATCAGAACTTGTCCTCAGAATTTATGCAATGTGACACAGAAACTGTTCATCTAAAATAACATTGATCACCACAGTAATTTTCATCATTCATATGGAGTGTTTAGTGTGTGCAGTAAGCTAAATATCAGACAAAGAGTAAAGTTTGATTCACTTCAGTACATCTTAGAAATAAGGCATAACTAAAACTTTACTAAAAATCTGTCATTATTCTGAAACCTACTATTGAATGAGTTCATGCTTGAGTCCACCTCAACTATTTTGTGCTAATTTTGTGCATCTTTTTAAATTCCATTTTACAGTGGCTTCTCAGTGTGAGTGAGTCACGACTGCTTATCAGAATTTATGCTATTATCAGAGTATTTCTCCCGTAATCGTAGAGTGTGAAAAGTCACCAAGAAAATATTTTGCTTTTCTGATGTATATTTACTTAATACCAGCAATGCACTTGGGTCGTTCCTTCCACAGTTTTACTCTAGATCTCAAAGGAGTACCTGAATTTTAATCCTTGAATCTTTTCTTCTTCTTTTGATAAGAGAGGTTTATTGTCACGCCCCTAACTTAAACAGCAAATTAAATATGACTATTACAACATTTTAAAAAGAAGTAAACATAACCAACTCCAAGATCTTACAGTTTAGGGTTTGGAACAGCCCAACACTACCATCTATTATAACTGATTTTAAATAGCGAGTCCTCACACAAAACTACTATCTCTTATTCTACCTGAGCTCGAACATAAGCATCAGCATCACAGGTCTTACGGGTAGTCTGCTTGAATCTAACCATAGCTGTTAGCTGTAATATCAGGGTAAAGCAAGGAGTGAGCCAAATGCTCAACAAGTGCTAAACAGTACGATACAAAACATAAATCGAGATATACATTAAAGAATGACAATGGAAAGACATAACCAATGATAACGAGAGATAAAACTATGGGTGGTGGTATCATTTTGCTTGTATCAAAATAATTTTAAAATCATATCTTAATCAAAATCATTTTATGACGCTACGAATTACAGCCGGTGATCAGCCGCGAAGTAATCCCGAACCTCGCTGGGTTCTAAAACATTAATGGGATCCCTAGGCAACTTTTAAGCCTACAATATAAGTGTGGATAGGACTCGCGTCTCAGTCCAGATCCGCTATTCAAAGAAAACATTTATCCCCCTTTGGGACTGAAAATCCACATTTTATTTATTTCAAAAACTGATGCCGATTTATAACAAAATCTCTTTTACAGTAAACATTTTTTTTTATCAAGGGATAATAGATCAACTCGAAACACGGGAAATATGGTACTAAATCTCAGGGCCATGATTCACAAAACTATAATCTATTAAAGTAACTGATTGGTTTTCATATATCAAAGATTGGACAGGGGGATTTAGTGAGGCTATTGGATATTATAAAAGGGTAATGCCAAATTGGGCTTTAAGCAATGGTTTCTCATCAAGGTTCAAGTGCTGGATCATCAAGAAGATAAGCTTCATGAATACTAAGGGTGTTAAGGTATGCAGAAATGATCTTTAACTCAGGATATATCAGAATTGTCAAGCTTCAGGATAAGAAAGGGGGGTATCAATCAATGAGGAATCACTTTGATAAGTATCTGACTATCAGGGTTCAAGGTAAGGTTCTATAGGGGTTCAAGTATCAGGATAAGATATCAATACTTAGGAATCATCAGCATGTTAATCAAGAGAATCAACCAAGAGTTATAACTACCCTTTATTTTATCATGGCATTCATCTTACTTTAATATACTATCATGATAAGACTACTTTGCAATACGTACTCGAGGGTTCATGGCATTTCTATATGATTCAAAGATGAACATAAGATATGTTGATTTAAATATATTAAAATGACTCAGGATAGTTACGTCAATGTATATGAACTATTTGCTACAGAATTGCAGTGAATACGAAGATAGGTTGAATCACTTGCCTTGAGAAAGGCTGGTCTGGTCTGACTGGTAGGAGCAACTGGAAGCTTCACTCGATCTTTATGGCAAGTTTTCCCTCGTCTCGAGATCCTACATAAATAATAATAATCCTCATTATAATATATTCTCACCAACTCAACCTATTTACAACCCGAATTTAAACACGGATGGCACTTAGGCCTATATGCACTTAATTTATATTCACCTTACAAATATAATTGCACACACATAGCCACATATACTCACATATCATATATTAATACCAAATAACACCATATACACCATAATGCAACACTAGGCTTGGATGATCTCGATCCCCCAACTTAAGTCACTTGGTCGCTAAACTAGACAAAGTCTTCTAATTTTGGCTTCCTAGCTCGATGTGCCTTTACTAAACAATCCAAGACCTATTGACCCTCACTTGGGCCTTTTCCTCTACTGACCTTATACTATCTTACAACTATGGTGGTCAACCTAGATCTCACTCCTAAGTGTTCTAAAACTATGTGTTAAGTGAAAGTGCTCACTGGTGTAAATTTCAGAATGACAACTATGGTTTCTTGAGTGCATTAGACACTCTTAAACTACAATTTTTCCTTCAAAACTGTTACACAAGACTCTCCTGACCTTAGGTCATCTCCCAAACTTGACGTGGCTCAAGGGCCTAGCTTGGGCCTTCTTGGGCCTAAGCTTAAAGTCCAAGGTTCCCTTGTTTTCCTGGGCAGAAAACGCCCTGACTTGAATTAACTTGTGACACATGGTTCTAACTCATATCCTATGAACTATGGCTGGAAACACTTCTCTGACACTCCCTCTAACTAAGGCCCAATAGGGCCTAATGAGGGCCTACCCATGACATGGTCAAATTTCCCTATTTCTAAGTTGCAACAAAACTATCCCCTGCTGGACTGATTTTGTGATTCTACTTGTGCACCTAACCAAACGACATGCAAACCTCCAACCAACTCCTAAAATCTTTTATATACTCCCAATACTAATTTCTGGTGGCTTGGGCCTCAAATTGCACAACAAATGCCCATTAAAAACTTCCCCATAAACTAGTGCATCAAATCTGGAAAAAAAATAAAAACACCAACTAATCCCTTTCCACCTTAACTCCAACTTAAAAACCAAGCACCCAACTCTTTCCAAAGCAAACCTAGTGTCTTAATGTCCTAAAATAGTGTCTCAACAGAAGGGGAGATCATCCATGCCCAAAAATTAACAACATGCAACTAAAAATATGACATGCAACTCATGGAAAACACATAACAAGATTTCGGCTAGGCATAAAGTTTTAAATGCTTGCAAAATCGACTTGCACCTATTACTCATCCTTAATAATTATGAAATATAACTTCTTCTAACTATTAATAAGAAATTTATAGATTTTTAAACATAACAACATGATTTCGAAAAGAGTAGCATGCAAAACATGGTTGATCATCATTTTAATGTCTTAAAACTAGCATGCATGGCTAAACATAAATATATAATGAAATTTCAGTAGCATGCAAAGGATTTTAAAGCATGCATGCTAGTTAGGCCTTCGGCCGAGAGCAAGGGTGGGAGGGGGGAGGAGAAAAATTTATGGGGTGTTGGAGTGTGGAATGAGTGGAATGACTTCTCCCACTTAAACTTTTGTTTTATGCTTTTTGGTTGACAAATAATGAGTGGAAGTGAGAACTTACAAAAATGTCCTTAGCTAAAGTTAGGCCATTTTGCATGCAAGGCTAATGTTGTAATTTGGTAATAATCAAATGAGTTAGTGGGGTTGGAAAAGTCTTATTTGCCCTTTGAGAGAATAGAAGGGTGATTTTCATGCAAGGTCTCTTATGTAATTTGATAATTATAACCAATAAAATCTGTAAAGATTTATTTTTATAAAATAAAATACAAGTTCAAAAATTATAAAATTTATACCATAAAATAACTTGGATTTTTAGAAATTTTATAAAATCACTTTTGAAATTTGTGAATAAAATAACTTTTAAAAGAAAATTTCTCCAAAGTTTAGAATATTCCTTATAAATTAAAAATAAGGGAAATAAATAAACTCTCGCTTTGAAAAAATCATATACTACATAAAGCAAATTTAAAATGCAGAAATTTTTCATTGACACAAGGTACAACCATTAAGTATATTCACTTACGGCTTTAATATCACACAAAATCCACAGATAATATTACATAAAATGCCGGTCGTAACATCCTCTCCCCCTTAAGGGATTCTGTCCCCAGAATCTAAGAGAACGGATGAGGATACGGGGAACGCATATCAGACTCTAACTCCCAAGTTGATTCTTCGACCTTGGGGTTCCTCCAAAGTACTTTCACTAACTTTACCGACTTATTCCTAAGACTCTTTACTTGCCAGTCAAGTAATTTGACAGGTTGCTCCACAAATGACAGGTCTGCCTGAATTTCTACAGGTTCATATTATATCACATGGCTAGCGTCAGGATTGTACTTCTTAAGCAACGATACATGGAACACATTATGCACATGCTGATACTGAGGTGGTAAGTCCAACTCGTAGGCCACCTTCCCCACTTGACTCAAAATTTCAAAAGGACCTATATATCTAGGTGCTAACTTCCCTTTCTTGCCAAATCTAAACAACCCTTTTTTAGGTGACACCTTCAGCAAAACAGCTTCAGCAACTTGGTATCGAACATCCTTACGCGCTGGATCCGCATACTTCCTCTGTCTATCTTGAGCAGCAAGCAACCTTTTCTGAATTAACTTGACTGTATCATGCAACTGTTGTACCAATTCCGAGCCGAGAATTCTTTCTTCTCCTACTTCATCCCAACTTGTTGGTGATCTACATTTTTGCCTGTACAAAGCTTCGTATGGTGGCATGCCGATACTGGAATGATAGCTATTGTTGTAAGAGAATTCAATCAACGGCAAGTGGTCATCCCAACTTCCTGCAAAATCGATTGCACAACTGCACAACATGTCTTCGATTGTTTGAATTGTCCTTTCGCTCTGACCATCAGTCTGCGGGTGGTATGCCGTGCTCATATTCAACTTCTTGCCAAGACATTCCTGAAATTGCTTCCAGAATCTCGAGTTAAATCGGGGATCTCTGTCTGAAACTATTGATACAGGTACTCCATGCCTTAGTACGATTTCGCGCACATACAGATGAACCAATTTGTCCAATGACGACTTCTCGTTTATTGGAAGGAAATGCGCCGACTTCGTAAGACGATCAACTATAACCCATATAGTGTCATGACCGGATTTCGTTCGTGGTAGTCCCACTATAAAATCCATAGCAATATTTTCCCATTTCCATTCTGGAATCTTTAGGGGCTGAATTAATCCGCTTGGTCGTTGATGTTCTGCCTTCACCTTTTGACAAGTATAACACTTCGCAACCCATTCTGCCACGTCTCGCTTCATATTTGGCCACAAAAAGTTCTGCTTTAAGTCCCGATACATCTTGGTGCTTCCTGGGTGGATTGAAAATCTTGAATCAGGGGCTTCTTGTAGGATCTCATTCTTCAATTCAGGTACATGAGGAATCCAAATTCTTGAGGAAAACCTTAGTATCCCTTGCTCATCCCTTTGAGTATTAATCTCCTTTCCAGATAACTGATTCTTCTCTTTCTCCATTACTTCTTCTTGACATTTATTTATCTTTTCCACTAGTGTTGGCTGAAAAGTCATTGCACGACAAACTTCTTCAACCATTCCATATTTACAAAGTTCTAATCCGAATTTCTTAATCTCTTCAGACAATTCCTTTGGTGTTGCCATCATATTCAATCTCTCCTTCTGCTTAGTACATCGGCCACAACATTCGCCTTTCCGGGATGGTAATTTATCGAGCAATCGTAGTCCTTGATCAATTCCAACCATCTCCTTTGCCTCATATTGAGCTCCTTCTGAGTGAAAATATACTTTAAACTCTTGTGATCTGTGTAGATTTCACACTTCTCTCCGTAGAGGTAATGTCTCCAAATCTTAAGTACGAATACTATGGCGGCTAGTTCCAAGTCATGCGTCGGGTACTTCAACTCATGTGGTTTTAACTGTCTTGACGCATACGCGATCACCTTACTGTGTTGCATTAACACACAGCCCAAACCCTTATGTGAAGCGTCGCTGAATATCACAAAGTTTCCTTGGTCATCTGGAAGCACTAACACCGGAGCTGTTACCAATCTCTGCTTCAACTCTTGAAAGCTATCCTCACATTCTGCACTCCATTCAAACTTTTGATTCTTTCTGGTTAACTTGGTCAATGGCATGGCAATTTTCGAAAAATCCTTGACAAACCTTCTGTAGTATCCTGCCAATCCTAGAAAACTTCGCACTTCCGTAGGAGTCTTTGGCCTCTCCCAACTCATAACTGCCTCAATCTTTGCCGGATCCACTTTAACTCCTTCATTTCCAATGACATGCCCCAAAAATTGAACTTCCTTCAACCAAAACTCACATTTGGTAAACTTGGCATACAACTTCTCTGGACGAAGTATCTCCAATGCTATCCAGAGGTGTTGTTTATGTTCTTCTTCCGACTTAGAATAAATAAGGATGTCATCAATGAATACCACGACAAACTTGTCCAAATACTTCTTAAATACTCGATTCATCAAATCCATAAATGTGGCCGGGGCGTTGGTTAATCCAAACGGCATTACTAGGAATTCATAATGCCCATATCTAGTTCTAAATGCTGTCTTGGGAATATCTTCTTCTTTGATCTTTAATTGATGGTATCCCGATTTCAAATCAATCTTTGAAAAGCATTTTGCTCCCTTTAACTGGTCAAAAAGGTCATCTATTCTTGGTAGCGGGTAGCGGTTCTTAATCGTTACCTTATTCAACTCCCGATAATCTATGCATAGCCACATACTCCCATCTTTCTTCTTTACAAACAGAACAGGTGCTCCCCATGGTGACGTACTTGGCCGTATCACTCCTTTATCCAACAATTCTTGTAGCTGGCTCGCCAACTCTTTCATTTCTGCTGGTGCCATTCTATATAGGGCCTTTGAAACTGGTTCCGTGCCTGGAGCAAGGTTGATCTCGAATTCGATTTGTCGATCTGGTGGTAAGCCTGGTAGTTCGTCTAGAAACACATCGGGAAACTCGTTAACTACAGGGATATCTTCTATGTTGGGGTTGCCCTTTTCTGAATCCACTACATACGCTAGGAACGACTCACAACCTTTTCTAAGTAGCTTTTTAGCCTGAACGATTATAAGAAATAGTTGCTCTTGCCTATGCTCCTTAAATACTACCTTCTCTCCACTCTTCGCCTTGAAATACACTTTCTTGGTCTTACAATTAATCTGGGCGTTATTCTCTCCTAACCAATCCATACCTAAAATTATATCAAACTCTCCCAACTTGAAGAGTATCAAGTCGGCTGAAAACTTATACCCCGAAATATTAATCTCACACTTGTAACATGTAACTCCTGGCTTCGTTATCTTGCACTCATTTGCTAAATGTCCCTTCTGATTGCACCTATAACATGTCATGCTCAACTTATTACATACTCCTGGGTGCCTTCTTCCACAGTGCTTGCATTCCGGTCTCTGGAACCTGTTTTCTCCAACTTGCCCTTGGCTTGCCTGGTTGTTCCCCTTCGATTCTTGCCTTTTGCCCAAATTTCCTTTCTTTTGAAAATTTCCGCCCTTCTGGAATCCAATCCTCTTTACATTCCGATCTTATGAACTTCCTGCTTCAGACTTTTCTCCATAAAATGGAACCTTCCTCTTCTTGTTATCCCTTTCCTTCATTGACTGCGTCCCATTATTCTCAATCAGAGCAGCTTTCTGTACTACTCCCGCGTAGGTTTCAAGTTCAAACATAGCCACTCTATCTCTAATCCAAGGCTCCAATCCTTGCTGAAATTTCTTTGCTTTTTCCTCCTCAGTGCTGGTATACTTTGTCACAAACCTTGACAACTCAGTAAACTTCTTCTCATACTCCAGTACAGTCATATTCCCTTGCTTCAACTCAAGAAATTTATGCTCCATCTGATTCTGCATGTACTTAGGGTAATACTTGTCCAGAAATAACTTCTTAAATCTCTCCCAAGAAACCTGCTGAGTTGCTTCCATAGCTTTTACTGACTCCCACCAATAGATGACTTCGCCCTTCAAGAAGTAAGTAGCATATGGCGTCTTCTGATCGTCTCCTAACTGTACCAACTCAAAAGCCCTTTCCATCTCCTTAATCCATGTGTTAGCTATTACTGGATCAGTGCTATCATGAAATACAGGTGGATTCACATTCTGAAATGCCTTGAAAGTGACAACTTATCTAGGTGGTACTGGTGGTTCAAGTGGTTGGTGTGGTTCACGGTTATCTTGGTTTTCAATTCATTGTTGAAGAGTTAGTTGTTGTTCAGCTATAGCATTGGTTTGCTGTTGTAAAGTTTCCAGTAGTCGAAGAATATTTGGGTCTGTGGTGGATGTGGTTGTTGGGTTCTTCTTTTTGGGAGGCATGATCCTGAAATAAGAGTTATGTCAAAACATATATGAAAGATAAAATAATCCGAGGGTATCGAATGGCATTCTTATTTACATATGAGGTCAAGTTTCAAATTAAGCAGATATGGCGATGTATATAAGAGCGTAAAATAACAGTTGAGAGCAAATGGAATAATAGTGCATGATTATTGAAATTTAAAGGTCACAATACATCTGGATTAGGACAAAGTCTGATTCTAGGATCAACAGGCTTATTTAAAGGAAACAACGGAAACAACTGGGGATTCTACGGAGTCTGATAGTACAACAACATGAAAGGTAAATGGAAAGAACTAAGGCTCCACTCCATTTGAACGAGGCTTGGTAGTCTTTTCCTCTCGAAGCGTCTTCACAATGCTCTGGAGCTCATCCGCCACCATCTGAATGACATACTGGCTGGTACGGTCCCGGTGCGCTGGCATCTTCTCAAGCTTAGTGTTGACGTACTGAACCAAGGTCTCAAGTCTCGCAGTCATCTGCTCATTGGGCTTCCCTTCATAGTTTCGGCTGTCCGGGTACACGTTCTTCAGTCGGTCTATCAGTCGGTCGTACTTGCCCTGAAGCATGTCGAACTCGCGCCTTAACTCAGCATACACGGAGAAAGCAACAGTGTCGTCCGATCCAGAGGATGACGAGGAATGCGCCCTTTGCTAACAAACCAATAAGAGGAGTATTAATAATAAATTTACTTAACCTACTCTCTCGCATATTATCTATAACCTACACATATATCATATAACCTAATTGGGCTGTCCAGGGACTCTAAACCGTAGCTCTGATACCAAAACCTGTCACGCCCCCAACTTAAACAACAAATTAAATATGACTACTACAACATTTTAAAAAGAAGTAAACATAACCAACTCCAAGATCTTGCAGTTTAGGGTTTGGAACAGCCCAACACTACCATCTATTACAACTGATTTTAAATAGCGAGTCCTCACACAAAACTACTATGTCTTATTCTACCTGAGCTCGAACATAAGCATCAGCATCACAGGTCTTACGGGCAGTCTGCTTGAATCTAACCATAGCTGTTAGCTGTAATATCAGGGTAAAGCAAGGAGTGAGCCAAATGCTCAACAAGTGCTAAACAGTACGATACAAAACATAAATTGAGATATACATTAAAGAATGACAATGGAAAGACATAACCAATGATAACGAGAGATAAAACTATGGGTGGTGGTATCATTTTGCTTGTATCAAAACAATTTTAAAATCATATCTTAATCAAAATCATTTTATGACGCTACGGATTACAGCCGGTGATCAGCTGCGAAGTAATCCCGAACCTCGCTGGGTTCTAAAACATTAATGGGATCCCTAGGCAACTTTTAAGCCTACAATATAAGTGTGGAAAGGACTCGCATCTCAGTCCAGATCCACTATTCAAAGAAAACATTTATCCCCCTTTGGGACTGAAAATCGACATTTTATTTATTTCAAAAACTGATGCCGATTTATAACAAAATCTCTTTTACAGTAAACATTTTTTTTATCAAGGGATAATAGATCAACTCGAAACACGGGAAATATGGTCTCAGGGCCATGATTCACAAAACTATACTCTATTAAAGTAACTGATTGGTTTTCATATATCAAAGATTGGACAAGGGGATTTAGTGAGACTATTGGATATTATAAAAGAATAATGCCAAATTGGGCTTTAAGCAATGGTTTCTCATCAAGGTTCAAGTGCTGGATCATCAAGAAGATAAGCTTCATGAATACTAAGGGTGTTAAGGTATACAGAAATGATCTTTAACTCAGGATATATCAGAATTGTCAAGCTTCAGGATAAGAAAGAGGGGTATCAATCAATGAGGAATCACTTTGATAAGTATCTGACTATCAGGGTTCAAGGTAAGGTTCAATAGGGGTTCAAGTATCAGGATGAGATATCAATACTTAGGAATCATCAGCATATTAATCAAGAGAATCAACCAAGAGTTATAACTACCCTTTATTTTATCATGGCATTCATTTTACTTTAATATACTATCATGATAAGACTACTTTGTAATACGTACTCGAGGGTTCATGGCATTTCTATATGATTCAAAGATGAACATAAGATATGTTGATTTAAATATATTAAAATGACTCAGGATAGTTACGTCAATGTATATGAACTATTTGTTACACAATTGCAGTGAATACGAAGATATGTTGAATCACTTGCCTTGAGAAAGGCTGGTCTGGTCTGACTGGTAGGAGCAACTGGAAGCTTCACTCAACCTTTATGGCAAGTTTTCCCTCGTCTCGAGATCCTACATAAATAATAATAATCCTCATTATAATATATTCTCACCAACTCAACCTATTTACAACCCGAATTTAAACACGGATGGCACTTAGGCCTATATGCACTTAATTTATATTCACCTTATAAATATAATTGCACACACATAGCCACATATACTCATATATCATATATTAATACCAAATAACACCATATACACCATAATGCAACACTAGGCTTGGATGATCTCGATCCCCCAACTTAAGTCACTTGGTCGCTAAACTAGACAAAGTCTTCTAATTTTGGCTTCCTAACTCGATGTGCCTTTACTAAACTATCCAAGACCTATTGACCCTCACTTGGGCCTTTTGCTCTACGGACCTTATACTATCTTACAACTATGGTGGTCAACCTAGATCTCACTCCTAAGTGTTCTAAAACTATATGTTAAGTGAAAGTACTCACTGGTGTAAATTTCAGAATGAGAACTATGGTTTCTTGAGTGCATTAGACACTCTTAAACTACAATTTTTCCTTCAAAACTCTTACACAAGACTCTCCTGACCTTAGGGCATCTCCCAAACTTGATGTGGCTCAAGGGCCTAGCTTGGGCCTAAGCTTAAAGTCCAAGGTTCCCCTGTTTTCCTGGGCAGAAAACGCCCTGACTTGAATTAACTTGTGACACATGGTTCTAACTCATATCCTATGAACTATGGCTGGAAACACTTCTATGTTACTCCCTCTAACTAAGGCCCAATAGGGCCTAATGAGGGCCTACCCATGACATGGTCAATTTCCCTATTTCTAAGTTGCAACAAAACTATCCCCTGCTGGACTGATTTTGTGATTCTACTTGTGCACCTAACCAAACGACATGCAAACCTCCAACCAACTCCTAAAACCTTTTATATACTCCCAATACTAACTTCTGGTGGCTTGGGCCTCAAAGTGCACAACAAATGCTCATTCAAAATTTCCCCATAAACTAGTGCATCAAATCTGGAAAAAAATGAAAACACCAACTAATCCCTTTCCACCTTAACTCCAACTTAAAAACCAAGCACCCAACTCTTTCCAAAGCAAACCTAGTGTCTTAATGTCCTAAAATAGTGTCTCAACAGAAGGGGAGATCATCCATGCCCAAAAATTAACAACATGCAACTAAAAATATGACATGCAACTCATGGAAAACACATAACAAGATTTCGGCTAGGCATAAAGTTTTAAATGCTTGCAAAATTGACTTGCACCTATTACTCATCCTTAATAATTATGAAATATAACTTCTTTTAACTATTAATAAGAAATTTATAGATTTTTGAACATAACAACATGATTTCGAAAAGAGTAGCATGCAAAACATGGTTGATCATCATTTTAATGTCTTAAAACTAGCATGCATGGCTAAACATAAATATATAATGAAATTTCAGTAGCATGCAAAGGATTTTAAAGCATGATATCTCCATAAAACACTTAGTTAGCACATATACATAATATATCTCATAGAGAGCTCTTGAATTCACAAGAATCAAGAGTTGCTCTTTGGAGATCACATAAGAACTGCACATGCATCCATGGAACTTCAACTTCTAAGTCACAAAATACTTGGAAAGTATATAAGATGAATGTAAGTAGAAGATTTACACTTGGGAATATGAAGAATGAATTGAAAAATGGAAGGGGGGTGGGGAATTTGGCCTTCGGCCGAGAGCAAGGGTGGTAGGGGGGAGGAGAAACATTTGTGGGGTGTTGGAGTGTGGAATGAGTGGAATGACTTCTCCCACTTAAACTTTTGTTTTATGCTTTTTGGTTGACAAATAATGAGTGGAAGTGAGAACTTACAAAAATGTCCTTTAGCTAAAGTTAGGCCATTTTGCATGCAAGGCTAATGTAGTAATTTGGTAATAATCAAATAAGTTAGTGGGGTTGGAAAAGTCTTATTTGCCCTTTGCGAGAATAGAAGGGTGATTTGCATGCAAGGTCTCTTATGTAATTTGATAATTATAACCAATAAAATTTGTAAAGATTTATTTTTATAAAATAAAATACAAGTTCAAAAATTATAAAATTTATACCATAAAATAACTTGGATTTTTAGAAATTTTATAAAATCACTTTTGAAATTTGTTAATAAAATAACTTTTAAAAGAAAATTTCTCCAAGGTTTAGAATATTCCTTATAAATTAAAAATAAGGGAAATAAATAAACTCTCGCTTTGAAAAAATCATATACTACATAAAGCAAATTTAAAATGCAGAAATTTTTCATTTACACAAGGTACAACCATTAAGTATATTCACTTACAGCTTTAATATCACACAAAATCCACAGATAATATTACATAAAATGCCGATCGTAATATTTATCAGCACTTAGTACATTCAACAGTTTTACTAGCGTCAGAACTTAACAGATGAGAAGCATTATTCTAGTTTGTGACTTAGTAATAAGATAGATAAAGTAAACTCAACTAAGTTCAATATCAGAATTTGCTTGTGTCAAATAGATTTCCACAGAAATAATTACTTCTAACATGGGATCCCTAGTTTATTTAAGACTACTAGGTCAGTATCTAGCACAGGTATCCTCACAGGATCGAATAGTTACATAAACGGACATATCATTTTCAGAGTTTAGAAAGTTACATCAGACAACAGTCAGTTGTTAAGCAAATTTTTAATTAAGCACAGAATACACAAAGAGAGTAATTTCTGTAAATACTGATCATAAAGTCTGATGCATCAGAACAAAACTAAGCAAATTTAGAGAAAGAACCTAAAACCATTCCAAGTTCATTTACCAATCTTGTAAAAGTAGCTTCACACAGTGGTTTTGTGAAGATATCTGCTAGTTGTTGATCTGTTGGAACAAAATGCAATTCCACTGTACCTTCATCCACATGTTCCCTTATGAAGTGGTACCTAATGCTGATGTGCTTTGTCATTGAGTGTTGAACTGGATTACCTGTCATAGCAATAGCACTTTGATTATCACAGTAAATAGGGATTTTGAAATATGTTAACCCATAATCTAGTAACTGATTCTTCATCCAAAGAATTTGTACACAACAGCTTCCTGCAGCAATATACTCTGCTTCTGTAGTTGATGTGGAAATTGACTTTTGTTTCTTGCTAAACCAAGAAACCAATCTGCCTCCAAGAAATTGGCAGCTTCCACTTGTGCTTTTCCTGTCAATTTTGTAACCTACAAAATCTGCATCTGAGTAACCTATTAGTTTAAAATCTCATTCTCTGGGATACCACAATCCCAGATCAGCTGTTCTCTTAAGATACTTGAATATTCTTTTCACAACTGTTTAGTGAGGTTCTCTTGGATCTGCTTGAAATCTTGCACAAAGACAGGTAGCATACATGATATCAGATCTACTAGCAGTTAGATAGAGTAGAGAGCCAATCATACCTCTATAATCAGTAATATCTACTGATTTACCAGTATCCTTATTCAGTTTTGTTGCAGTGGCCATGGGAGTGGATGCACTTGAACAATCTTGCATTCCAAATTTCTTCAGCAAGTTTCTGGTGTACTTGGTTTGACAAATAAAAGTGCCTTCTTCATTCTGCTTGACTTGAAGGCCCAGAAAATAGCTAAGTTCCCCCATCATACTCATCTGATACCTTGACTGCATCAGTTTGGCAAACTTCTTGCAAAGTCTGTCATTTGTAGAACCAAAAATGATATCATCAACATAAATCTGGACCAGAAGTAAGTCATTTCCATGGTTGAGGTAGAATAATGTTTTGTCTATAGTTCCTCTGTTAAATCTACTTTCCAGAAGAAACTGAGCTAAAGTCTCATACCATGCTCTAGGAGCTTGCTTAAGTCCATAAAGTGCTTTATCAAGCTTGTAGACATAATCTGGATATTTAGAATCTACAAAGCCTGAAGGTTATTCAACATATACTTCTTCCTCCAATTCTCTATTGAGAAAAGCACTTTTCACATCCATTTGAAAGACAGTAAACTTTTTGTGAGCAACATAAGCCAAAAATATCCTTATGGCTTCCAATCTAGCAACTGGTGCAAATGTTTCATTATAATCAATTCCCTCCTATTGAGAATATCCTTTTGCAACCAGCCTTGCCTTATTCGTTGTAATTATGCCATCACTGTCAGTTTTATTTCTGAATACCCACTTTGTACCAACAACAGATCTATTCTTTGGTCTTGGCACTAGGGTCTAGACTTTGTTTCTTTCAAATTCATTTAACTCTTCCTGCATTGCTTGCACCCAATCAGCATCTTGAAGAGCTTTTCCACTTTCTTTGGCTCAGTCTGAGAAAGAAAAGAATTGTAAAGACATTCGTTTGAAGTACCTGTTCTAGTTCTGACACCTGCATCAGGATTTCCAATTATCAAATCAGGTCTATGTGATTCAGTCCACTTCCTTGCAGATGGAAGGTTTTCTCTAGAACTGGATGCTCCCCCATGATCCATGCTGTCTTCATTTTCATTTTCTGATGCTCCCCCTGAAACTATGCTCTCTGAGTTGGATTCTTCAGAATTTGGATTTTCAGAACTATCAGAACTTGGCTTATCAGAACTTGACGAATCAGAACTTGAAGAGCCAGTTGTATGTTCTGATGCTTCTTAAGATGTGGTAAGATCTTTGAGTATGCTCCCCCTGCATAGGTGCATCTTCCTTTGGTGTAGTCACCACAGTTTCAATAACATCAGAGTTTAATCTATCAGAGTTTGTAGTATCAGGACTTAGATTGTCAGGATTATCAGTATCAGAATTTGAGTCTTCATTTTCAAATCTCAGCTGATCATGATCAATAAAATCTTCAAGTCCAGTAATCTTCTTGTCATCAAAAGAGACATTGATAGATTCCATGACCACTCTTGTTCTCAAGTTATAGACTCTGAAGGCTTTTGTGGAAAGTGGATATCCAACAAAGATTCCTTCATCAGCTTTTAGATCAAATTTGGATAGATGTTCAGGATGAGTCTTAAGAACAAAACACTTACATCCAAATACATGAAAATACTTCAGATTTGGCTTCTTTTTCTTCACCATCTCATATGGTGCCTTTCCTTGCTTGTTAATGAGTGTTGCATTTTGAGTAAAATAAGCAGTCTACACAGCTTCAGCCCAGAAATAGGTTGAAAGCTTTGCTTCTTCAAGCATTGTACGTGCAGCTTCAATGAGAGTTATATTCTTCCTTTCAATAACTCCATTTTGCTGTGGAGTTCCAGGAGCAGAGTATTCCTGCTTAATTCCATGGTTTTTGCAGAACTCTTCCATTATCAAATTCTTGAACTCAGTGCCATTATCACTCCTTATTGTCTTCACAGAATCTTTGACCAATTTATCCAGTTGTTTGACATGATCAATCAAGATGGATACAATTTCACTTTTTGTGTGCAAGAAATACACCCATGTGTATCTGGTGAACTCATCCACTATGACCATAGCATATTTCTTCTTTGCAATAGACATGACATTTACTGGACCAAATAGATCAACATGTAGAAGGTGATAAGGCTCAAGAATTGATGATTCAGTCTTGCTCTTGAATGAAGATTTTCTTTGTTTGGCCTTCTGACAAGAATCACAAAGGCCATCAGGAGCAAATACTGACTTTGGCAGTCCTCTCACAAGATCTTTCTTGACCAACTCATTTATATTGTTGAAATTTAAATGAGAGAGTTTCTTGTGCCAATTCCAGCTTTCTTCAATTGATGCTATACTCATTAGACAGATTACAGAACCATCCGTACTTGTTGAAAGCTTAGCTTCATAAATGTTACCACACCTGTATCCTTTCAGAACAACTTTGCCTTTAGATTTACTCACAACTTCACAGTGTTCTTCAAAGAAATCAACATGATAACCTCTGTCACATATTTGACTTATACTCAGCAGATTGTGTTTAAGTCCTGAGACCAGAGCTACTTCTTTAATGATGAAATTCCCAAGATTGATATTGCCATATCCCAATGTTTTTCCAATGTTGCCATCTCCATAAAAAACACTTGGGCCAGCTTTCTCCACAAATTCTGATAGCAGGGCTTTATTTCCAGTCATATGTCCTGAACATCCACTGTCCAGAACTAGGATATTTTTCCTGTTGCCCTGCAATCACAAAGACCACTAATGATTAGTTTTAAGGACCCAGACTTGCTTGGATCCTATGGCCTTATCAAGTTTGTTAACATTTGCAGCGGATTTAGCATCAGAGTTTATGTTAACATTTTTCTTATCGGAACTTACACTATCAGACTTTAAATCAGAATTTACACTAGAAGGAACAATGGAAACTTTCTTTAAAGAAGGTTTTATTTGATAATAATCATAGTACAAACTATGATATTCCTTACAAGTATAAATGGAATGCCATAAACTACCACAATGAAAATAAGGATTTTGTGGCTTATATCTAACAGACTGACTCATAACTCCTGACTTTGAAGGTAAGGAGTTTATGTTCTTATTCTTCCTGCAAAAAGAGGCCAGATGGTTAGAACTTCCACAGTTATGACACGTTTTCCTAGGAGCTTTAGGAACAGGCTTATAATCATTGCTTTTATTCACACCTTCCTTTCCATTCCTATTTTTCCTAAGTGATTTTAACTTGTTTGCGTTCTTAACATCTTTCAGCTTATGCTTAAGCTGCTTCTTAGTCATTAAACCTATGTTTACTTCAGCTGTCTTTTCCTGTTTAAGTTTGTCAGAAGTTAATCCCTCTTTAACTTCTGATTTCTTATTATCAGACTTTACAGAAACAAACTTAACAGGTTTTAACTTTGGCTTTTGCTTAACAACAGGCTTAATTTCTACAGTTCCTTTATCATTCTTATCCTCTCCATAACCTAAGCCCTCCTTCCAATTTTCACTACTTAGCGAATTTTGAGTTGTTCTGCCAGAGTTAGTCCAAGTCCTGATAACCTCTCTTTCCTTTTCTAACTCAGTTTTTAGAGCTTCATTCATTTTTAGCACTTCATCCCTAACATAAAAGGCATCATCTCTATCTTTCTGAGTTTGATGGAACATAACTAACTCTTTTTCTAAGAAATCATTTCTTTTCTTAAAAGCAAGGTTTTCAGAAGTTAATCTTTCACATGTTAAAGTTTGATCTCTATAACTAAGAAACATGGTTTTAAGATATCTTCTCAACTCATTAATATCATCAGTATGAAAAGCATAAGTAGTCTGAGGTACCTTTGAATCAGCAGCTTCAGAACTGCTTTCAGCACTTGCTTTATCAGCATTTGCCATCAAAGCATAATTCTCCTCACTTTCAGAGTCTGAGGTGTCTGTCCAGCTTTTCTTCTTTATGACAAGAGCCTTGCCTTTGTCACCCTTCACTTTCTTGCAATCAGGAGATATATGGCCTTTCTCACCACATTTATAGCATTTGACATTGGTATAATCTCCTCTATCAGACTTTCCTCCTCTTCCCTCAGATCTTCTGAAATTCTTCTTATCAAAACTTGTGCCTTTCCTGGAAAACTTCTTTCCCTTCCTGAACTTCCTATATGCAATCTTTGTGATCCCTTTCACCATAAGAGCACACAGCTTCATCATCTCCTCATCAGCATCAGTCTCAGGCAAGCTTTCAGAATCTGAGTCATCATCACTTTCAGAACTTGATGACTCAGTATCAGACTTTGTGAAAAGAGCTTTACCCTTGTCTTTCCTTGAGGTAGCTGCCTTGGGGTATTCTTCTTCAGCCTTAAGAACAACTGTCCTTGACTTTCCTCCTTTCCTCTTGCTTCTTTGTTCCATCTCAAGTTCATGAGTCTTGAGCATTCCATAAATTTCATCAAGAGTTGTTTCATCAAGATTGTAGTTGTCTCTTATTATTGTTGCCTTCAAATCCCAGCATTCAGGAAGAGCTAACAGGAACTTAAGGTTTGTATCTTCAAGATCATACTCCTTATTAACCAGTGACAAATCATTCAAGAGTTTGACAAATCTATCATATAAATCAGTCAATGACTCATTATCCTTTGAGTCAAAGTGTTCATACTCTTGAGTGAGTATTGTCTTCATGTTCTTCTTAATTGTATCAGTTCCCTGACACCTTGTTTCCAGAGCATCCCATATCTCCTTTGCAGTCTTGCAGTTAATTACCCTGTATGACATTACATTATCAATGGCACTATGCAGTAAGTGTCGTACCTTGGCATTCTTAGCAATTGACGCGATATCTTCAGCAGTGTAATCACTCTTCTCCTTTGGTACAGTATTTGCTGCTTCACCTGCAACTGCAACAACGAGCTTGGTTGGTTTGTGAGGTCCTTCCTTGATTCTATCAAGATATTCTGGATCTGTAGCTTCCAGAAACATGGTCATCCTCACCTTCCATATGGCATATTCAGATGATCTCAATATAGGAACTCTGATGGTTTCATACCGACTTTGAATTTGTGTTTTTGGAGGTTCTTCAGTTTTGGTGGGCTTAGTTGGAGTTTCTATGTCAGACATGATTGTGTTTGGATCTTAAACTGTTTGTGTGTTAACAGATAGGCTCTGATACCACTTGTTAGGTCACACACACACTGTAGAGGGGGTGAATACAGTGTAAAGTACAATCAAATCGAACTTTAATAACTCAAGTAACAGAAAACAAACTTTATTGAAACAATAAACTCTGTTACAGTATGGAACTGTTACCTCTCAGTGATGAACAAATATCACGAGAGCTGCTAGGGTTACAATGAATAATATTCTCGATAATGATAACACTTATAGTGTAAACCCTATGTCTGTGTTTATATACTACACAGTTACAAGATAATCACTAATTGAATGGAATATAATTCTGCTTCCTAAGATATATCAATCAGATATATTTTCTTCCAAGTATTCTATTCTTCATAGAATTCCTTCTTCATGCATATCTCTTCTTATGTTTATCTCGATCTTCTTTCCTTTAATCAGTTGCTGTCCTTATCTGAACGTCCTTTAGTACTTAAGTTCTGATATCCATCTTCTGATGATTATCTCCTGATAATATAAGTACCGATATCCTTAAGTCCTGACTTCCAGTAAGATATGAAAACTAAACATAAATCATATTAGCCATGATATTATCAAATATATCTAACATGTACTAACACCCAGACCCTCAAGTAAGAAGGCTACCAAAAGGTTTAATTAATATTTCATATATATGTGCCTTGTTGCTAAGAAAGATGTTTAGTATATTGATAGTGGTTGTTCATGGCACATGACAAGTAATAAATCTCTTTTGAACAACATCTGAAAAGTTACTACGGGTATTGTCTCATTTGGTGATAGTATCAAATGTTACACCATTATTGTTAGGTAATGAATAAAGCACAGAGGGGGGGGGGGGTGAATGTGTTTTTCTTGATTTTGGGCTTTTCTTGAATTATATTTGGTTTGGTGAACAGAGTAGTCTTCTTTGTAGTGAATTGTGTTAACACATAAATAATGAAATAAAAACAAAGAACACAAATCTTCAAAACTCACTTAATTTTATATTAAAATTAAGTATGTCTTGCTACAAAATTCCTGGATTCTTTGTTGATAAAGAACTCAGCTTCTTCCTTGAGAGAGTACAAAATTTTTTCAGATCTATTTGTTCCAATCTAAAACAAAGCATCCAGTGTTTACTTTATAGAATAGTAAACACAAGTTTTACACAGCATGCAATAGCATGTAATAAACCCTAATTTAAGTTAACTAATACTATCTATTTCTGGCTTAGTGTATCTTTACAAATCGTGCATGTTTGTGACTTTACTTTGACAGTTAATCTTGGCCTTTGATCTTGTACTCTTCAAGCTGCTTTTTGTAGACTTTTCAAATTAGTGATTGATTTGTTTTTTGATTGATAATCTTGGATCTTTAACTGGTCTCATTTTGTACTTTGAGTTTTACGTCGAGATCTCCAATATGAACTATAGAGAAATGACATCTCGATAAGTATAATGACTTACCGAGATCTCTTAGTTCTCTACAAGTATTTTGACTTATCGAGGTCTCTGAGTTCTCGAATGTGAACTTGACTTGTCGAGATCTCTGAGTTCTCGAATGAGCTTGACTTGTCGAGATCTCTGAGTTCTCGAATGAGCTTAGCTTGTCGACGTCTCCAAGTCTTCGCATGTAGAGTTAGCTTGTCGATATCTCAAATCTTCTTCTCTTTATTTTGGCTTATCGATATCTCTGGCTTCTCTAATGCAGAAATGACTTGTCGATATCTCCAATATTCATATCTTCATTTTGACTTGTTGATACCTCTGAGACTTCTCTATAAGCTATTTTTGACTTGTCGATAAGTCATTCTGGAGTTCTCGAATGACTTCTCCATATAAATTGATCTGTGACATGTAGATTTCTTGACTTAGAATGTTTTTCTCAAAACAGATTTATTCAACTCCAAGCTTCTTCACAATGTCTCTGAGGCATGATCTTCATGATCTTCTTCCAGAGTTTATTCTTAGACTTGAGACTGTTTACAGAAAAATACTCCAGTCTAATTCATTTAAAATTTTACAGACTCGAGTAATATAATACAAAGTACAAACTTACATTATCATATAACTTACTTAGGGCTGTCAATTTGACTTAGTCATGTTTTAGTACAGGCATGTCTTGCACAACAATCTCCCCCAATTTGTAGGAAGATTGCTTATCACAAATTCATGCATAGTAAAAAGACTAACCACAAGCTACAATGAATAATAAACATTACATAAAAAATTGACAGAATTACAATATTTAACATTGAATGGTTATAGAAGTTTTAACAAGTGCATTCATTACATAAAATCCTCATAGCATGGCTCCTTTCTAATGAGATCCTTAAGAGTTACTAACACTTCAAGTTCTTCTATAATTTCAGTTCCTCCTAGAGCTTCTACAAGCTTGAGCCACTCATCTAATGAATGACCATTTAAGTAACCAGCTCAAAATCTAGAGAATCTGCCAACCTTTATATTCAGAAAATGTCCATCTTTGGAAAGTTTTTTCATCCCTTTTGCTTTAAGTTCATTTGATATTTTCTCAATTCTTACAAGTTTTTCTGCATACTTTCTATCTCTTTCTTCCTTTTCAGCCTTTGCCTTGCATTTCTCTCATCCATTTCTCTCACCCATACATAAAATACAGCTTTACAGGCCCTTGTGATTATATCATTATCCTTCATCAAACTGATCACTCTTCTGAATTCTATGGTTGAAAGTGTGTCCATTAGGTTATTGCCAAGTAAAGTGAAAGAATTATCATCATAATATTCTGATTTCTGCATAGGATACAACCCAGACTCTGACTATTTCTTCAGGCAGCTGTTGAAAGTATTCTTCATATGTGAGGCACCAATTTAGTGACAAAAAGTCATATTGATCATAAAAGTTCCAGAGAGATCTCTCAGTAACTTGCAGTTTCTTTTTTTTTCTCCCAACAGATTTGAAGTGAATCTTGGTTGGTTGTTTAAATGAAGGTAGGTTTGAGATTTTCTTTAGGTTAGTTTGGCTGGTAATGATTGGGATTTTGAGAAGAGAGTTTGCAGTTGGCTTGTACAAAAATTTTGGCTTTGAGGTGAAAGATGTTTGAGTGTTTGAGCTAAAATGTTTAGTGGATTGAGTCTGATTGATTTGGAATTGTAGGGTTTGTTTCTGTGGTTCTGAGCCATCTTTCCTTTTCTTTCTTCTTCTTTCATCCCCTTTCTTCCTCTCATCTTCCTTCCTCTTCTTATCTGCTTTCTTCACATCCTTCTTTTTTTCTTTGCTGCCAGTTGTTCTAGAGGATTGACTTGGATTTGAGTTAGAAGGTGGTTGATCAACTTGCTTCTGCTCATAATCATCCTTGTCATCCTTTAAATTGTATGGTGAGTTTGGCAATATGGTATCAACATTCACAAGCTACCTTTCAAGAATTCTGATCATTTCTTCATCTTCAATTTTCTTGTGCTTTTTGCGTTTCAGATCAGATTGAACTGTCATAATCAGCCTTATGTGTCTTCTTACACAGTTCTTAGGAACATTGAAGATCTTGCATTTCTTGGACTGAGAACAGATGTAGGTCACCCCTTACTTGGATATAGATAATCTTCTGGAAAAACATCTATCTGATCCTTTTTGAGTTCATGAAGTAATTGGGTGTCCTCGGTGACGACTACATGTAATGTCAATCACTACATCCAGCTCAGATGCTCTCAAGGTTTTGAGATGTGGAAGAGACACCTGGAGACATCTGTCCACACTATCATCATTGATATTTACAATAATCCTTTTCTCCAAGTAATTATTGACTTCCACAACCACTGCCCTAATGAAGTTGATGTTCTTGGCCAATGCTCTTTTGTAGATGATGTAGCTATTTTAAAGAGACATCCTTAGGACTGCAAGAAGTTCACTGAATTCTTGATCTTGATTTGGTCCTTCTGCATCCTTGTTGAGTATGTCTTTTCCCACATCTCTGAAGGGTTGAGCTTGTGAAGAACTTTGGCCATGCTTAGTTGATGTGATATGATCTTTAGATTTACCAGCATCCTTGGATTGTTGAATCCTAGCTTATATCTCCCCCTAAGGCTAGTTGACAGGCATGATTACGGGAGTTGGTATTTCTGGACTTACATCATCAGGCAATGAGGGCAATGGTATATTGAGTTTCCCCATTATGGCTCCCAAAGCCACAATATTCAGCATTTGGAGATGCTTGTGAGAGTCCACCAGGGTTTTGATATCTGTTTGTTGACTTTGCACCAAGGATGTGAGAGCATGTACTTATGCACTAAGTGAGTCATTGAAATTTTGGAAAAAAGACACCTCTTGTTAAAGTTCTTAAATTTGCAAGTTAGATGAGGAGTGGGATGTGGAGGAAGTAGAGACCCCAAAAGTATCCGACATAACCTTTTTAATTTCTTTCATGAGCAAGGATGAAGGAGTGTATCTTCTAGAGTGCATCTGATCCAGCTTCAGTCTTGTGTCATTGAAGTGAGTGATATGGTCCTGGACTTGGTTGTGCAGAGCTACAAAGAAGGTTCTAAGATTCTTGACACTTGAGTCCACTCCACTTAGATCATAATATCTTGTCATTTGATCAGCAAGGGTTTTGAATTTATTTTTTATCTCTATTCGTAAAGGGATGATTTGGTCCATCTTTTCTCTAACCATATTCATGATTTTATCCTGATGCCCAGTAAAAGTAATTTGAAGTGCTTTTCCAAAGTTGTGGGAAGTTTTGATTTGAGATTTATATACTTCATTGATTACCTCTTAAACTTCTTGAGGAGATAAGGATCTGGAGTTGCTTCCCAAGATATTGAGGTATTCTTCCCTGAACTGAGCTAATACATCATCCATTTCAATTAAAAATTCCTTGTCAAGCCATGCATCACAATTTGCATCCTGGCCAGCTTCATTAACAATCTTGGCTTGTTGAGCTTCAACATATGTCTGGTAGGAAAGCATGATGGCCTTGTAGTCTTTGTTTGACAGAAGCTGCTGTGATATTTGTGCAGGGCCATCAAGTTGATCAACCACTAGATCATCAGTAGTGGAGGATTGAGCTGTTGTTTCTTGTAACCATTGGGAAATGAGATGAGGTTCTTGTGGTTGAGAGGTGGAAGGTTGATTGGTTGGGTGTGAAGGTGATAGGATAACAGAACCACCTGTGACATGAGTCACAGTTTGACTCACGGTTTGCACTGTGGTTATGATAGGGTGTTGTTCTCCACTTGTGGTGGGAACCTCCAGTTGAATTGAAGGGGTTTTGGTTGGGTTACTGTCATGTGCACCAGCCTCAAACCCTTGTGCTTCTCGCAGAACACTATCACATAAATGTGATGTACTTTCCTCTCCCATAGCAGGGTTACTGGCAATTAAACTCCTAGCTTCAATTGTTAGTGTAATTTTAGCTAGGGTTATGAGGGGAGTTGTTCTTATAGCAGGAACCTTCA
The DNA here is from genome assembly GCF_009905375.1 of Apium graveolens. Classification (NCBI taxonomy): domain Eukaryota; kingdom Viridiplantae; phylum Streptophyta; class Magnoliopsida; order Apiales; family Apiaceae; genus Apium; species Apium graveolens. The sequence goes on from NC_133651.1 coordinate 136,680,469, forward strand.
ATGGAATTGAAGATTATTTAAATAGCTCCCACTCAAGTATACTACCCTCAAACCTAACAGCTTGTGAAGACTGATTTGCACATGAAGGTGCATTAGTAACCACCATGACGTCTTTAGTGAAAATTGATGAATCCCCCATATTTGTCATGATATCATCAAGGTCTACCCCAACTAGTAGCCTCTCACCTTTAAAATTAGGTGTCTGGGTGGTGAACAAGGTTTCTTGAACCAAGTCACTTGAGTGGGATTTCACTTTCAAATTAGATTCAAGTGCTATGTAGGAAGAAGAAATTTTATAGATAAGAATTTGTTGATCAGAAGTGAGTGTTGGCAGCTCCCTCTGAGTAAGTGAGAGAGCTTCAAAAGATATTTTCTTTTTGTGTGTGCCATCCTTATTTCTCGTTCCATACATTTGATTGCTTCAATTGCTTGTGCAGACTCATTACAAGATTCACTAGGGAGAGTGACCTTTTCAATAGAGACACCATGTTGACAGGATGTCCCTAGAATTTGTTCATATCCCTGTTTTATAACTTCATCTTTTTGGGAGGATGCAGAGGTGGCTTGAGTGGTCAACTCTAAGTTTTTAGCCTTCTTTGGTTTCTTTTTGACCAAGGGTGACTCAGTTCCTGGTTGTTCCTCACCACTCTCATTTATGATTTTCATATTTGTCTGCTTTCTCTTCTTTTTACTCACTTCACCCTTTTTAGAGGATGAAGTGGTTGGCTTCCTAGCTTCTAGTGGTATAGAAGAAATGGTCTCAGCTTGGGAAGACCTCTGTTGGTTGTCCTGTGTTTGTAGTTCCACAGGGACACGAGCCATAGCTATACTAAATTCAACATTTGACCTCATGCCAGGCATATGATAAGGGTAAAGTCTTAAACCTCTCTGTTAGGTCCTGAATTATCGTAGAATGGGGGGTTAAATACGATAATCACTAAATTAAAAATTCTTTAGAATCATTAGCGGATATAGATTTAGTGCTCGGTTAGTGGTTCCGTGTTCTTGAGGTGAATAGTGTTTGGGAATATAAAATGAGGTACACAAGATATTCGGGGAAGTATATATTCATATATAAATCCTCGAGGGGTGTTGCTACACTCCGATAAATAAATTAACCAGCTACAATCCAAGAACAACAATGTTCTTGCTTCTACAAAGATATTACAAATTAAATCCTATATAATGATCTATCTTTTTGTATGCCTAAGGATCTAATTACCGGAAAATGATTATAATGCCCCTATGAATAAACAAGAGTTAAATCGGGCATTATAACGTTTCTCCGGTGAGAAGTTAAACAGATATCAATGTGTTGAGCTTCTCTGTATTCTCTTTATTTCTTGTTTTCATCACCTCCCTTCAGAGAGACGATGAACATCATTAACAACAATATCTCTTTTATTGTTATATATTCTGCTTCTCCGTGTAGACTTTCAATTCCTTTGGACAGGTGGCATTACTGTGTCCACACAAATCTTTGAATTGCTGCTTGTTTAATTCACTGGAAATCATCAACCGTTCTATGGCAACTGGTACATTCTTTGTCTTCTCTTCTATGATGACTAGTGTATCATGTGTTGCTCTATGGCGATCAGTTGATGCTCTATGGCGATCAGTTGATGCTCTATGGCGATCAGTTGATGCTCTATGGCGATGAGTTGATGCTCTGTGGTGATCAATTGATGCTCTCTGGTGACCAGTTACCAGAAAAATAATCTAGTGAACTAGTTCATCATTATCTATATGTGATGCTATCATGCTTGTGCGAGTGTTAAACATTTAAACACTAAGATCTTATCATGCATTGAATATTGAGAACAAGATATTGCATTGGTTCAAGAAAAAACCTGAGATATGTGAGTTGGATCATCTTCAGAGATTGCTATGAAAGTAAGATATTCATTATTCTCGTCATCTGATCCATCCCAACTCTTTCCCATGCACTATAAGTTTTGACTGGCTGCTTCCCTAAGAAAACATTTCACCTTTGTCTCAACTCTTCAACTGAATCCCTACTCATCCTTGTTTTTCAAGCTTCTTGTTCTATTGTAACAAAAAACTTGATAGTTACTTGACACATATTGCTTGTCAAACCTGTAGCTATCAAATCTTGTTTATGTCCCAACCTCAGTCTCCAACCACCTCTTGAACTGAATCTGTAAGAATCTCTGCTTCAGAATAGATAGACTTGACCTTGGATATAGCTTATGTACTCCTTGTGAATGTGATGCGACTAAACTTCCCTGACAAGTGAAACACTGCCCTGACGTCCAGTCCCTTAAGAAATTCTACCAAAGTTTCATCTAATTCAGCTATCAGTAACTCTTACATTTTGTCCTGAGGTTCAAACTTTACTACCTATGACTGAGATATCTGTATGTCCCCACTATTCTCTCTGACCTCCATAATTCATGCATGTATGATCTCACTGATTCCCGGATAAATATAGCATTGGTACAAACCACTGTGTGACTGTATAATCTGGAATCATAAAGTTGTCTTAAAATCTCCGAGAAAAACTGTACCTGTAGAAATTTCATTCAATTCTTGCGTCTGAAAACCCAGTGGTATCCTATGGAGTAAGCCTTTGAGGAAGTTCCACAATTTTCTTCTGTAGGTCTTGAAATCAGTTCCATTGGAGTAAGAAAACCATTATCTATAATTTCCGTGATCGGGAATTTTCCGTCTGAATAGCACATGATCTTCATTTTCTTCAAAAGATTAAAGTCCACTTTAAGAGCCCGGAGGAATCTTGAGTCTACCAATACCTTGAGTACCATTAATTAAATATTTAAGAAAAATTAAATTTCCAGTATTTTTAATTTTTTAATAAATAAATTAATCAAAAATAAATATTTACATAAAATCTAATTTTCAAGAATTTTGATTTGCTTAAAAATTAAATAAAATGTAAATTATTATTTAAGAAAAAATTATATTTAAGAATTTTAATGTTTATGGAAAAATAAATAAATCAGAAATAAAAATTATGGCTAAGTCCAAATTATTTAAAATTCAAAAATCTCAAGTATTGATAATTTTTGAAAGTTAAAAAATCTGAAAATATGAGAACTTGACTGTTTGGGCTGACACACTGGATCTGATCTGTATATCGATCAACAAGCTCTGATACCAATTGTTAGGTCCCGAATTATCGTAAAGGGGGGGGGGGGTTGAATACGATAATCACTAAATTAAAAATTCTTTCGAATCTTTAGCGGATATAGATTTAGTGCTCGGTTAGTGGTTCCGTGTTTTTGAGGTGAATAATGTTTAGGAATATAAAATGAGGAACACAAGATATTCGGAAAAGTATATATTGATATATATATATCCTCGAGGGGTGTTGCTACACTCCGGTAAATAAATTAACCGGCTACAATCCAAGAACAACAATGTTCTTGCTTCTACAAAGATATTACAAATTAAATCCTATACAATAATCTATCTTTTTGTATGCCTAAGGATCTAATTACCGGATAACGATTATAATGCCCCTATAAATATACAAGAGTTAAATCGGGCATTATAACGTTTCTCCGGTGAGAAGTTAGACGAATATGAAAGTGTTGAGCTTCGCTGTATTCTCTTTGTTTCTTGTTTTCATCACCTCCCTTCAGAGAGAAGATGAACAACAATAACAACAATATCTCTTTTATTGTTATATATTCGTCTGTGTAGACTTTCAATTCCTTTGGACAGGTGGCATTATTATGTCCACACAAATCTTAGAATTGCTGCTTGTTTAATTCACTGGAAATCACCAATTGTTCTATGGCGACTGGTACATTCTTTGTCTTCTCTTCTATGGAATCCAGTGTATCCTGTGTTACTTTATGGCGATCAGTTGATGCTCTATGGAGATCAATTGATGCTCTATGGCGATCAGTTGATGCTCCATGGTGACCAGTGTATCATGTGTTGCTCTGTGGCGACCAGTTGGTGCCTTAGAGTAATTCTCTATGGCGACCACTGTGTTGCCTTAGAGTAATTCTCTATGGAGACTGCTCTGTGGTGACCACTGAGATTACACAGAGGGAATAGTCCTTATACTTCTATGGTGACCAAGGATATAAGCACTCTGCCTTAAAATTTTTTTGCTTCTGTTCTGCCATTCTTCACTGCATCAACACTTTCTTCTGTAACTGAATTAAAATCACTTCCTGAATAATGATGTTTGGTGCACTGGTCTGGTTCACAAACAACTAGGATTGAGTGAACTTAATTCAATTTGTCTTGTATTTCTAGGCCGATACAGGCTGGTGAATATCCATTGCTTCTAACACTGATTGTCAATAAACAAATGTACTTTCACTGAAATCCTTTCTGGTACTTTAGACAACGTCACCATTGCTACTACAATATTGAATACTTCATTCACTATTCTTCACCGACGCTTGAACATATAAATGAACTTCTGTCAGTGAGTATAACTTCGAGACTGCAGCTGTCTTCTTTAACCTCTGTCTATACCATGTCTTCAATTCTTTAGATTCCTATGCTTCATACACTATCTATCTTCAATCAATGCTGATACACTAAAATCTTCTGGTAGCACTTATACACTGAATCTTCAACATTTCTGAAACCCTGAAAGTCTTTAACCTTTATTCTTCACTGAGGCATGAACATATTAATGAGCTTCTTTCAGTGACCTATAAACAGACTTCAAGTTTTCTTCTAATCCTTTGATTCTTTGTATTTTCCTTGTCTTCATTTCTTCTGATTTCTTATGTAGACATAGTATTATAAACCTGTCCTGTTCTAGTGTTGTTCTCGTGTTGAGTTATCACGTAACTGTTCATACAGCTATGCAGTCTCACGAACAATCTCCCCCTATTGATTGTTAATCCTAATAAATAAATTAAATAGAGAGGATAACTCAACTAACAACTAGAAAAAGTAAAGTACCAGGACTTGTAAATAATGCTACTGGTTTTCTGGATCAAATAGTGCATTTCCAGATTTCTTAAGTAACTAAAATGAAAGATGCTTGCTCCTCTAGCACTGAACTGATCTTCAAGTAGTTCCATCTTCATTTCCTTGGTTCTTCAAATCTCTGCCAGATAACACTTCTCAGTCTTGAAGTAATCATCAGCAGCTTCTTTCGTACAACCACATTTCCTGTTGAGAAGCGCATATCTCTCTTGCTTCTCCCCCTATGAGAATCAACTGCTTAAAGGAGATCACCTTCGTTCACCACCTCTCCCATACAATAGGATCCGCAGTTAAAAACCAATGGTACTCCCCTTTTAGAAAACAGCTTCTCCCCTTATGAAAAATAGTGATGAACCAATCACTTCTTCTGATCACTAGGAAATCACCTCATGTTTACCACCTCTCCCGTACAATAGGATCTATAGTTACAAACAACAATGGTGTTGTGGTTATATGCTTTATCTTTTTCCACCTGCCTCTATTTCTCCCCCTTAGTTGAGGAATCCTCCAAACTATTATTTAAGCTTTTATCTCCCCCTAAGAGAAGGAATGTATGCTGTTGTCTGAAGGAGTTCTCATATTTCACTTGGGTGGAATAGAAATAACAAGTCAGAGTTTGATCAACCATGTCCCTTTAAATTCTGCAAAATGGCTTCACTGCTGATCATCATGTTCACCAATATTCCCAACTCCTTATACCTCCCAAATGTGAGATCACCAATTATTACCAATTGTTATCTCCCAACTGGTTAGGTCTCGAAGTATTCTCAACCAATCTGTAAATGTTAGGTCCCTAAGAGTTAGGTTCCAATCATAAACAGATTCGAGACTCGAAGTATCAAAAACCATATATAAGGATAGGGAATGGGATATGGTGTTTCTCTTTCTTCCTCACTGTGAGTATGTGATTCTGTATCATGTACCTCACATGTGTTTCACTCTTCTCTCCACTCGTGTTTACACTCATCCTCACAAGTCTATCACTCCTCTCATAGCTCCAAAATCCAGCTATACCTGCAAGGAAATCTGTAATAACCCCAATTTTGGAATTTTTTTTGAAACCCTTATGAATAGTGTTTTGCTGATTATGCTGAATAAGAAAACTTTTCATGCCACACTATGTAGGGGTTCTTTTATTGATCTTCTGGGATATTATTAGTACTCTATGTGGTATATAAGTGTATGTAAAGATCGTCAGAATCCAAATCCGAACACTTTGATTTTTCCCGAAAATCCACCAGATACCGAAAGAATTGAGTATAAGGTAACAGGATAAAAAGGATTTAAATTCAAGGATTATAAGAGAGGATCATAAAAGGAATATAATGTATTGAGAAAGGTTAAGGAAACCCAAGTAATAAGATTCCGGGTATGATCCCTCAAACGATAAACGAAAACGAAAGTTAAGCGAACCGTATAACAGATCAGCGGTCATTAGCCAAGTAATTAAGAGTTAATCAAGGAGGTTAGGGATGATGATGTCATCAAACCAACAAGAAGAGGACAAGTGTGAGAGGGTGACATCACATGATGACCTAAGCATGACATAAGGGAAGGAGGTGTGGTTGATTAATAACCACACAATTTTTCATGGTTAAAAAGGTAATTAATCAAAAACAAAAGCTAGCAACCAAGCAAACAAATCACAAAACACAAAAACACAAAGTTTATTTCACTTTCTTCATCAAGCTCTCGGCTTTCCTTCATTTTCAAGGAGAAAAAAATCAAAATCGAAGATCCAAGCTTTGTTAAATCATGAGGTAATTATCCAAGGTTCCTTATACATAGATATGGCTATCCCATGAATCTAAGCTTCAATTTCCTTCAAAATCTCTTCCTAAAAATCATGGAAGAAGAGGGTGAATAGTGTTTTTCAAGAACTTAAATTTTTGTTCTTGAATTTTTGTTTAGATTAAACTTGGATAAGGACTTTCAAGGGTGATTCCAAGCTAATTAGTTACTCCCACTCACAAGGAAGGTATAATCTCTTAACCTAGCTTTGTTATTGAATGTTAAGAGCATAATATAAGTATTATAGTTAATGAGAGGCTTGATTGTTGTGTATGTAGAGATTAGTTGGTTTTGTGGTGTTTTTGGAGTTGTAAATCTTGATAATTAGTTAAAAAACTTAAGTAAGCTTTTAGTTCATGATTGGGAAGCAGTATAAGTTGATAATATTGAGTTGTTGGGGCTTTTATGGTGAATTATGGATGGATTTTGGTTGTGATGTTGATTGTGGGTTGATTGTGGGTTGATTTGGAGTGGTATAAATTTGGGTAATCGCGTAAATATAGCCGTCGTAATGCCCGATTTACCGTAGACTGTTTTTGTTCTTAACATCAGAACCCTTGAACTCAGTGTTAGGTTTTGACCATTGCCATTTTTAGATAGTTCATATTATGAGCTTCGTTTTGATATATGGTACGCTTGAATCAGATGTACGGTTTAGGAGAAACGACCGTTTTAAGTAACGGCATTTCGCAACCGAACCATTACCCCTCGCCTTACTTTGAAACCTTGGTTAAGGCCCTTTAAATGACTAATTGGGATATGAAACAATTATGTAAAGAGTATTAGGCAGCTGGTAAGGCACTCGCGAAAGAATTGCCTTAAAACTCTTAATGGTTAATTTATTAAAAATGGTGGAGCCGAGGGTACTCGAGCGACTTAAGTGAATCGTTAAGCGCGAAAGTGAACGTTAGGACTGTAAATGGTTAAAGTCTAGTTTCTTAAGCGACCGGGGTTTAATTCCGACTTATGTTGTTGTTCATAGGTTATCGGACCCACTCTAAGCTTAAGTCTATCCGGGAGCACTCAGGCAAGTTTTCTAACCGTTATACTGTTGTTGTGATGTAAATATATGTATATGCATTATCTTGTGATAAGTGCATGATTGGTTAATTTGCAAATTCTTGTGATATATTGTAGCATGTGATATGGTATATATGCATGCATATTTCGTATTTTTGATACATATATCTGTTGATTCAGTTGATAATACCTATGCTAGAGATAAGCGGTAATTTGCATATACCCTTAGTATAGGGGACCCAAAGGAGAACATTTTTCTAAAACCGGGAGTCGATGCTTCCGAGTATAATATATATATATATATATATTTATATATATATGAATAGTTTTTAAAACTATGAATCAAATAAGGTTTTTCGATAACTTTATTTTATTAATGAATATTATTTTGAATATTCATTCGAGGGCTTATGACCCCGTTTATTTTATTATTGAATATTATTTTGAATATTCATTCGAGGGCTTATGACTCCGTTTATTTTATTAATGAATATTATTTTGAATATTCATTCGAGGACTTATGACTCCGATTAATTGCTAATTATTATTCTTTATTTTATGAAGGAATAATGTGTCGATGATCAAACTCACTTTTGATTATTCAATTAAAGATAATACTTTCGTATAAGTATATCTTTGGTTATTTAATAATCATTGCAAGTATAAGTTTTAAAACTTCTACTTCAATTATTTTTATAAAGATTATTCTTTATGAGAATATTATTTAAATAATAATATTCAGATATTTCCTTATATATTGGGACTGATTTATTTTATTAAATCAGCATCACGCCAAACATTCTTAAAAAAATGTTTGCGAGTCTTCAAAATGATTTTAAAAGTTAGAGCGGACCCCAAAACTCATTTTTAAATATTTAAGATCTTCCTTTCAAAGGGGATTTAAATATTCGCTCAAAACCTGAGGGATCCAGTTCTGTGGTGTGTTTTATATTCGCAACAAGGTTTCTATTTTGATAAAAGAGTTTTTGATTACTTACCCAATACTCGGGAAGTAAAATTCTTGGAACAAGTTAATCCATTAACAGGCATCGCCTGGGAAATATCGGTGAGTTTTTCTTTCCAACTAGATACGACTTCTTGGTGGAGCCGTATCAACAAGTTTCTACATGGGGAAAGGGGGGACGAGCTTTACGTTTCAGAGTCATGGATTTCATCTGAACTAGGAGTGGCATAAGTGGTCGAGTAGCGCCGGCCCAGCCTTATTATATTGGCCCAAATGGCCCGGAAGTTCCGCTAAGACGGTCCATTCCTTAGGAGTCCAGTGTTTGGTTGATAAGTAAATCCGACAGGTTCTCCTCTACATGTAGAAAATGGTGGGGTTGCACTACTACGACTGATCATCGTAAGTGGTCTTCCTGGCGTGGTAAACTCCCGTAATGAGTTCATCATCCAATTGGATATTTCTGCAACACTACCCAGAGCACTTCGATAGAAAGGCTATGGTTGGGCGATTGTTGAGTGTTGGCAGGGTCAAGTTTTCAAAATGATGTTTGCATCAAATGAAGTATCTCATAACTTCATTTTATTTTGATGATATTTTAAAGATTGATTCTATACAAGTCTTGTCTTGTAGCTTAATCTATGGGATGAACTATTTATACATTGAACGGTGGTAGTTCAAGTAGTATTCGGAAAAGATATAAGTATATTGGAGTATCTTGTAACTTCATCTTTTAAACTTATATCTAGTTAATGATTGTCTTATGAATGACAAAGGTTTCAGAAAAACGTTGAGACAAGGTTAGATATATGAGATCACCTTGCAATGATATTTTTATACAGTTATACACTGGAACTCTGTGTGTATTATGCATGGAAGAGGACTTCCAAGATTTTGAAAAGTATATATGTATATATACTGAATATTTTGCGACTTCATCGCATTAAGATATTAGCTTGGTTCATTTCTTCTTGACCAAGACTTTCATGAGTACTATGAAAATGCTCATATATTGTTAATTATTATACATATTATTTCGGTGTGCTTATTGCTCATCCTTGCTTTCTTCTTTCATCACACAGCATCAGATAGACAAGATGAACAGGACCAAGCTCCTAATTCGCGAGCGGATAGGAAACGTTCCGTAGTTTCCTATAGGCGTTGATGTCGCTGTAGCTGAGGTAGGAACTATCAATAGGCTAGGCTTTCAACTTTTGATGTACCAGACTTTTGTATCTTTATCAATTATAATAATGGCAAAGAAATGTAAATTTATTCAGAAACCCTTTTAAGGTGTAATGGCATATAATTTTGGAATAAAATGACTCGTGTTATTTTTTGGATATTCATCTCTGAGACTATAACTGGTGGTGTGTGTGTTTATTGTGGGGTCACAGTACAGAGTAGTTGATTGTTTATTAAGATTGGGTGTTATTAAGGGCAATGGAACTCGTGATAACCCGGATCCCCGACCCCGGATTTGGGGGTGTTACAGAAATGGTATCAGAGCTAAGCGTTATAAACTTCAGAGATGATGTGACGTTAAGATAATAAGTTCATTAAGATAATAAGAACTCTTGCCAAGTTCATAGTCGGGCTACCTAACGTAGTACTGATAGTTAAAACCCTTATGGGAACCCTTATAAATATCGTGATAGGAGCGTAGTTCGTTACCGTATATGGTAGAGGGACTCCGAACCCTGAGGTTGAGGAGCAACAACGCGATGATGTTTTATTAGTTATTGGAGATCAGATTATGGACCCGATAGAGCGTCCTAACACGGGACCGGATGATGTTCATATTGAGGATGTAGCGGTTGAGGATGTTGTCCTAGAAGGGATTATCGCTGAGAAGGATCCTGTGAAGGGTCCTGACAAGAATGAATAAAGGACCACTGAGGAATTGATGACCATGGTTAGGGCAACTACCAGAGGTAGGATTGGCCGGTCACTACCAGAGGTTCGTTCAAGTTTGTAAAGATAGTAGCCCCTTTAACGCGGCTTACTCGTAAGACTGAGAAGTTCGAATGGATAGAGAAATGCGAGAACAGCTTTTAAGAACTGAAGCAAAGATTGGTGACGGCCCCTATGGTGGCATTACCGGATGGAAAAGAAGATTTTGTGATCTGTAGTGACGCTTCGCATAAGGAATTAAGGTGCTTCTTATACAGCACATCAAGGTAATCGTGTACGCATCGAGACAATTAAGGGAATATAAAATTCGATATCCCCACCCTTGAGCTTGGACTCGTGGCAATAGTTTTGCCCTAAAGATTTGAGGCACTACTTGTATGGAGAGAAGTGCGAGATTTACACAAGCCATAAGTGCTCTAGTGCATTTTCACGTAGAAAGAGCTCAACATATGCTAGAGGAGGCGGTTAGAGCTAATCAAGAATATTGATTGGGAGATTCTTTATCATTCGGGGAAAGCCAATGTGGTGGCTGATGCCCCTAGTAAAAAAGGAGAAACTCAAGATGATAATGTCTTTGGGAGAGTTTATGAGAGATTTTGAGAAAATGAAAATAGAAGTGAAGGTAACCGGAGCCGGTACCGAAAAGATGTTTGAGATTGCAATACAGTCCGAATTATCGGAAAAGAACATATTGTGCCAGAAAAAGTGATGAATGAAGGCAGAAAGCCAACAATTAGATAAAAGATTAATACCGAGAAAGATGATAAGGGAATAATAAGGTATTCCTACAGAATTTGGGTTCCAAATGTTCAAGAGCTTAAAGATGAAATCTTAGATGAAAGCTAGTTGAGGAATAAGATTTAGAGCAAACCCTGAACGTGATAGTCATGGAGGTCGCCATCAAGATAGAAGGAACCCATAACATAATGGAGTGAAAAATGAGGATTTTAACGTATAAGATAACCCCAAGTATGGGAGAAGGATGAAATATTTCATACTAAGGAAACAGAAAGTCGAGTAAGGAAAGGAGACCCGAGACGGTACTCCTATACGACAATTCATGGACCTGTCTAAAAAGAATTTAGACTATTATCCCCAACCACCACCTTGAGGAAACAATGCGGTAGGAAATTCTTTCATGACCTTTAAGTCGCTAAGCTCTCAGAGTTTCAAGGAACAGGTTGACCCAGTCGAGGCAAGAGCCTGGCTAAAGGAAATATAGGAATCATTTGAGATTCTAAATGATTGACGAATCACAAAAGACTGTTTTTGTTACTTACCCTCCTAAGAGAGAGGCCACCCGCTGGTGAAAGGCCAAAGAAGGCACGCATCAAGAGATTATAATAAACTGATTAAAGTTCAGTCAATTGTTTTCCGGAATGTAATTTCCAAGGTTATGGAGATAGTGTAAAAGCTTTAGAGCCAGAACAAAGGCAGACGAGTATGATGAATTATGAATCTAAGATTGTAAAAGTTGTAAAGATTCGTTCGGAGGACAAGAATCCCAGAACGACGTGATGTTTGAAGTAAATAATTAGTGGGTTCATGAAATGATTGTAAGAGAAAGAAAAATAAAAAGAAACTGAAGTGGAAAGGAATATAAAGGCAATAGAGTTTGAGGAATGATAAGGGAGTTGGGTGTGAGGAAACCCTAAAGAATCATAGTAATAGAAATAGAAAAGTATGTGATCGTCAGGATGAGGATGATTCACTATGAGCTAAAGTTGATGATTGAAGGAATAAGAGATACATATATTTTATCCCCTGTAAGTTGGGAGGATTCAAGGAAACCTTGAGATAGTTCGAAGGATAAATAATGAGACGCGGATAGACTGAGGAGACAAGGAAGTAAGAAATTAGGAAAATTGGATGAAGGAAGTGACCTTCAAGAATGTGAAGTGTAAGACCGGTGGCTTGATACCCAGGAAGGGCGACGCCAGGAATGAGAGATATCCCAATATTGAGATGGCTGTTGAAATAAACAACAAAAGTAAATACGAAATTATTAAGAAGAAATTCACATTGAACACGATCAATATCTTCCAGAACATCCTTGTTATCGTTACCAAATCAAGCAAGAAAAGTAGATAACCGTAGTTATCTTTTGGAGGCTATATTGATTGACCTCATTTTGAATACAGATGTTATTGTGAAATTAGGCATATACTATCGAGGTGGGAAGGATTGAATAAGGCACCCTTATCAGGGATATATGACTTGATTTATCCATGAAAGGATGCATGTACCTTTTTAAAGGTGGAATTAAAGATAAAACATCGGTAACTTAAAATGAATCCTAGGGGAATGCATAAAAGTTGGCATTTCACCCTTAATAGGGATAGTATGAGTTTTGACAGTATGAATTGGAAAAGATTAAGGTAATAACAACCTTTAAGTATCAGTGGAGAATTTTTTTTCAGAAACATATAGACAATGGTTCTAGTATTAGTATAGGTTATTTTGATATGCCCTGTATCTAGGGAATACAGGAGGAACGATTCAAGGATAACCTTAGAGGTTTTACAAGGAGAAAGGTAATATTCAAAATTCTCAAGAATAGAAATTTTGATAAAGGAAATATGACGTAATAAAAATAATGCCAAGTGGGGCACATGTTAAACCATGAGAAGGTATAGATTGAACCCAACGAAGGTCAAGAATGGTTAAAATAAGAAGGACCCAAGATAAGAGATGTCCTAAGTACGATCGAGAGTCAGTCGTGATAATGATTAACCTCTAAAGACTGAGGCAATAACTTATGGAAAAATGGTGGTATTTTTTTTTACTCATCAGATTTTAAGGAAAACATCTTCACACAAGCAGTGATTGGAAATGAGGTAGAAAATTTAGTTGGAGATCGTTCAAACGACATTGACTGTAAGGAAATTTTACTATCAGGAAAAGCCAAAGAGGTGGCCGATACTTTAAAGGTAAGAGGATAATTATAGGCTCTTGTGCCAAAGGAATACAGTGATGATGATTAAAGCTGTGATGGTTGTATTATGGTTTGGAAGATTGACATTCCTTCTAATGACTGTGCAATACCTAACCATAATAGTAGTTGGTAAAGGTTTAATTCGTGTAATCGTCATGAGCGGGCTATCTATCTCAGAAGATACTATCTTGAGATAAGCCAGGACCATGTTTCAAAAAGGACTAGACGAACCTTTGAGTTAAGTCTTCTATTTAGGGCGTATAATTAAGAATGGTATTAACCTGCTATCGTTGCTTTGATTGAAACTCTTCTGCAATTTTATCTGCTTCATGTCATGAAAGTAGGTTAGAATTTGGAGTGTTCTTCATGAATTATGAATGGTGATTATGTTAACTCCTTAGAAGAATTCTATACGACATGTATGGACTCCGTATGGTTAGATATTAAGATTTCATGGAAAGTGAATGACGATAGTAGGTCAGTGGTAGACCATAGTAATGCAGCAACGATTCTGCGAGTAATGAGCTGATTACAACCGTGAGAGTTGTATTTGAATGGATGTTGAGATTGAGTACCACTAATCGGGTCGTGTTGACGTATAAGTTATCTTTGATAGAAAAAAAAACTAGGTCGATTATCTACCTAGTGAATACTTATTCCTTCTTATCAATAGAGAGTCGTATTACTATACGAGGAAGGTTGCGGTGCAAGCATAGAATTCTAGTAACGATGATGTATAGAATGAGATCCCAGATTCGATTCTCGATGTCGAAGGAGTTTCAAAGGTGATTGTGTATAAGCTCGAGGAAGAGCATGGGTCCATTGAATGATGGACGGAATAGCAAAAATATTTAAGCATGAAAAATATGATGCGATAATACTTGATGTTGATATATATATATATACATATGTTTTGTTCTCCTATGACAAACCTCTATAGTTCAGAGGTAGGTTCCAAGCCAGATATTTTGTGGCAGTATATTTTTTCATATATACAATTCTCTTCAATTCCTTCTTTTCTCTTCTTTTCATTTCATATAAACTGAGAAGAACAACCCTTCCAGAAGGGGAGGTATTGTCGAAAGACTATCTATCTGGGTGATAGAAGCCGAGTAGGATACCATCTATTGTTTAATTGCTTGTCAAGTACTAAAGGCTGGCCACCTTCTGTACTAACTATGCAATGTTACAAGTGTTTATGATCATAGTGATCTCTCAATAAATTCTTTTACTTCTATATGAAGGACCAAGCTTTCGAAGATGGAGGCAGCTAGAGAGGAAGTGGTACAAAGTTTGGTGGTATTCCGATTCTAACGTGTTCGTGATACTAAGGTTGACGCGATTATTAAAAGGTTATAGAATGCTAACGAGCAAAGGTGTAACCAATATAATATTAGGAATGGAAGGTAGTAGCGATTACGAACTGGAAATGAATGGGTATTGAGAAGCAAAAGCTCTAATGCTAAAAGCTATAATAACAGTCTGTGCAATAGACTTGGAAGAATTTGGAATGATCACTTAACGCGGATAAGTTTTCTCACGATAATAGATCGTATGTCAGGTATCGAGATGTCGTCTTATGAGATCTTTGAGGGAAGATAATGTCGATCTCCCTTATGTTAGGATGAAGTTGCAGAGCGCAAGATGCTCGGACCAGCAGTGGTCCAAAGGACCAAGAATATAATAGATCTAATCAGAGGACGGCTGGGAGTAGCCCAAGATGGACATAAGAAGTATGCTGATTTGACAAATGAAAGGACAAAAAGTATGAAGGAGGGAACCTTGTATTTTTAAAAGTATTCCCTTAAAAAGGAATTGATGAGGGTTGGAAAGAAAGGAAAGTTTAAGTCCACGAATTGTTGGACCCTTGGATATATTAAGACGTATTGGGAAGATAGAAAATAAGCTACCCCTACCCCCGAACATGTAGCAAGTCATAACGTGTTTCACGTATCAATGTTAAGGAAGTGTAATTCGGATGCCAGATAAATAGGGGCATATGAGCGCCTAGACATGCAACCAGACGTAACCTATATGGAGCAACCAGAAAGGGTTATAGACTGAAAAAGGGACAAGTGCTTAGGAGAAGGGTTATCAAACTAGGCAGAGTTTGGTGGTAGGACCACAATGTGGGAAAATTTACTCGAGAGTTAGAAAGTGCAATGCTAAGAGAGTATTCCTATTCATTTTCTATCTGATTCCGGGATGGAATCCTTTTAAGGAGGGGAGACTGTAATAACCCCAATTTTGGATTTTTGTTTGAAACCCTTATGAATAGTGTTTTGTTGATTATGCTGAATAAGAAAACTTTTCATGCCACACTATGTAGGTGTTCTTTTATTGATCTTCTGGGATATTATTAGTACTCTATGTGGTATATAAGTGTATGTAAAGATCGTCAGAATCCAAATCCGAACACTTTGATTTTTCCCGAAAATCCACCAGATACCGAAAGAATTGAGTATAACGTAACAGGATAAAAAGGATTTAAATTCAAGGATTATAAGAGAGGATCATAAAAGGAATATAATTTATTGAGAAAGGTTAAGGAAACCCAACTAATAAGATTCCGGGTATGATCCCTCAAACGATAAACGAAAACGAAAGTTAAGTGAACCGTATAACAGATCAGCGGTCATTAGCCAAGTAATTAAGAGTTAATCAAGAAGGTTAGGGATGATGATGTCATCAAACCAACAAGAAGAGGACAAGTGTGAGAGGGTGACATCACATGATGACCTAAGCATGACATAAGGGAAGGAGGTGTGGTTGATTAATAACCACACAATTTTTCATGGTTAAAAAGGTAATTAATCAAAAACAAAAGCTAGAAACCAAGCAAACAAATCACAAAACACAAAAACACAAAGTTTATTTCACTTTCTTCATCAAGCTCTCGGCTTTCCTTCATTTTCAAAGAGAAAAAAATCAAAATCCAAGATCCAAGCTTTGTTAAATCATGAGGTAATTGTCCAAGGTTCCTTATACATAGATATGGCTATCCCATGAATCTAATCTTCAATTTCCTTCACAATCGCTTCCTAAAAATCATGGAAGAAGAGTGTGATGTTGATTGTGGGTTGATTTGGAGTGGTATAAATTTGGGTAATCGCGTAAACATAGCCGTCGTAATGCCCGATTTACCGTAGACTGTTTTTGTTCTTAACATCAGAACCCTTGAACTCACTGTTAGGTTTTGACCATTGCCATGTTTAGATATTTCATGTTACGAGCTTCGTTTTGATATGTGGTACGCTTGAATCCGATGTACGGTTTAGGAGAAACGACCGTTTTAAGTAACGGCGTTTCACGACCGAACCATTACCCCTCGCCTTACTTTGAAACCTTGGTTAAGGCCCTTTAAATGACTAATTGGGATATGAAACAATTATGCAAAGAGTATTAGGTAGTTGGTAAGGCACTCGTGAGAGAATTGCCTTAAAACTCTTAATGGTTAATTTATTAAAAATGGTGGAGCCGAGGGTACTCGAGCGACTTAAGTGAATCGTTAAGCGCGAAAGTGAACGTTAGGACTCTAAATGGTTAAAGTCTAGTTTCTTAAGCGACCGGGGTTTAATTCCGACTTATGTTGTTGTTCATAGGTTATCGGACCCACTCTAAGCTTAAGTCTATCCGGGAGCACTCATGCAAGTTTTCTAACCGTTATACAGTTGTTGTGATGTAAATATATGTATATGCATTATCTTATGATAAGTGCATGATTGGTTAATTAGCAAATTCTTGCGATATATTGTAGCATGTGATATGGTCTATATGCATGCATGTTTCATATTCTTGATACATATATCTGTTGATTCAGTTGATAATACCTATGCTAGAGATAAGCGGTAATTTGCATATACCCCTAGTATAGGGGACCCAAAGGAGAACATTTTTCTAAAACCGGGAGTCGATGCTCCTGAGTATAATATATATATATATATTTTTATATATATATGAATAGTTTTTAAAACTATGAATCAAATAAGGTTTATTCGATAACTTTATTTTATTAATGAATATTATTTTGAATATTCATTCGAGGGCTTATGACCCCGTTTATTTTATTATTGAATATTATTTTGAATATTCATTCGAGGGCTTATGACTCCGTTTATTTTATTAATGAATATTATTTTGAATATTCATTCAAGGACTTATGACTCTGATTAATTGCTAATTATTATTTTTTATTTTATTAAGGAATAATGTGTCGATGATCAAACTCACTTTTGATTATTCAATTAAAGATAGTACTTTCGTATAATATATCTTTGGTTATTTAATAATCATTGCGAGTATAAGTTTTAAAACTTCTACTTCAATTATTTTTATAAAGATTATTCTTTATGAGAATGTTATTTAAATAATAATATTCAGATATTTCCTAATATATTGGGACTGATTAATTTTATTAAATCAGCATCACTCCAAACATTCTTAAAAAAAATGTTTGCGAGTCTTCAAAATGATTTTAAAAGTTAGAGCGGACCCCAAAACTCATTTTTATATATTTAAGATCTTCCTTTCAAAGGGGATTTAAATATTCGCTCAAAACCTGAGGGATCCGGCTCTGTGGTGTGTTTTATATTCGCAGCAAAGTTGCTATTTTGATAAAAGAGTTTTTGATTACTTACCCAATACTCGGGAAGTAAAATTCTTTGAACAAGTTAATCCATTAACAGGCATCGCCTTGGAAATATCGGTGAGTTTTCCTTTCCAACTAGATACGACTTTTTGGTGGAGCCGTATCAACAAGTTTCTACTTGGGGAAAGGGGGGACGAGCTTTAAGTTTCAGAGTCATGGATTTCATCTAAACTAGGAGTGGCGTAAGTGGTCGAGTAGCGCCGGCCCACCCTTATTATATTGGCCCAAATGGCCCGGAAGTTCCGCTAAGACGGTCCATTCCTTAGGAGTCCAGTGTTCGGTTGACAAGTAAATCCGACAGGTTCTCCTCTACATGTAGAAAATGGTGGGGTTGCACTACTATGACTGATCATCGTAAGTGGTCTTCCTGGCGCGGCAAACTCCCGTAATGAGTTTATCATCCAATTGGATATTTCTGCAACACTACCCAGAGCAGTTTGATAGAAAGGCTACGGTTGGGCGATTGTTGAGTGTTGACAGGGTCAAGTTTTCAAAATGATGTTTGGATCAAATGAAGTATCTCATAACTTCATTTTATTTTGATAATATTTTAAAAGATTGATTCTATACAAGTCTTGTCTTGTAGCTTAATCTGTGGGATGAACTATTTATGCATTGAACGATGGTAGTTCAAGTAGTATTCGGAAAAGATATAAGTATATTGGAGTATCTTGTAACTTCATCTTCTAAACTTATATCTAGTTAATGATTGTCTTACGAATGACAAAGGTTTCAGAAAAATGTTGAGACAAGGTTAGATATATGAGATCACCTTACAACAATATTTTTATACAGTTATACACTGGAACTCTGTGTGTATTATGCATGGAAGAGGACTTCCAAGATTTTGAAAAGTATATATGTATATATACTGAATATTTTGTGACTTCATCGCATTAAGATATCAGCTTGGTTCATTTCTTCTTGACCAAGACTTTCATGAGTACTATGAGAATGCTCATATATTGTTAATTATTATACATATTATTTTGGTGGGCTTGTTGCTCACCCTTGCTTTCTTCTTTTATCACATAACATTAGATAGACAAGATGAACAGGACCAAGCTGTCAATTCACGAGCGGATAGGAAATGTTCCATAGTTTCCTATAGGCGTTGATATCGCTGTAGCTGAGGTAGGAACTACCAATAGGCTAGGCTTTCAACTTTTGATGTACCAGACTTATGTATCTTTATCAATTGTAATAATGGCAAAGAAATGTAAATTTATTCAGAAACCCTTTTAAGTTGTAATGGCATATAATTTTGGAATAAAATGACTCTTGTTATTTTTGGATATTCATCTCTGAGACTATAACTGGTGGTGTGTGTGTTTATTGTGGGGTCACAGTACAGAGTAGTTGATTGTTTATTAAGATTGGGTGTTATTAAGGGAAATGGAACTCGTGAGAACCCGGATCCCCGACCCCGGATTTGGGGGTGTTACAAAATCACCTTAGCCATCCTTAAGGAGGTCACAGGTGGTGCAATGGGAGTTCGCAAATCCCCGTCCTTGTTAAACTCGTCTGATGAATCTAAGTCATAATCTACAAGTTGCTGGATTCCCTTTCAGGGTTCAAGATTTGAACTCTGGGAAGGTAAAAAATGATCCAAAAAATTTAGCATAAAAATCAAAGTTACCTTCTAATTTCTGTGAAGACATTTCCTTGTGACTCCTCAGGTAATATCTAAATCATTGTCAACAAGTTGCTGATCTGCACCTATGTCAGATCCAATATCCGCAGATGCATCTAGGTGATTTAAGCCTGGGGAGGTAGACACTGACCACTGACATATGGCTATTAGATCAGTATCCTCTCCTAACACCTGTAAAGGCAATTGGTCCATTAAAAAACCTTGAACAATCGAATCTGGCCTTAAAATGGTCGAAACTCTTATTTCCGTCAACTCTTCCTTTGTGTGTGTAACCTACCTTGTGCATCAAGAATTGTTTATGTTTAGGGTGGTGACACTACATCGGATACCCTGGCCGACAGGCGAATTTTAATAGATGCACCCTGTTAAGAGGATGAATCTAGTAACTGTTTTTGTGCCTTTTCAGCCATAACATCTTTTTGAGAAAATGTATGGGGGCTAGCAGTTGCCTCAGTTTAAATACTACTTATCTTTGTAGGAGACAGAGCTGTTGGGTTGACTTCAGAACCTTCCTTATGTGGTGCACTAAGGCACTTTCTCCCTCACGCTCATTCATACTTCATTTTATTGGTAAGAGAGTGTTGGTTGTTCTGTTTCTGGGTTTGTCTTTACTGTCTGGGATAAATGTTGTGGGTTTTCAACCTCATGACTATCAAATGAAAGAAGGCCATTGGAGGCTGAACCTGTATCACAGTGTTAGGGCAAAAACATGCACTAATATTCACGCAAGTATACGCGTTCGCAAGTAATATAGAATACTTTCTAGTTCGTTCCCTCAGAGACTCAGACTAAATTATTGTCTAATTAAACTCACTCACCAATGTATGATTACTTCTCAATGTTAAGATACTAACACTTAAAATTGTTGATTAAATATTAACTATAATTAACTACTTAATTAATCACTTAACTAACACTTCAATTTATCAATAATAAAACACTCATGAGATCACAACTTCATTATTACTTCCTTCTATAGCCATTGTTATTACCCTTAGCATGAGACAGTGATGATATTAATCGAATAACACGAAACTGATAAAAGCCAACTTTCATTGTACTAATACCATTCTACCAAGCATCCACAATTAAGATAGAAGTTGAATTGTCATCAATTATGTTGAGTTCCCATATGTCTACAGAAATTGACAACACAACGATTTAAGCAAAAGTTATTCCTTTTGATTACATAGGGCAAATAAAACTGTTAGAGTTACCCACTAATCATGCACAACGTACATGAACCTATGCTAGCATGGCAAGTTCTAAATCTCAAGATCCACCGTCGCTTCACAAGAGATTAACACCCTATCTTATATGTTCGCGACGCACATAAGACGAATGCGCACAACCAATACTAGATATCATGCAATCATCACACACTAAAGTATTAAACAATTAACTAAAGAATTCCATAATAAATCCGTTGCAACCCCATGATCACGATTAGCCCATAATAGCACTTATCGTCATCATGGGTTCATATGAAATCATGATAAACAAACACAAGAAAATAATAACTAAACTAATTATATTAAAACAGAGTATGTCACAAGAGTAAATAAGTTCAAAGCAAGAAAACTAGCATCCAACATTACAACGAAACAAGAATCACAAGAATATATGCTTCCTCTTCGTTGCGGTGTGCTAAATCGGTCTTCTTCCTTATCTCCTTCACTCCTTACATAAAAACACAATCTTCTTCAATCCCCCCTTGTGAAAACGTCTCAAATCTACTTATATCATAGTCCCATAAAACTCAGATTACATAGAAGTGGAAACCAAACAGAAGTAGAAGTCCTAAAATAATTTGTCTTTTTTCCCGACCCTGCGCGGCCGCTCAGCATAGCTGAGCGGGCGCTCAGCTTGCTGCGCGGTCCGCTCAGCAATGTTGAGCGGGCGCTCAGACCTCTACTGGAAAAATTCTGATTTCGCTCCGTTTCTTCACCGTAATCTGCCCGTTTCTTTCCTCTCGCAATGGTGAACACATGGCAAGGCTTATTCTTGATGATTCCTCCCCCGAAATGCAACTAAAACCCTGAAATGCATAAACACTAGAAAAACGCATCAAATGCACAAAATACTTGATTTCAAGACACCAATTTAAGCCATTTTAAGACGCTCTAAGTGGTATAAAATGCTACTTATCACACCCCCAAACTTAAATCGATGCTTGTCCTCAAGCGTCACAGACTCAAAAACAAATAAAAACATGCATGAATGCAATCTATATGAAAATGCAGCGATCCCCCTTACTACAATCAACCAACCAAATTGTCACATCTCAACAAATGCAGTTAGACAACTAAAGATCAATAAACTGATGCAAACGGACATACAGCCAGAAATGTGGTGTGTGCAAATGCTTAACAGATATGCTTCGGAACTAAACCAATTACTATGACTAGACTATCCTCAAGGCAATCCTATGATTATACAAAGAATAAAAAATTCTAGGCACAAAGTGATATACAACACTACAAGAACTCTGGAGCTTACTACGGAATTGTGCTTTTTATTTACAACTCGAATGCTCATTTGACCGTGCAATGAGTGAGGTCCACAAAAGACTTATACAATGGTATCCATGTAACGAGCGTTAGGTTAGCGGATCCCAGACTCTAAAAGTCTTAGGTCACTAGGCACAAAGTCCCCTAAGAACTTAATAACTCGAATACCAAAGAGCCCACTCTTGATCAATTATGCAAAAAAAAAAAAAAAAAATTTTTTTTTTAATAACTTCTGAGCAAGTGCGTTTCGCTCCATCTTGCTCAACCCTAGACTACTCGCACCATATGCGAGCCGGCTACTTGCCATTTGACGCCTAGCCACAACTAGCAACAACTTCCATATTTTTTTCTCCAAATTTTTTTCTTTTTCATGTCTTTATCACTAAGAACCTATAATCGAATTCTAAGCATAATAAGTAGATTGACCTTGAAGACAACCAAATCATAACAACAATCTAGCCCTTACGCATTCTCTAAGACTTAGTGGACTTACAATTGTTTCTAGCATGCATATCAACCTACACAACTTAATATCACTTTAATGCTATCACTACACTCGCATCAATATCATAATTCAGTCGATAAATCATTGCAAAAGGGATCATGGTAAATGCATGAGAGAAAAAAAAACTATATGGCATAAATTATGCAACTATATGAACTAAATATCATGAATATGCAACTAAATGACACACACAATATTCCTTAACTACCACCCCCAAACTAAAAATCTTCACTGTCCTCAGTGAAAGTAGTAGAAAGGAACACAGGGTATACCTACTCGGAGTCATCATCATCATCACCCTCAGTGGGTGGAGTATCAGGCGGCGGGTATGCAGAGTCCTCACCAAAAACTGGCCACTGGATATCAGCTCCAAGGCCTCGAAAAGCAGTTCCTAACGCAAGGGTGAGCTCCTGAGCAAACCTGCTTAGCGTCTCATACATGGCATCCATCCGCCGTGAAAGCCTCCTATACTGGGCATCAACCATCCCAGCACCCTCCTGAGCTCTCGAAGAACCAGCCTCATCACGCCCTGGCTTAGCCATAGTAGCACCTCGTGCTGGACCCCCTCCTGGAAGACGATAACCCAGCCCATGCTCCTCAGGCTCACCACCGGTCCACTCCTGCATCCTATTCAGAGTGCCAGAATCAATCGGAGCTGCTGGCAACTACAACTGCTCATGAGCCGGCCAGTTCACTCCCACTGCTCGGCATAGCTTCGTAACCGTAGATGCATAAGGGATGTTCATATGCTTCGCTCCCCTCAAAAACTTCAGAATTCCTTGGTAGATAAACTCACCAAGGTCCACATAGTATTCCTCATTCAGAATTCCCCACAACAACTATGCTCTCTCAACTGTGACCTCGTGTGCATGCGAAGAAGGCAAAATATTAGCACAAATAAATGCATTCCATGCACGGGCATACCTGTTCATGGCGATCGCCAGAAAGTGACGATACTCATTAGTGCTGGTCCTGCAGGTCCAAACTGTGCCCGGTCGATAGAGAGTCGCACAAATCAAATCCAAGTCAAAATCCTCAGCAGTCTTTTCATTCCAGTTCTCCTCCTCGGGCTTCCTCTCTCGCTGTCCAATCACACGGTGAATCGCCGCAGGATGATAATCAACCGTCAGCCCACGGAACACAGAAAATCCATTCTTTTCGGCCTTCGCGTTCGCGTAGAACTCGTGAACAACGCTCATCGGTACTGCTTCGGGTGACTCACAAAAAGCTATCCACCCCTTCTCTGCAATCATGGGCAGCAACTCACCATCCCTCCCTGATGGTAAAAACCCCTCTCCTTCAGAATCGGCTTCCCCAACAGCCTAGTGTACTCCTCCTCTGCAGCTCTGTCAGTTAACCGAGGCCTTGCAGCAGTACCCCTCGATGAATCAGCAGTAGGAACTGTGCTGCTGCTGTCAACAGTGCGTGCTCTCTTGGGTGCCATTGATTCGTGAATAAAAGTGTGTAAGAACTGATTTTTAATGTTTGTGAGAGGGTTTAAGTGTAGGAATTTTGTGGGAGATACGTAGGATAGGTGTATGTATATATAGGGTGTGGATTAGATTAGGGTTTGGGAATTAAGGAGTAAAATGATGGGGTAGTGGGAATAAATCGTGGGTTTATGGGCTAAAACTGTTTTTTTTGTGTGTTTTGCTTCTTTTTTTTTTTTTTTTCTGAACTGAAAAAAATTCTGGTACTCGACCCCTGAGCGGTCGCTCAGCAAAACTGAGCGGGCGCTCAGCTTGCTGCGCGGTCGCTCAGCAAAGCTGAGCGGGCGCTCAGCTTGCTGCGCGGTCGCTCAGCAAAGCTGAGCGGGCGCTCAGGAGGTCACTGGAATTTTTTTTTTCAGCCCCTGTTTTCTGATTTTTTTGTGTTTTTGGATATGTTATTAACTTCTAAGGGTTCCTGTAACAACAATTCATGGTTTGCCTCCCACACAGCGCTTCTTTTTCGTCATTAGCTTGACGTTTCGTACCATTCTCAAGTAGTCAACAAAATGGCACTAACCACTTCTCGGTTTGCCATGTCCCCATAGTAGTGCTTCAACCGCTGACCGTTAACCTTGAATGCTTGGTCCGGATCATTCTCAAAAATTTCCACCGCTCCATGTGGAAACACAGTTTTGACAATAAAAGGTCCAGACCACCTTGATTTCAACTTCCCAGGAAAAAGTCGGAGCCGAGAGTTGAATAAGAGAACTTGTTGCCCTGGCACAAATAACTTTGGATGTAGCTTCCTATCGTGCCACCTCTTCACCTTTTCCTTATACATTTTGTTATTTTCGTACGCTTGCAGTCGAAATTCATCAAGTTCATTAAGCTGAAGCATTCTTTTCTTACCAGCTGCATCTAAATCCAGGTTCAACTTCTTCAATGCCCAGTAGGCCTTATGCTCAAGCTCCGCAGGTAGATGACATCCCTTACCGTACACCAACTGAAACGGTGATATTCCAAGTGGAGTTTTGTATGCTGTTCTGTAAGCCCAAACAGCTTCATCGAGCTTTAAAGACCAATCCTTCCTTGACGGACAAACAACCTTCTCTAGAATGTGCTTTATCTCTCTGTTAGACATTTCCGCTTGACCATTTGTTTGCGGATGATAGGCAGTAGCTACTCAATAATTCACATTATAACGCTGCATCATAGAAGTGAACTTACGGTTGCAAAAATGTGATCCTTCATCACTTATGATTACCCGAGGTGTTCCAAACCTTGTGAAAATTTGCTTATGAAGAAAATTTAGCACTGTCTTTGCATCATTTGTCGGTAAAGCTTTAACTTCGACCCATTTGAGACATAATCGACTGCCAACAAGATGTACTGATTATTGCAAGATGAGATAAAAGGCCCCATGAAATCGATTCCCCATACATCAAAGACCTCGACTTCAAGCATCACATTTAATGGCATTTCATCCTTCCTTGACAAATTTCCCATTCTTTGGCAACGATCACACCTTAAAACAAACTGATGAGCATCCTTGAACAGAGTAGGCCAGAAAAAACCTGCTTGCAGAATACGAGCTGCCGTCTTCTCACCACCATAGTGTCCACCATAAACCGTGGAATGACAGTCTCGTAATATCCCCTCCGTCTCACAGAACGGGATACATCTCCTGATGATCTGGTCAGCTCCCTGTCTAAACAAATATGGTTCATCCCACATATACCACTTCACCTCATGCAGAAACTTCTTCTTTTGAGCGGATGTCAAATTAGGAGGCATTATATTGCTGACGAGATAGTTTACAATATCTGCAAACCATGGTTCTTCCTCCTGAATTGCAAACAACTGCTCATCCGGAAAAGATTCATTGATTAACGTCCTATCTTGTGAAGTAGAATCGGGATTCTCCAACCTAGAGAGATGGTCAGCTACTTGATTCTCAGTACCTTTTCTATCTTTGATCTCTAACTCAAATTCCTGAAGTAAAAGCACCCAACGAATGAGTCTCGGCTTCGAATCCTTCTTGGAAACCAGATAGCGAATAGCTGCATGATCAGTGAATACTGTTACTTTCGTTCCAAGCAGATAAGATCGAAATTTCTCAAAACCAAAGACTATAGCCAAAAGCTCCTTCTCAGTAGTGGTGTAGTTCAATTGGGCACCATTTAAAGTCTTACTCGCATAGTAGACCACATGGAAGAGATTTTTCTTGCGCTTGTCCCAGAACTGCACCTACCGCATAATCACTTGCATCACACATCATCTCAAACGGTTCTGTCCAATCTGGTGCTGTAATAACTGTTGCAGTGATCAAACTCTTCTTGAGAGTCTCGAATGTTGCCAAACATTCATCATCAAATTTGAAAGGCACATCTTTCTCAAGCAAATTGCACAACGGCTTAGATATCTTTGAAAAGTCCTTGATGAATCGCCGATAAAAACCCGCATGACCAAGAAAACTACGGATTCCTTTCACAGAATTAGGTGGGGGAAGATTTTCAATGACTCCCACCTTGGCCTTGTCCACCTCCAGACCCTTGCTAGAGACCTTATGCCCAAGGATAATGCCTTCACGCACCATAAAATGACATTTCTCCCAATTGAGCACCAAATTAGTTTCCACGCATCTTTTGAGTATGGCTCGCAGATTATTCAAACATTCATCATATGAGTGTCCAAAGACGGAGAAGTCATCCATGAACACTTTGACGTTATTTCCAATCATGTTAGAGAATATAGCCATCATACATCTCTGAAAGGTGGCCGGGGCGCCACATAACCCAAATGAAACTCTGTGAAAAGCAAACGTGCCAAATGGACAAGTGAAGGTAGTCTTTTCCTGATCCTCTGGTGCAATACAAATCTGATTATACCCGGAATAACCATCCAGAAGACAAAAATACTCATGACCCGCCAATCTGTCAAGCATCTGATCAATAAATGGAAGAGGGAAGTGATCCTTCCTTGTGGCTTTGTTCAATTTTCTATAATCCATGCATACTCTCCATCCTGTAACTGTTCGAGTAGGGATGAGCTCATTCTTTTCATTTGTGACCACAGTGATACCTCCCTTCTTAGGTACACATTGTACGGGGCTCACCCACGAGCTGTCAGAAATAGGATAAATGATGCCTGCATCTAGCCATTTCAGAATTTCTTTCTTCACCACCTCCTTCATGATGGGATTCAGTCTTCGTTGCTGTTCCACAGTTGGCTTACTACCTTCCTCTAGCAGAATTTTATGCATACAATATGAAGGACTTATCCCCTTGATGTCTGCTATGGTCCATCCTATAGCCGATTTGAATTCTCTCAAAATCCTTAAGAGCTTGTCTTCCTCGCTACCTGAAAGGTCAGATGAAATAATAACAGGTAACGTAGATGAATCACCTAAAAAAGCATACCTCAAGTGCTCAGGTAATGGCTTGAGCTCCAAGGTAGGTGCTTCCTCTATTGATGGTTTGAGCTTCCCTTCAGCGTTCTTAAGGTCAGAAGTACCAAGAGATTCAAATGGTATGTCAAGCTTTCGCTTCCAGGGAGAAGCGTTCAGATATTGTAATTGCTCGTTGCTATCTTCATCATCGCTGTCAAAATCCCCCACTAAGGCCTTTTCCAATGCATCAGACATTAGCATGTGATCGAGTTCCGAAGTAACCGCAGAATCAATCACATCCAATTTTAAGCACTCCTCATCTTCTGTAGGGAATTGCATTGCCTTGAATACGTTGAAGGTCACATCCTGATCTTGGACCCGCATAGTAAGTTCACCTTTTTGCACATCTATCAAGGTACGGCCAGTAGCCAAGAAAGGCCTTCCCAAGATTATGGGAATCTTCTTATCTTCCTCAAAATCCAGAATAACAAAATCTGCTGGAAAGAAGAGCTTATCCACCTTGACGAGCACATCCTCAACTATGCCCCTTGGGTAAGTAATGGAACGGTCAGCCAATTGTAGCGACATGTATGTGGGTTTTGGATCAGGCAGATTCAGCTTTTTTAGATCGACAACGGCATCATATTAAAGCTTGCTCCCAAATCACAAAGGCACTTGTCAAACGTCAGATTGCCAATTGTGCAAGGAATGGTGAAGCTTCCTGGATCTTTCAGTTTTGGTGGTAACTTTTGCTGCAGAACAGCACTGCATTCTTCCGTGAAAGCAACGGTTTCAAGGTCATCCAGTTTCACCTTCCTTGAAAGAATAGTCTTCATAAACTTCGCATAACTAGGCATTTGTTCTAGAGCCTCCGCGAAAGGTATATTGATGTGAAGTTTCTTGAACACCTCCAGAAACTTCTCGAACTGTCTATCCAGCTTTTGTTGCTGCAATCTCTTAGGAAAAGGTGGTGGAGGATAGAGCTGTTTCTCCCCTATATTAGCCTCAGGCAGAGTGTGTTCAACAGTAGTCTTCCTTGGTTCCGCCGCTTTCTCCTTTTGCTTAGATTCTTCACCTCTAATTTCAGCTTCTACTTCTTTTGCCTTTTCAGCATCAGCTACTTTTCCAGACCTTAAGGTAATAGCCTTGACTTGCTCTTTAGCTTCCTTCCTGCCTGGTACTTCCGTGTCACTGGGAAGAGTGCCAGGTTGCCGATTGAGCACTGCATTGGCTAATTGACCGATTTGATTTTCCAAGGTCTTGATAGAAACCGCCTGACTCTTGCACAACAGCTTAAGTTCCTCAAAATCAGCACTAGTAGGTGCAGCTGCACTTCCCTGTTGTGGATATGATTGCCTTGTAGCATACTGCTGTGGTTGCTGGAATCCAGGTGGGTTAAACTATTTACTCACTCCTTGCTGATATGGTGGCTGAATAGCATTCTGATTATTCCCCCAGCTGAAATTTGGATGATTTCTGTTGTTAGGATGATAGGTCGCTGGCTCAGGCTGCTGTTGTCGCTGATAATTATTCACATACTGAACAGATTCGTTGACAAGAGAACACTGATCCGTAGCATGAGAACCTGCATAAAGCTCATAAACCATAGCTATCTGATTAACTCCATACGTAGCCAGAGAATCATCCTTCATTGATAGCGCTTGGAGCTGGGCTGCAATAGCGGTGCTGCATCAACTTCCAGAATACCTGCTACCTTGCCTGACGTCATCCTCTGAGTTGGGTTTTGATGCTCATTTGCAGCCATCGTCTCTATAAGATTATACGCCTCAGTATAGCTTTTAGCCCATAAGGCGCCTCCAGCTGCTGCATCGAGCATGGGCCGAGATTGGGCCCCCAAACCTATTATAGAAACCAGTGCTCACCATCCAATCCGGCATTCCATGATGTGGACATTTTCGCAACATTTCCTTGTAGCAGTTCCTAAGCCTCGCACATAGATTCTGTAGGTTGCTGCGCAAACTGAGTAAGAGCACTCCTCATAGCAGCAGTCTTTGCCATCGGATAAAACTTCACCAGAAACTTTTGCGCAAGATCTTGCCACGTAGTGATGGACCCAGCTGGTTCAGAATGTAACCAGTCTTTAGCCTTGTCCCTCAGTGAGAATGGGAAAAGCCTCAACTTGATAGCCTCATCAGTCACGCCATTATACTTAAAAGTACTGCAGATCTCGACAAAATTCCTTATGTGCATGTTGGGGTCTTCAGTTGCCGCTCCTCCAAAAGAAATAGAATTCTGCACCATCTGAATAGTGCCCGGCTTGATTTCAAAGGTGTTAGCTTGAATAGCCGGATGAAGGATGCTTGACTGAATGTCATCAATTTTAGGCCTGAGAAAAATCCATAAGAGCTGGATCAGCTTGAACAATACGATCTCCCATAGTTTACTGGTTCTTTCTGCTCAGTTCCTGAATCCGAATCCTCAAAATCTAACTTCTCCGGAATATCAAGAACTTCGTCTGTCTCCTCAGCTGTATCTAAAGTCTCTTGCGAGCACGAGAACGAGTTTGCATAAACGCTTGCTAAAGTACCTGAAACACAACCGGAAAAAAATAAGTAACTACTACGTCCTAATCACTGAGTCCTAATGACCAATGATGGTAAGTACATAAACTAAACAAATACGCCGAGTCCCCGGCAGCGGCGCCAAAAACTTGTTAGGGCGAAAACACTGCACTAATATTCACGCAAGTATACGCGTTCGCAAGTAATATAGAATACTTTTCTAGTTCGTTCCCTCAGAGACTCAGACTAAATTATTGGTCTAATTAAACTCACTCACCAATGTATGATTACTTCTCAATGTTAAGATACTAACACTTAAATTGTTGATTAAATATTAACTATAATTAACTACTTAATTAATCACTTAACTAACACTTCAATTTATCAATAATAAAACACTCATGAGATCACAACTTCATTATTACTTCCTTCTATAGCCATTGTTATTACCCTTAGCATGAGACAGTGATGATATTAATCGAATAACACGAAACTGATAAAAGCCAACTTTCATTGTACTAATACCAATTCTACCAAGCATCCACAATTAAGATAGAAGTTGAATAGTCATCAATTATGTTGAGTTCCCATATGTCTACAGAAATTGACAACACAACGATTTAAGCAAAAGTTATTCCTTTGATTACATAGGGCAAATAAACTGTTAGAGTTACCCACTAATCATGCACAACATACATGAACCTATGCTAGCATGGCAAGTTCTAAATCTCAAGATCCACCGTCGCTTCACAAGAGATTAACACCCTATCTTATATGTTCGCGACGCACATAAGACGAATACGCACAACCAATACTAGATATCATGCAATCATCACACACTAAAGTATTAAACAATTAACTAAAGAATTCCATAATAAATCCGTTGCAACCCCCATGATCACGATTAGCCCATAATAGCACTTATCGTCATCATGGGTTCATATGAAATCATGATAAACAAAACACAAGAAAATAATAACTAAACTAATTATATTAAAACAGAGTACGTCACAAGAGTAAATAAGTTCAAAGAAAGAAAACTAGCATCCAACGTTACAACGAACAGAATCACACGAATATATGCTTCCTCTTCGTGCGGTGTGCTAAATCGGTCTTCTTCCTTATCTCCTTCACTCCTTACGTAAAAAACACAATCTTCTTCAATCCCCCCTTGTGAAAACGTCTCAAATCTACTTATATCATAGTCCCATAAAACTCGATTACATAGAAGTGGAAACCAAACAGAAGTAGAAGTCCTAAAATAATTTGTCTTTTTTCGACCCTGCGCGGCGCTCAGCGTGAGCGCGCTCAGCATTTAGCTCAGCTTGCTGCGACTCCGCTGCGGCCGCTCAGCATAGCTGAGCGGGAGCTCAGCATAGCTAGCATAGCTAAGCGGGCGCTCAGCTTGCTGCGCGGCGCTCAGCATTGCTGAGCGGGGCTCAGACCTCTACTGGAAAAATTCTGATTTCGCTCCGTTTCTTCGCTGTAATCTGCTCGTTCTTTCTCTCGCAATGGTGAACTATGGCAAGGCTTATTCTTGATGATTCTCCCCCGAAATGCAACTAAAACCCTGAAATGCATAAACACTAGAAAAATGCATCAAATACACAAAATACTTGATTTCAAGACACCAATTTAAGCCATTTTAAGACGCTCTAAGTGGTATAAAATGCCACTTATCACACAGAACATATGGCAATATAGAGATCAAATGCACTTAATATCTATAATGAACGGAAATTATGCATTTAATCTTTGAGAGAAATGATGTACAAGTGATTTCAAAAAGATGTAATGAAATAAGCAATCACCACTGTAGAAAGAAGTTTGATTTTTTTAAAATTGTTCAAGTGCACAAGTCAGTTTTTATGCCTAAAAAGATAAATGATTTGATAAGACATGGACTGATGACTAGCAGTATTAAGAAGAGAAAGAAAGATTTATCTTTCAATTTGAAGCATTTTAGAAAAGCATTGAGCACTTAGGGGTAAACTCTAAGCAATATATTTATGTCAAAAGCTATATAATCTATCTTTAAAAATATTACCAACAATATTGTAATTGATAAATAATCTTAAATAGACTGACTATGGTGCTAATTTCAAATTGTAGTGAATCTGTCGATATAGCAATCATATAAATTCACTAGAACTTAAAGTCTCACAAAATCTGAACAAAATATTAAGAATATATCATTGACATATACTTGTCAAGTATTTTAGATACCAATAATTATGTTGCATCCTACTTAAATATTACTTAAATCATGAAACTGATTAACATGGGATTGTCTAACATCATAATTCGATATATTAAATAAGATATCAATAAATTAAATACCAATTATATATCAAATAGATATTAGCATTCAATTTCATATGCTATACAATTGTTAACTCCTAACAACTGAAACGTCAAACAATATTGGTTTGATAAATAAAGCAATATTAACCAACATTGTCTTGTTGCAATCTTAGAAAGATATTTTAAGTTACATATACTTTGATTCATTGAGTATGGCATTTATATCAAAGTATTTAGGAATTTGCAAGTAAGTATAAAAATTATTCTAACTTGACACATATGGTTACTCTAATAAAAAATCAAAATTTTAACCATAGTTATACTTAAAAAAATTTCCACACTTTGTATATTAGTATAAGTGACTGAAGATAAACATTGATTACTTAGAGGAATTCTGAGTAATGTCACAAATACTAATACTTCACAATTACTTCATAGTTAAACTCTTAACTAGTATCATTAATTGATATAAGTCAAGAGTTAACACCAACTAATCATGCTACAATCATATTCTGATTCAGTGAATTCTTGAGATGTAACATTGTTAAATTCACTAAAACCAAAATCTCATATTAACTTATAACACATAAGTTACAAAAAACTATGTTGCATATTATTTTAATATAATTTAAATATGAGACTGATATGGAATGAAATTGTCTATAATCATAATTTAAATCAATTACAATAATATTCAAACTTAATGTTATAATACTTAACTACCACAAATATATGACATTGCAATCAAGATAATTAAGATAGTAGCACTAAGTAGGTACTGGATTACTGATAAATTCACAAGTCCTTTAAATATTGAAGATTTAATAATTGTGAATTATATGAAGAATTCTTTACAGTGGGATTTCAAACTAATATGCATGAATGATATCCCAAACTTACAACCCAGTCTTTAAAAATTATCTTTAACAAGTGATTTGGTAAAGTTTCGCAAGTAAACTCTTAGACTGAAAGAACATGCTCTCGAAAGTAAGTATACCTGGTGGAAAGGTGCCTTATCATAGAGGTGTTCATAGAGTTGTTGGTTGAAGTTGTTTCTCATCATAACGAGAAATCAATCTTCTTCCATGAAGTTGACAGCTTCTGAGATGCTTTCCTGTCACTTAAGTGATAGCTTCAGAGGTGCTTCTCCTGTATTTTACAACATGCATAACCTATATCTATATAGCCAAACATGTTAAGCATTAATTATCTTAAGGTACTTACTCCAAGAGTTGATAGACCCTTAAGAAATCTAATAATCTTGTTAAAGCTATAAGATTGGATCTCTAAGATCCACTTGGAACCTTGCACTTTGGAATCTTGAGAACATTATATGGTGTCTATTAGAATTTGAGTAAAAGAGTGAGCTTGTCATACTCTATAGCTTGTCATTGTTATGAGTTGCACGGATCAAGCTTAAGTGGTTCCTATTGGTAAGTAGTTTTGACATGTTCAGAATCTCCAAATTTTCATCTTCAAATGATCCTTAACTTACTTGTATTGCCATCATTCTTTTGGGTTATTTGGGCTCCTAAAGAATTGTATTTTGGCTTGCTTGAGCTCCTAAAAGAATTATTCTAATGGCTTACTTGAAGTAAACCCAAAAAGAATTTTAACTTTCCAACATGCTCCTAATATACTGCAATACTTAGCAAATAATCTTGCACAAGTCTTTGTTAGTAGACAAATATAACATTATCATATCATCACTACACATATATAACATTATATTTGTGCCTAGGATAATAAAATTATTAATATAAAGACTCGACTGGTTCATATTAGATTGTAACTTCAGTTAGAGTGTCATTACCATGTCCTTGACGATTTTTTGAGCAGTATACTAGTTCATACCAACCTGAAATGAACTTGTGAAGAAGAGATATACATAGTCTAATTGATCTACTATTACAAGTCCATGAACTATTTTGCATTGAATTCCTCTTTGAACTCACCAAACAGGAGTGCACTGTACACAATTACCAGAGTCCAATTTCAGGTAGAATGTGTCAGGTAC